>NC_069080.1:83181235-83521615 GCF_025698485.1 Gossypium arboreum
TAATCAAATTTTTGAACCAATTAAACTTGCATCAAAACTATACTACATATGTTTTATAAATATATAATTCGAACCTTATGAATATCAAATTTTATAGCATGCGAATGACTAATTCATTAACCAACATTTTTCATCTCATGTACGAAACATGCATTAATACTCTCTTTAGTACAATTTCATTACTTTAACTAAATTCTAAACATATCATTTCGCTTATCTATACACAACCTCATTTTAACTCATACCAACCATATCAAATAGCATGATATTCGTTAACATATAAGATTATGGTTAACATTACATAATTTACCTCCACCAACCATTTAAGCATAACCTAAGCGCATACATTGCATTGACAAACCAAACCAAAATTTCCAATACATAGTCAAACATAAAATTGTTATTTCATTCCTTTTCTAACTAATTTATAAAATGTATTCTCAGAGACATAGCATATCACAAATAAAACTTACCAGAGATGAATTAATCATAAGCTATTTGTAGTACCTTACCAAACACAACAACCAACTTCACACATACCTTATCAATGCAAATACCAAAACCGAGTCAACTAAATATACTTATGAAAATATATATATCATCATCGAAATCACCTAAGCTTAGACATCATTTCTAACTATCATAACCGAACATAGATAGTCAAATTTCATAGCCAAACAAATATTTATCAAATACATATATATCTTTAACCTTTTTTCCAAAATAAAGTCATCCACGATCAACTTAATAAACCCCAATATTAATAAACATATCATCTTCAATTCTTCTAAATGTCATAACCGAATTTACCTTAATACCTAATCACCTAATAACACCATGACCAAACATACAACAAGTTTACATATAATTTTCTATGTATAAACCATAGCTAAATCACGAAACCACAGTCAAACATAACCATGATTCAACCAAACATTAAAACCAAACTTAAAAATTTTTACAAGCCATTTTTGCATGGCTTATATATTTACATACCAAAATCTTCATATCCAAATATAAGCTAGCCTATACCTGCCATAAGTTCTAAATTCAACTTATAAAGTACCAAAAACAGTCGATAGTGTGATAAACTTCTCTGACGATCCCTGAGCTCGTACCTTAAATCGAAAATCTATAAAACAGAGGCAAAACATAAACACACATAGTAAGCTATCATAACTTAGTAAGTCATAAGCAAATAAACAATTCAAAGACATAATCAATGCATTTAAACTATGCCAAACTATACTATCATAATCACATTAAACCTCAATCTTATAATTTAACATTTATCATATACTTTCACCTATAAACTTATTTATGGCCCAATACAAATATATTATCAAAGTATCTTTCGATTTCAAAGCTCATTATCATTATGCGACCACGTACAAGTATACACATGTACATATACTCATAAATCGAAATATAGTTTCATATGCATAAACATAGCAATGATCGAATGAATATATATATTAACAAACTATCATTCAATTCCTAAGCCAAAATATCTTTATCATACCTAATACATATACACTTATATGTATATTCTCGTAAGTCAAAGTATAACAACCACATATATATTTATATTAAATGGCCAAATATACCACCAAATGCACATATGTTACACTAGTAACTTGTATTATTTGAATCACATATTAAATGACCAACTTACCTTATTTTCAAATAGGTAATTAACTAACTCATACCTGTTCGTTTTAGCTCGATTTACACCTTCATTCACAACATATCATTACCCGTTGAACCATTTGGAATTGGATAGGATACTTGAATAATCAGATATATCATACAATGCCAACATCCCAAATGTGGTCTTACATGTAATCACATATCGGTGCCACTGGCCCAGACAATGTCTTACTCGTAAACACATATTGGAATCACATATTGATGCCAACGTATGAAACGTGGTCCTACTCGCACACATATATCATAATCATATATCGATGCCATGGTTTTACTCGCACATCACATATCAGAATCCTATGTCCTGACATATGTATCCTAGCTATTCCTAAGGTTTATACGGGGCTTTCGGACATCGTAACTCGATTGAATCGAACTCATAAACTTAATTCTCAAGCATATACACATTCGGTCATAAAGTATATAAAATCATAAAATCCAATTCAACATTTAAAACATATATATATATTCAAAATTATTAACACTTATTTGCTTATAAACTTACCTCGAACGATGTAAAATGGAACGGGACGACTAGTCAATAACTTTCATTTTTTCCCGATCCAAATCCGATTTCTTTGGTTCTTGATCTAAACATATTCAAATTAAACTCATTCAAACATATTTTTCATTCAATTTAGTCCAAAAAACATAAATGGGAAAATTACCATTTTACCCCAAACATTTTACACTTTTTACAATTTAGTCCCTATTGAACAAAACACAAAATATGCAAAATTTCACTTCACTCATGTTAGGCTGAATATTCCTAGCATTCATAGAAGTCCATATATTTCATTTATTTCACATTTTAGTCCCTCAAATTATTATTTTTGCAATTTAGTCCTAATTACTCAAAATCATCAAAAATTCCAATACAATACATGTTAACCCACAACATATCTTTCATATTTCATCATCAAACAATAAAAATCACAAACTTTCAACAATGGCATAACTCAAAATATTCATCAAAATCAAAAATTCAAGCATGGGTCTTATAGATAACTTAGCAACGATCTCAAAAATGTAAAAATTATCAAAAACCGAGTAAAAACGAACCTTGAATCAAGCTTGGAAGGAGGCTGAACCTTTGAAACCTTATTCTTTTCTTTCTTATTTTGATATTCGGTCATGGAAGAAAAATATAAGCTATGGCTTTTAATTTTATGTTTTATACTAATATAATTTATTAACCAAATTACATATATAACCTTTATATTAAAATATAAAACCATTATAATTCATGGTTTTTACCGTCCATCACTTATTCAATGGCATAATTGCAACATAAATGCTTCAAATTATAAAGACACATTCAATTTGGTCATCACGCATTAAACCATCAAATTTTCATTTTACGTGACTAAGCCCTTTTATTTAATCAGGCACTCAAACGACAAAATTAAGTCATGAAAATTTCACACATAATAAAAACTGAAAATAATTTTTAAATATTTTTCTGACTCGAATTCGTGGTCTGTTCTGAATAGGGTCTAAATCAGACTGTTACACCCCTAACCCGTGTCCGTCGCTAGATTAGGATTAAGAGGTATTACAGATCAAGCACAACATTTAACTAACATTTCACAACTCAATAAGCATTCATTACTCCAATCATATTGATTTCATATGTCAAATCCATCCATTCCATCTAATTTCAATATACATTTATTCATCCTACAAAATAACTAACTCAAATCTCAAAATAACACTAATTCAATACCTTAATCTCATACCATACTATGCCAATTCACAATCCTTTCAATACCATAAACATTTCACCATTTATCCAACCATCAAACAACTACAACAATTTGACCAAATTCACATGGCATACCATACACATCACATAGCATATATAAACGCATTATATAAGTAAATTTCACATCCCACAACTTTATCATATACAAGCCAAATCACATGGCTATAACTCCATAACACAAAATATATCATAATAACACTAGCCTAGACATGCCATATACCATAATTACAAGGCTTCAAAAGTACCAACTAAGTGATCGATGGTGTGATGAAATTTCCCGACGATCCCCAAGTTTGAGCTAGCTTTGATTATCTACGAAACAGGGAAAGTACACCCAAAGTAAGCTTTTAAAAGCTTAGTAAGTTCGTAAGTAAATAACTCAATTCATCAAATAAATGTAATTTAACTATTTTCACATTAACAAATCAAAATCACATTAACTACAAACTTTTTTCATGTCTCAAACCATGATCAAATACCATTTCATTGAACTTTCTCAATCTATTACTCGAGTATGTTCAGTACGTACCTGTATCACCTCGTACTAACCTCTTTCTCAACCACGCCACTCTTTTTACCCATTGAACCATTTGGAATAGAAGTCAAATACTCAAGATCTCAATAGATAAGTACCTATACCATGGCTCGTAGCTAAATTAAGGTAACTTATCCCAGAGTACCTATACCATAGCCTTTAGCCAAATCAAGGTATCACTCACACCTGAAGTGTCGATATCATGGCTGAAGCCAACACAATAGCCTAATAACATGTCACTAGCATCTTAAACTATCCCTAATGTAACACCCCTTACCCGAGACTGTTGCTGGAGTCCAGCACGAGGCGTTACCTAACTTAACTAACTAATTCGGGGCATAAAATTTGCTTTTAAAATTTATTTATTTACATTGATTCAATATGTCCCTAAAAAGAGCCCTCAAGACCCTAAAACATGCAATTGAAACGGTTCAGGACCAAGTCGGGAACATTAAAAATTTTCAGAATACTTAGACAAATCAAAACAATTTATTTCATTATTTCTTATAAAACTTCCCACCTATATCATAGTCACTAAATAAATCATAACTCAAGTCACAAAACTCAAATTTTAAATTTGTGAATTTTCCCTGAAACTAGACTCATATATCTTCTTACTAATTTGTTTCCAGAATTTTTGGTCCAGCCAATTAGTACAGTTTATTAGTTAAAGTTTCACCTGTTGCACTGTTTGACTACTCTAACCTCTCCTCACTATGAATCAATTTTCTCCCTGTACAGAATTCAAATAACCATCCGTTTTTTCTCTTGAAAGTAGATTCACCAAGGAATCTAGAAATATAAACTATAACTCCTAATTACTTTTGTACAATTTTTAGTGAATTTATAAATTCAGAACAAGGGATTCAGAAATTGCTCTGACCCTGTCCCACTAAAATTCAAATATCTCTTAATATACACTTCTTTTGCTTACTCTGTTTCTTTCATATGAAAATAGACTCAATAAGATTTAATTCTATATCTCATTAGTCACCTAATTCTATTTCTGCTATTCTTGGTGATTTTTCAAGATCACGTTACTGCTGCTATCCAATACTATTTTAATGTTAATTTCACTCTTTCATGATTTCTTTATATTAACTACCATTTAGGCATACATAACACCGAAACATGTTATTCATTAGCCATTTCAATAGCTAATCATTATCAAATATTTACATACCATTCTTTATCCATATCATATGGACATAAACACAAAATGGCTAAGCCCCTATACATGCCATAAACTAGAACGTTTGTAAACGAAGATACCCATTTGGTAACTTAATAGTCGATAGTGTGAAGTGATCTCCGACGACCTCTAACCCGAGCTTGCTTTTAAGTACTCTGAAACATGTGAAAGCGAAAGAAGTAAGCTTATAAAGCTTAGTAAGTTCACATGTAAAATAATAAGCATTAGCAATCAATTTAGCTTACTACTATGCTGTCATAATTTGCTTAAATAATGTTTAGTTCTTACTTTCCCATCTTACTCATCGGAAACCTTACCAAAGGCTAAGAATACAAAAGGCACCTTACTTAATAGCTTGCTTACATACCTGCAACATCTCACTTAACACATGAGTGCTCTTTCATAATATAGGCATATTGCCAATCATGTCATAAAGTGTCACAACCATAACTGAAAACTCATTACTTACTTAATACTTGATAATATCAATTACTTACAATCTCAATATTAAATAAGCCTTAAATGCATATCTGTACTCTTTCTTCATGTTCTCACCTTGTCGTTTCTTTGACTTACTCTTTGGAGTACTCGGGAACCTTTTCCTTTTTGAACTTATCATTGCCATGTCTTGACATGGTCTTACGTGGTATCCTTGCCTTACGAACTCACCAATGCCACGCCTTGGCATGGTCTTACATGGGACCTTTTCCTTATAGTAGCTCATTAATGCCATGTCTTGACATGGTCTTACATGATTTCTTTACCTTATAGAACTTATCAATGCCATGCCTTGGCATGGTCTTACATGATATCCTTATCTTACCAAATACCATGTTCCAAACATGGTCTTACATGGTATCCTTGTCTTACCAAATGCCATGTTCCTAACATGGTTTTACATGATATCCTTGTCTTAGTGCCAATATCACATCTTGATGTGGTCTTACATGGAGTCCTTAATCAATGCCGATGCCATGTCATGACATGGTCTTACACGGGATCCTTGCCTTACCAATGCCATGTCTTGACATGATCTTACATGGTATCCTTAACCGTCAATTCCTCCTTAGATGCCATGTTATGAACATGGACTTTTCTGTCAATTCTTCCTTAATTGCCATGGTACAACCATGGACTTTGAGATATCAATGCCTTGTCAAGTTATAGTTGAAACATACTTGCTCAACTTCTCAAGGTTAGTCGCATAACTCAATAATAACAATACTAATAACAATAATTGCATACTAATAAAATGCTACTCACCTTACATACTTATATTCTCAATCTCATCATATCATCAACTTATCTTATTCTCATCAAACTATGCTAGTCAATACTTTCTTGTTATCATACAAAGCCATAATACAAAACATGGTCTTACATATAAATTATACAAATTCTCTTTCCAATATCAAAATATTATCGAACATTAATCATTATATTTGAAACTCAATACTAAAGTATTTATGGCCAAAATATCAATTTATCATTAAAATATGCATAATTAAATGCTTATTAAACATATGAACTTACCTCGATACCAAAATGACCATTTTACCAACTTTCCCGATTTTCGATTTTTCTCTCGTTCTAGGTCCAAATCTCACTTTCCAGGATCTAAAACATCATATTTCACTTATTTAATTAATGTACTATTCAAAAAATTCCCTAACTCAAACTTTGGCAAAATTACAATTTTCCCCCTAAACCTTTGCAGAATTACGATTTTTCCCCTAGGCTCAAAAATTAAATTTTATTCATTTTCCTTATGTTTTATGACACGCTGAACATTTTTCTCTTCTATGGCAACATCAAACTCCCACTCTATCATGTACTTATGAACATTAGGTATTTTTATCGATTATGTTGTTTTACTCGTTTTCACTTAAAATCGCTTAGCAAAAGTTGTTTAACATAATTTCAAGCTTCATATTCTACCATAAAAAATCAAAATAAACACATTTAACCTATGGGTATTTTTCCAAATATGAACCCTGGCATGAATTATTGCTAGAATAAGCTAAATCAAGTTACCGAGACTCTAAAAACGTAAAGAACATTAAAAACGAGGCTAGAACGGACTTACTATTGAGCTTGGAAACCCTAACCATGGCTTCCCTCATGCTATATTCAGCCTCCATGAAGAAGATGGACCAGTTTTGGCTTTATTTCCCCTTTTTAATTCTTTTAATTACTAAATGACCAAAATGCCCTTAAAGGCTTTTCTTTCAAATTTGTCCTATTCTTGCCATTTTTTGTCCAAACTTAAATATAATGGTCTAATTGCTAAACAAGGACCTGCACTTTAAGAACCCATTTCAATTAAATCCCCTTTATTATCTAGAACACCCATTTTGCTAATTTTACAATTTAGTCCTAATTATCAAATTAGGCACTTATACATAAAATTTCTTCACGAAATTTTCACACAATTATTCAATCAATGAATAAACCTTAAAACTTAATCGGAATAATTTTTTTTACCTCAAATTCGTTGTTTCACAACCATTATTCCATTTAGGCCCTATTTTGGGATGTTACACCTAAGGTTCAACCGGGAAGTTTCACTTGTCGATTTCATCGTCGAACACATCCATATAGTTGTGTTCATAATTCAAACATAATCTGTAATCTCAAAATCACATTTTATAAAATATCAAAGCATATAACATACATATATAATGAAATTATCGCATACGAATTTACCTTGTATTCGAAAATGACAATTCGGATTGATTACTCGATAATCTTGCCTTGCCCCTGATCTAATTCTAAATTCTTTCTTTCCTGACCCATATGTATTCAAAATTAACTCATTTAACCACCTACTTATTCAATTTAGTCCAAAAATACACATTTGGCCATTTTTACACATTAGCCCCTAAACTTTCACATTTATTCAATTTAGTCCCTATTTCACAAATATACAAAATTCACACAATTCAATTGAACTCATGCTTGACCGAATTTCATAGAGACCTCTAGCAGCCCAAAACTTTCATTTATTACACATTTCAACCCCTCAATTTGCATATTTCACAATTTAAACCCTATTTGACATTTTCATCAAAAATCATTTTACAAAATATGAAGATCTATCACCAAGCTTTCATAAACTATCATCAATCCTCAAAGAACACATGGATTCAACAATGGAAACTCTCAAAATATTTAACAGTTTCGAAAATTAAGGTATAGGCTAGCTAGAACACGAAGCAACAATCACAAAAACATAAAAATCATCAAAAATCGAACTCAAAACACTTACCAATTTAGCTAGAAGAGTGTCAAATGTAACAAGCCCTCAAATGTTTTCTTCTTACTCTAATTTCGGTTGTAAAGATGAATGAAAATAAAAGTTTGGCTTTGTTTTTATTAAATTATAACTTAATAATCATTTTACTATTATATCCTTTATTATAAACATATAATAACACATAATGGATGTCCATTTATGACCATTGTAACACCCCTTACCCGAGACTATCGCCGGAGTCGAGCACGAGGCGTTACCAGACTTAGCTTACTAATTCGGGGCATAAAAATTTGCTT
The DNA here is from genome assembly GCF_025698485.1 of Gossypium arboreum. NCBI lineage: Eukaryota > Viridiplantae > Streptophyta > Magnoliopsida > Malvales > Malvaceae > Gossypium > Gossypium arboreum. The sequence goes on from NC_069080.1 coordinate 83,189,987, forward strand.
TTAAAATTAATATAGTTTCATTCATTCATGATGTCCCTAAAAAGGGTCCTCGAGACCCTAAAACATGAAATTGAAATGGTTCGGGAACAAACCGGAATCAATAAAAAATTTTCGATCATTTAAACAAATCAAAATAATTTATTTCATCTTTCATAAATAAACTATCCATCTGCGTCACAGTCACTAAATAAATCATAACTCGAGTTACGAAACTCAAAATTCATATCTGTAAATTTTATCTAAAACTAGACTCATATATATTCTTAATAATTTTTTTTCAGAATTTTTGGTCTATCCAATTAGTACAGTTTATTAGTTAAAGTTTCCCCTGTTTTAGTGTTCGGCTGCTCTAACTACTGTTCACTTCGAATCAATCTTCTCCCTATAAAGAATTTAAATAACAATGTCTATTATTTCTCTTAAAAGTAGACTCAATTAGGAATCTATACATATTAAGTATAACTCCTAATTATTTTTTTACAATTTTTAGTGAATTTCTATAGTCAGAACAGGGGATTCAGAAATCACTCTGACCCTTTCTCACCAAAATTTAAATATTTCATAAAATACAACTCCTTTATTTACTCTGTTTCTTTCATATGAAAATAGACTCAATAATATTTAATTCTATATCTCATTAACTATCTAAATCCATTTCTAATATTTTTAGTGATTTTTCAAATTCACGTCATTACTGTTGTCCGATACTGTTTTAAAGCTAATTTCACCTTTTTCATGATTTCCATGGAATAACTAGCATTTGGGCATACATAACACCAAACATGTCATTGATTAGCCATTCCATTAGCTAATCATTATCAAGCATATACCATTCATTAGCTATATCATAAGATCATACACACAAAATGGCTACGATGCTATACATGCCATACTCAAAATGAAACGTCTAGCTATACCAAAATAATCCTTGTGATAGTGTGCCCCGACCTCTAACGTACTTTACGATCCCCGAGTTAGTTTGACAAAACTATAAAAAAAAGGAAAATAAATGGGGTAAGCATTAAGCTTAGTAAGTTTGCATGCAAATAAATAACAACATTCATAAGAATTATCTTACTACTTGGCATGATACTACTTAATGTAACTTCATTAATTGTCATAGACATATTTTAAACTTCTTCACTTACTCACTTACTTAAATACTTACTTACTTAATCATATTTATTTATACACTTTACTTACCTTTTTCCTTATCAAGCATACATGAACATTATATCCTTACCTTTGCTCTTCTGGCACGAACTTGTCTTACCCTTTTTAGTATAACTCGTCTTACCTTACCTTACCTTACCTTGATATTCTCTTTAAATTTTCCCATTGAACCACTTGGAATACTAAGGATACACTGTTACCTTACCATTTCCATGACTTGTGATGGTCTTACGTGGTATCCTTTTGAAACTTACCATTTCCATGTCTCGACATGGTCTTACATGGTATCCTTGCCTTATGAACTCACCAATGCCATGCCTTGGCATGGTCTTACATGGGACCTTTTCCTTATAGAAACTTATCAATGCCATGTCTTGACATGGTCTTACATGATATCCTTTCCTTAGAAACCTTACCAATTGCCATGCCTTGGCATGGTCTTACATGGTATCCTTAAACCCTAATGTCATGACATTTGTATCCTACACATTCCTAAGGTTCAACCGGGACTTTCTGAAATTACTTCTCCGCCAATTCATGCTTGAGTCTTCTTTGAATAATTTCATAAAATAAATATACACATGCTGGAAATTAACAACATTAACATAAAATAAAAGAATATTGCATTTATTTACCGCAAACTTACCTCGAAACAAAATACGATCAACTATATCGATTTAGTTCACTATCTTTTTCTTTCCCCGGTCTAACTCTAGATTTCGTTCTTCTTGATCTATAATAAAAAATTTAGCTTATTTAATACTCATATTTATCAAAACAGTCCTTGACTCAAACTTTGGTAAAATTACATTTTTTCCCCTAAACTTTTACATATTTACACTTTTTCCCCAAGGCTCGAAAATTAAAATTCATCCTATTTTCTCAAGTTTTATGAGAAGCTGATCATTTTTCCCTTCTATGGAAACATCAAATTCTCACTCTAACATGTACTTATGAACATTAGGTATTTTTACCGATTATGTCGTTTTACTCGTTTTCACGTAAAATCGCTTAGCAAAAGTTGTTTAACACAATTTCAAGCTTCATATTCTACCATAAAACATCAAAATAAACACATTTCACCTATGGGTATTTTTACAAATATAAACCCTAGGTTAAATTATTGCTAGAATAAGCTTAATCAAGTTACCGGGACACCAAAAACGTAAAGAACATTAAAAACAAGGCTAAAATGGGCTTACAATCGAGCTTGGAAGCTTCAAAAACCCTAGTTATGTCTTCCTAATGTGAAATTTGGCCAAAGGGTTGAAGATGGATAAAAATTAGCTTTTAATTTTGTTTTTAATTTATTTTAATAACTAACTGACCAAAATGCCCTTAATTAAAAACTATGGTGTTTTATCTTCCTTTAGGTATTTTTGTCCAAACTAGTATAATGGTCTAATTACTATCCAAGGACCTCCACTTTAAAAGCCCATTACTCACAAGTACACACATTTTACAACTTTTGCAATTTAGTCCTAAATATCAAATTGGACCCTCTATCGATAAAATTTCTAAACGAAATTTTCATACAATCATGCAATCATGCCATAGACCTTAAAATTATAATAAAATAAATTTTTCTACCTCAGATTTGTGGTTTTGCAACCACTATTCCATTTAGGCCCTATTTCGGGATGTTACATTTCTCCCTCCTTTAAGGATTTTCATCCCCAAAAATCTTACCTGTGAAGAGATTTGGGTACTGTTTTCGCATAGCCTCTTCAAGCTCCAATGTAGCCTCGTCTACCCCATGTCTATTCCATAATACTTTCACAAGTGCAATACTTTTGTTCCTTAATTGCTTTACCTCTCGAGCTAGAATCTTTACCGGTTCTTCACTGTAAGTCATGTCTGGCTGAATCTCAACCTCTATCTGAGAAATCACTTGTGTTGGATCTGAATGATAATGATAATGATGTAGCATAGATACATGAAATACATCATGAATATTCTCTAACTCAATCGTCAAAGCTAACCGGTATGCTAATGGTCCGACTCTCTCAATCACTTCAAACGATCGAAAAAAAGTGGACTTAGCTTGCCTTTCTTCCCAAATCTGAGAACTTTCTTCCACGGGGATACTTTCAAAAACACTTTGTCACCAACTTGATACTCAATCTCTTTTCTCTTCAAATCTGCATACGACTTATGTATGTCTGAAGCTGCTTTCATGTAATCTCTGATGACTTTTACTTTCTGTTCTATTTCTTTAACTAGATCAACCCCGTAAATCTAATTTTCCTTAAGCTCTGTCCAATACAAAGGTGTCCAACATTTACATCCATACAAAGCTTCATAAGATGCCATCTTCAAACTCGACTGATAACTATTATTATAGGCAAACTCTACTAATGGTAAGAACTTTTCCCAACAGCCTTGAAATTCCAGTACAAAGCATCTAAGCATATCTTAAAATACTTGAATAACTCTCTCTGACTGACCGTCGGTCTGAGGATGGAAAGCTATACTAAAAATCAACTTTGTGCCCAATGCTTCCTGTAACTTCTTCCAAAATCGTGAAGTAAATCTCAGATCTCTGTCTGAAATGATCGATAATGGTACCCTGTGTAGTCTGACTATCTCTGAAATATACAATGTGGCCAACTTGTCAAGTGAATAATCCATACGAACTGGGATAAGATGAGTTGACTTCGTTAACTTATCAATCACAACCCTTACTACATCTTTCTTTCTCCGTGTCAACAGTAATCCTATCACAAAATCCATAGTAACTCGGTCCCATTTCCACTCAGGGACTAGCATAGGCTGCAATAAACCTGAAGGTACCTGATGTTCGGCCTTTACCTACTGGCAGATCAAGAATCTAGAAACAAACTCTGAAATGTCCCTTTTCATTCCTACCCACCAGTACATTTTCTTCAAATCGTTATACATCTTTGTACTACCTAGATGAATAGACAAAAAACTACTATGTGCTTCCTGTAAGATCTTTCGAATAAGCTCATCATTCTTTGGTACACATACCCTGTCTCTGAACATCAAACAACCGTCAAAACTAATCTGAAAATCTGACTCTATATCCGACTCACACTAAGCTCTTTTGGCTAACAACACACTGTCATTTTCTGAGCTTCACAAATTTCTTCAAGAAACATCGGTTTAGCTCTCAACTCAGCTAAGATAAAACCATCATCTGATAAGGCTAGACTAGTGTTCAAAGCTCTTAATGCAAACAAAGATTTCCTACTCAAAGCATCAGCAACAACGTGTGCCTTACCTGGGTGATAATCTATCACTAGCTCATAATCTTTAATCAACTCTAGCCATCTTCTTTGCCTCAAGTTCAAAACTTTTTGAGTCATCAAATATTTCAAACTTTTGTGATCAGTGAATATTCAACACTTCTCACCGTATAAATGATGTCTCCAGATCTTCAGTGCAAAAACAATGGCAGCTAGCTCTAAATCATGTGTCGGATAGTTCTTCTCATGTGACTTTAGCTGTGTAGAGGCATAAACAATTACCTTTCCTTCCTCCATAAGTACACAACCAAGTCCATTCAAGGTCGCATCACTGTAAATCACAAACTCCTTACTTGGTTCTGGCTGTACTAAAACAAGAGCTTCAGTCAACAATGCCTTTAACTTGTCAAAAATCTATTGACACTTCTCAGTCCATTCAAACTTGACATCCTTTCGTAGAAATCTTGTCAGCGGGGTAGCTATCATGGAAAATCCCTCTACAAATCGTCTATAATATTCGGCAAGACCAAGAAAACTTCTAACTTTTGATATATTTCTAGGAGCCTTCCAATCAACAATAGCTGAAATCTTGCTTGGATTAACCCTGATACCTTCACCTAATACAATATGTCCAAGAAAACCAACTTTTTGTGACTAGAACTCACTTTTGCTGAACTTGGCATACAACTAATTACCTCTCAGAATCTGTAAAACTATCCGCAAATGCTCTGCATGCTCAATCTCATCATGAGAATAAATCAAGATATCATCAATGAACCAACTACAAACTTATCCAAGTACGGTCTAAAAATTCGATTCATTAAGTCCATGAAAATGGCAGGAGCATTAGTTAAGCCGAATGGCATCACAAGGAACTCATAATGACCATACCTAGTCCGGAAAGTAGTCTTCGAGACATCTAACTCTTTAACTCGCAACCGATAATATCCGGATCTCAAATCTATCTTGGAGAACACAGTGGCTCTGTTCAATTGATCAAACAAATCATCAATTCTAGGTAGTGGATACTTATTCTTTACTATTACCTTATTAAGCTACTAATAATCTATGCATAATCTCATTGATCTGTCTTTCTTTTTCACAACCCTTTATCTGTTAATTCCTGCAACTGAGCTTTCAACTCTTTCAATTCCAAGGGCCATTCTATAAGGAGCAATAAAAATGGGTGTGGTACCTAGAATCAACTCAATACCAAACTCAACTTCTCTAACAGGAGGCAAACCTGGTAGTTCTTCTGGAAACACATCGGGAAACTCACATACCACAGGCACTGATTCAATTTTCAATTCTAGATCTTTAGTATTCAATAAAAAAGCAAGATAAGCTTCATACCCTTTTCTCAAACATTTCTGAGTAGACATAACAAAAATCATGGCAAATGAACTATCTGACTCTTCTGAATTAATCCAAAGAGTTTCACCATTTTAACATTTCAACTCAATGAATTTCTTTCCACAATTCACTATTACATCATGTGTAGTCAACCAATCCATACCAAGAATCACATCAAATTCATCAAACGGAAATAGCATGAGATCGGCCAGGAAACAGTGACCTCTAATCATCAAAGCGCAATTTCTACATACTTTATCTGCTAATACATGCTTGCCTAATGGATTGGATACTTTAATAAAAAATTCTATAGATTTTATAGGCATACTCATACTAGGCATCAATTTCATGTAAACATATGAATGGGTCGAACCCGGATCAATCAAAGCAATAACTCTAGTATCATGGAGTGAAAATGTACCCGTAATCACATCGGGGAGGATCCCTCTTCTCGAGCACGGATAGCATAGGTCCTCGCAGGTGCTCTGACATCTGGCCTCACTGCTGAATCTCTAGATGCACCTCTATTACTTGCCCCAGCTCCCAAATTTCTCAGTGCTCTGCCTCTGACAGGAGCGTTACCTGATCTTACACTCGGTATTGCTTCTCTTTTAATCATCTTAGGACACTCCCGAATAAAATGGTTTAGTGCACCACATCGGAAACAACCTGTCTCAGATGCTTGACACTGACCTGGGTGACGTCGACCACATCAGGAACACTCTGGTCTATCAGGCTGAGCACTGCCAACACTTGCAATCGAAGTGGTCTGAGCTTTTGGACTCATAAATCTTTTGCCTCTGTTTCAGCTAGAATATCCAGCTGAAAAATTAGATCTAGTGGAGAACTCTCTAGGCCTTTTGGATGTAGACTGAAATAACTTGCTCATTAGTCTTTTCTTCGTGTCTTACGTCTCAATTTCAACTTTGCCCTTTCTTTTTAACAGCTCATCTGCCTTACAGACTCTCCCAAATAGGACAACAAACTCTTTTATTTCTAGGACACCAACCAAAAATTGGATATCATCATTAAGCCCATCCTCAAATCTTTTGCACGTAATAGCCTCTGTAGACACACACTCTCGAGCATAATTGCTGAGTCTAACAAACTCGCACTCATATTCAGTCACTGTCATATTGCCCTGTTTCAACTCTAGAAACTCTTTTCTTTTCTGGTCAACAAACCTCTGACTGATGTACTTTTTACGGAATTCCTCTTGAAAGAAATCCCAAGTGACTCTCTCTTTCGGTACAAATGATACAAGTGTCTTCCACCAATGGTAGGCTGAATCTCTAAGGAGTGATACTGTAACACCCCGTACCCGAGTCCGTTACCGGAGTCGAACACAAGGTGCACACAGACTTAACTTAATTATTTTCTCAGTCCATAAAAAAAAAATTTTCCAGACAAGCTGGTTACTGCATCACTGTTGCCTTAAAAATCATATCTTGAGTTTCAAAGCTCGAAAATCAGTTTCATAATTTTTCCCTAAAACTAGACTCATATGCCCATCTACATATTTTTTTCTAGAATTTTTGGTCAGGCCAATTAGTACAGTTTATTAGTTAAAGTCTCCCCTATTACAGGTATCGACTACACTGACCTTCGCGTATTACGACTTGGATATCTCCCTGTACAGGGCTTCAATACTGATACCGTTTGTTTCTATAGAAACTATACTCAAGGAGGAATCTATAAATATATGGCATGACTCCTAATTATCTCTGGTTAATTTACAATTAATTTCCAAAGTCGGAACAGGGAATCCAAAAACCGTTCTGGCCCTGTTTCACGAAAACCTAAATATCTCTTAACATACAACTCATATGACGGTTTCGTTTCTTCCATATGAAAGTAGATTTATCAAGGTTCATTTACATAATTTATTCACTATTTAATTCCATTTCTGCTATTTTTAGTGATTTTTCACATCCACACCACTGCTGCTGGCAGCATCTGTTTTCAGGTAAACTTTACCTATTTCGTGGTTTCCATGGACCAACTAGAGTTTTGTCATACGTAGGTCCACCTATGATCATATTTAGTCATTCCAAGGGCTGATCATTGCCCAACACTTCCATTCCAGTTCATAGTCACATCATGAAACCATATAAACATACATAAACACAAATGGTCTAATGCCATACTCCACTTCTACGAGCCATTTTCGCATGGCCGTACACACATACATCACAAAAAGTACTTGAAAAACAACAAAGGGTAGTCCTATACATGCCATATCCAGAGTTCAACTAAAAGAGTACCAAAAGGGCTTTGATAGTGTGGATGACTTCGACTTCGATGATCCCGAATTCGATAGCTAACGAGCAAAATCTATAAAACAGAGAACGAAGAAACGGAGTAAGCAATTTATGCTTAGTAAGTTTTGAGCAAGAATTTAAACACAACTGAAGTATAGCATTCACATAATTAATCGGATAATTCCACGTATTCATATATTCAAATCATTTCTACTTTACATTCCAACCCCTATGTTCATACATAAGGGATCATCTTAGCCAAATACCGGAAGCTCATTACTCAACTAAGCGAATATTATTCGAAGGAACTCAACTATTCCAATGCACATACGAACATACCTCATTGCTGGAATTTTTTGCAAGTGTATTAACTGAAATTTTTACAGCAAGATTTCTAATTCCCAAATCACGTACCTTCGGAATTTAACCGGATGTAGCGACTAGCTCGATTGTCTTCGGGACATAGCCCGGTTATAGTAATTCGCACAATTACCTTCGGGAATTAGCCCGGATTTAGTAACTCGCACAAATGCCTTGAGACTTAACCGGTTTTGGTAACTCGCACAAATGCCTTGAGAATTGACCGGTTTTGGTAACTCGCACAAATGCCTTGAGAATTGACCCGTTTTGGTAACTTCGCACAAATGCCTTGAATTGACCGGATTTAGTCACTTAGCACAAAAGCCTTGGGACTTAGCCCGGACATCATTCGAATAAACATGCACATTTAACACTAAATCATGACACATTCAGTATTTCATTTTCATTAGCAAAACTCAAATACAATACACTTATCACTCTTGCACATTTCGGTTCAATATCCATACACAAAGAGCATGATTTGATTTACTTGAGACATGATCTAATCAAATCATAATTTAAGCTCTATTACTCAAGAACTTACCTCGGATGTTGTCGAATGATTCCGATGGCTATTCGACCACTTTTTCCTTCCCTTTATCGGATTTAGCTCCCTTTGCTCTTGAGCTTAATTTAACAAATAAATTGATTTAATCATTTGAGCATCGAAGAGGAATTCAAGGTACTTAGCCCACATATTTTCATTAGACATTAAAGTCACATATGTACGAAATCATGAATCAAACTCAACACATTAGTTAGTACTCTCCTTAGCGAATTTTCTAAGCCAAGAATAGGCATCAATATGCTTGCCTCTAACCGAATGCATGCACACCAATCCCCCTCATGTGGCCAAATATGCATGTCCATGTTGAGGCCAATTATACACTTAATACCACACATAAACGGCATACATTTTACTCACTAACGCATTCCATATTGTAACTCAATACGCATCAATCATTTACTTCATAACCGAAACATCATCATATGTAAATATATACCTTGAGATAGTATATATGTCATACCCATACATCATGTGCAAACATATATATATATATATGCTAGAGCCGAATCTCAAAGTTGATTATAACTAAACATGAACATAAATCCAAAACACAAATCTTACCTACCATGCAATATGCATAAATCATGCTTATGGATATACCATGGCCGAATACACCACAACACCATACCGTTTCAATTTTGGTCATGGTTAAACAAAGAACTTAATGTCTCACTCAAAAATGCTAAAAGAAAATCCAAGAGTCCTCAATCCACCATCACATGTATCATTATCAAGCTTCATATTTAGCATGCAATGGCATTAACACAAAATCCACCTTGGCCGAATATCATCCCCATGACATAGCAAGGATTTGAACCATGGGCTAATAAGAACATCAAGCTAGCAACTAAAAACATGCATGAATCTCATGGCACAACCTCAAACATACCTTAATCTAGACACAAGTATGGCCAAACCTTCTCCTAATCCTCTTCCAAACCAAGCATGAAGCAAGAACCCCTTCCTTCTTCCTTAGAATTTTCGGCTCCAAGAAATGAAAAAAAAGATGAACAACAATTTTTTTCTTCTCTTTTCTTCAACTCACGGCAATGGGGGGTAACACACACATTCTTTCTTCTTTTTTTTTCTTTTCCATTTCTTTATTACCCATAACCATTAATTTATTTTTTTCCTCCCATGATGCACCAACATAACATGTCTATGACATGTTTTGCCCATAATCCCTTGTCATGGCCGGCCACTAGCTATTAGGGAGGGGAAATTTGACATGCAAGTCCTCCCTTTTGATTACATGCACTATTAGGTCCTTATAGATTAGCCTATCACATTTCAAAAGTGTCACACAAGTCCTAATAACTGAATTCACATGAAATCGACTAAATCGAAGCTTGAAATTTTCACACATTCATAAATACATATTATAGATAATAAATATTACGCTCAAACATTTTGGTGACTCGGTTTAGCGGTCCCGAAACCACTTCCCGACTAGGGCCAATTTTTGGGCTGTCACAGATACAACACATTTCATACATTTCTCAAGTGTGCAGGATAACTTATCAAAGAATCTGATAGTATTCTCGAGCCAAAATTCTGCCTTTTCTGCATCATCATCTTTTGTAGCTCGAAACTCTTCGGCTCCTTATTTTCTGATTTTATCAACTGGTTGCTTTTCTCTTATAACCGTACCTGTGACTGGGGGAGCTACATGGGTGGTCTGATGATCATGAGGGGGTGGAGGTCTAACAGTCGGATTCGTACGAACGAACTCGGCAAACCATTCATTCATAGCTTGGAAGAAGGCTTCTCGAGCCCCTCCTCCCTGACTAACTGTAACGGGCCTTTCACTACTATCTGGTGGCACCGTCCCTTCTGCGAGAGCCGGCGCGTTACTCTCTACATCATCTGCACCACCTTGTTCGGGAACCATCACTATAAAAGAAAACATTTTAAAATCGTCAAGAGTCATCACACTATCAACATATAAGTATGGCATGTATAGCTAGACTCTTACTCATACTAAATATTTTGAGAACCGACTAAACCTTTGCTTTGATACCAATAAATGTAACACCCCTTACCCGAGACTGTCGCCGGAGTTGAGCACAAGGCTTTACCAGACTTAGCTTACTAATTCGGGGCATAAAAAATTGCTTTTAAAATTAATATAGTTTCATTCATTCATTATGTCCCTAAAAAGGGTCCTCGAGACCCTAAAACATGAAATTGAAATGGTTCGAGAACAAACTAGAATCAATAAAAAATTTTCGATCACTTAAACAAATCAAAACAATTTATTTCATCTTTCATAAATAAATTGTCCATCTGTGTCATAGTCACTAAATAAATCATAACTCGAGTTACGAAACTAGAAATTCATATCCGTCAATTTTATCTGAAACTAGACTCGTATATTTTCTTACTAATGTTTTTTCAGAATTTTTGGTCTAGCCAATTAATACAGTTTATTAGTTAAAGTTTCCCCTATTTTAGTGTTCAGCTACTCTGACCACTGTTCACTTCGAATTAACCTTCTCCCTATACAGAATTCAAATAACCATGCCTTTTATTTCTCCTAAAATTAGACTCAATGAGAAATCTATACATATAAAATATAACTCCTAATTTTTTTTTTTACAATTTTTAGTGAATTTCTATAGTCAGAACAGGGGATTCAGAAATCACTCTGACCCTGTCTCACCAAAACTTAAATATCTCATAAAATACAACTCCTTTATTTACTCTGTTTCTTTCATATGAAAATAGACTTAATAAGATTTAATTATATGTCTCATGAATTATCTAAATCCATTTCTACTATTTTTAGTGATTTTTCAAATTCACATTATTATTGCTATCCAATACTATTTTAAAGCTAATTTCACCTTTTTCATGATTTCCATGGAATAACTAGCATTTGGGCATACATAACACCGAACATGTCCTTAATTAGTCATTCCAATAGCTAATCATTATCAAGCATTTACATACCATTCATTAGCCATATCATAAGATCATACACACAAAATGGCTATGATGCTATACATGTCATACTCAAAATGAAACGTCTAGCTATACCAAAATAATCCTTGTGATAGTGTGCCTCGACCTCTGACGTACTTTACGATCCGTGAGTTAGTTTGAAAAAACTATAAAAAAGAAGGAAAATAAAGGGGGTAAGCATTAAGCTTAGTAAGTTTGCATGCAAATAAATAACAACATTCATAAGAATTATCTTACTACTTGGCATGATACTACTTAATGTAACTTCATTAATTGTCATAGACATAAATACTCACTTACTTAAGTACTTACTTACTTAATCAAATTTATTAATACATTTTACTTACCTTTTTCCTTATCAAGCATACATGAACATTATATACTTACCTTTGCTCTTCTAGCATGAACTTGTCTTACCTTTTTTAGTATAACTCGTCTTACCTTACCTTACCTGACCTTGATATTCTCTTTAAATTTTCCTGTTGAACCACTTGGAATACTAAGGATACAAGGGTACCTTACCATTGCCTTGACTTGTCATGGTCTTAGATGGTATCCTTTTGAAACTTACCATTGTCATGTCTCGACATGGTCTTACATGGTATCCTTGCCTTATGAACTCACCAATGTCAAGCCTTGGCATTGTGACAGCCCAAAATTGACCCTAGTCGGAATGTGGTTTCGGGACCACAAAACCGAGGCATAAAAATAATTTAAAATTTATTTTGATGCCTATAATATGTGTGCTCATGTGTGACATTTTGATGATTGATTTAGTGTTATAAAGGTGAATTCCACTAGAAAGGACTTAGTAGTGAACTTTGAAAGTACGATAGGAAATGTGTGATGACTAATTAAAGCATGCATGCAAAACAATGGACTTGCATGTCAAATTCCCCCTTTATAGGTGGTGGCCGCCATGACATGGTTTATGGGCAAAGAAAACATGTTGAAACATGTTTTGTTAATGGAGCATGAAAGAAATGATTAATAATTAGATGTGGGAAGAGAAACAAAAAAAAATATATATGTGTGAGAGTGTAGCATTCCCCCCCCCCATTGCCGTGCAACTAAGAAAGAAAACAAAAAAATTTTGTTCATCCTTGTTCTCTCCTTTTTGGCCGAAAATTCTAAGAGGAAGAAGAGATTTTTGCTTCATTTTCTTTGTTTAGAAGAGATCTAGAAGGAGATTTGGCTAAACTTGCATCAAGAGTAAGGTATGTATGAGGTTGTGTTATGAGTTTCATGCATGTTTTAGTTGCTAACTTGATGTTCATGTTAGCCATGGTTCAAATCCTTGTTATGCCATGGGAATGGTATTTGGCCAAAGTTGTTATTGTGTTAAAGCCATTGCATGCTAAATGTGAAACTTGCTAATGATGCATGCAATGATGGATTGTCTACTCTTGAAATTTCTTTGTAGCCATCTTGAGTAAGACATTGAGTTTTCCTTTTGTTTAACCATGATTGAAGTTGAAAGGGGCATGATTGTGATGTATTCGGCCATGATGCATTCATGAGCATGGTTCATGCTTCTTGCATGTTAGTTAAAATTTGTGTTTTGGATGGCTATGGACACCTTGAAATTCGGCCTTGCACCTATATGTGTATATATGATTGCACATGATATTTTGATTATGAAGAAAGTGATAAATATGTTGTTTAAAGAAGAATGTTGTGAAATTTGCATGTACATTCGGCCTAGTACACATATGATGTGAAAATCTTGCAATTTATTGTTGATTTTGTGCAAGTATGACTAAGTATAATCGGCCACATGAGGGGAATTATTGTGCATGCATTCGGTTAGAGGAAAGCTTAATGATGCCTATTCTTGACTTAGGTAATCGGCTACCTTGTTGTGAGCTAAGGCCGAATGTGTGCGTAATTAAAGAAAATTAACTAAAGTGCTTAGTTATGTGATGTTGAGTCAATGATATGTGTATTCGGCCAAGGCTAGCAAGCGAGACTTTAATGAATTGAATTTGTTTGAATTAGCTCAAGAGCTTAGAGGGCCACAATTGGATAAGGGAAGGAAAAAGTGATCGATTAGCCGTCGAAGTTGTTCGACAACATCCGAGGTAAGTCCTCAAGAAATGACCCTACTCGAATTATGTGAAATGAAATATGGATGTGTAATGATTATTGATTTATGTGTGTATGAGTATTTGAATGATACCCGGCTAAGTCCCGGCGATTATGCAAGTGATATGTTTGTGTTTGAGCCTTAGTAACGAAAATGAAACATGGATGTGTAATGATTATTGATGTATGTGTGCATGAGCAATTGAATGATATCCGGCTAAGTCCCAAGACATTTATGCTAGTAATTATATCCGGTTAAGACCAAGGCCATTGTGCTAGTGACCACATCCGGGCTAATACCCAAGGCATTCGTGCAAGTTGTTAAATCCGGCTAATACCAAGGCATTTGTGCAAGTCGTTCTATCCGGGCTAAGACCAAGGCATTCGTGCATGTGGTTATATCCGGTTGTATTCCGAAGAAGCTTGGGCCGAAGGTGAGCGTTGGTTGCTGTAATAAATTTAATTAGTACGCTCGAAAAGCCCAAAGGATAAGGTATGTTTATATGTGCATTGGAAAAAGTCGATATGTTTGAGTAACATTCGTTCAATCGACTAACAATTTCCAGCTATTGAATTGGTTGATATCTTGTGAAAGTATACAATGATGAAGTGTGAAGTAAGTATGATTATGTGAATGTGTATTAATGAAATGATTCATTTGGCTATGTGAATGTAATGCTTTAGTTAAAGCTGAATTTATTGCTTGAGACTTACTAGGCATAAAAATGCTTACCCGTTGCTTTGGCTCTCTTTTTATAGATTTTGCTCGTTAGCGATCGGATTTGGGATCATTAAAGTCGAAGTCATCTACACTATCAAAGCCTCCATTTTGGGTATAATTTTGGTTGAACTTTGAAATGGCATGTATAGGACTACCCTATTGTAGAAGGTCATGTACCTTTCGGTTTTATGTAGCTTGGATAGCCATGCGAAAATGGCTTATATCGTTGTTAGTATGATTCTATAATCGTTTGTATGATGATCATTATGGGGTATGGAATGGTTTTGAAAAGATTAGCCATTGGAATGGTTAATCATGATCACACTTGTGGTATGTATGCAAAAGGGCCAATTGAATCGTGGAAATCATGAAATAGGTAAAGGTTACCTTGAAAACAGATGCTGGCAGCAGCAGTGGTGTGGTTTTGAAAATCACCAAAATTTGTAGGAATGGTATTAAATAGTGAATAAGTTATGTAAATGAACCTTGATGAGTCTACTTTCATATGGAAGAAACGAAACGGTCATAGGAGTTACTTGTTAAGAGATATTAAAGTTATTGTGAGACAGGGCCAGAACGGTTTCTGGGTCCCCTGTCGCGACTTTAAAAATTTTCTATAAATTATCCAGAAATAATTAGAAGTCATGTCTTATATTTGCAGATTCTATTTTGAGTCTAGTTTCATTAGAAACAAACGATACCAGTATTAAAGCCCTGTACAGAGAGATATTCAAGTTGTAACGCGCAAAGGTCAGCGTAGTCGACCCCTGTAACATGGGTGACTTTAACTAATAAACTGTACCAATTGGCCTGACCAAAAATTCTAGAAATAAATCCATGGATGGATATATGAGTCTAAATTCAGGGAAAATTTACGGAATCAGTTTCCGAGTTTTGAAACTCAAGATATGATTTTTAAGGCAATGGTGACGCAGTTTTCCAGCCTGTCTGGAAATGCCGAATTGGTCGGTACTTTAACAGGATTTAGCTCGTTAACCCCTCGCGTCCGACACCGGCGATGGTCTCGGGTTCGGGGTGTTACAATTTTATTGGTATCAGAGCTACGGTTTAGTCGATTCTAGGACTATCGTGATATGTTTGGGGTCTAGCTATACATGCCATTAAATGATGAATTGATAGTGTGGAGATTTCTGACAATTTGACTTTGTGTTTGTTTATAGCAATGGATCCCGATCCCAACCGAGCAATAGCTGATGATGTGGAGAGTGTGGCGCTGCTCCCAAGACAAGGGACAGCGCCGGCGGACTCTCAACCTATGGCCAGCAATCCGAATGATGAGGCTAGGCAAGCCTTTTATAGTGTGATGAATGATTGGTTTAACCAATACATTCGAACTAACACTACTGTTCCACAACCTCCATTCCCGACAAATGCAACCCCGCACCTACAATACCTCCGTGAATCGACCAAATAAGGTCAAGTAAGCCCCAATCGATAGGATTCAAAACATGGGGCCACTGAATTTAAAG
The DNA here is from genome assembly GCF_025698485.1 of Gossypium arboreum. Taxonomy (NCBI): domain Eukaryota; kingdom Viridiplantae; phylum Streptophyta; class Magnoliopsida; order Malvales; family Malvaceae; genus Gossypium; species Gossypium arboreum. Next base: position 83,206,171 of record NC_069080.1, read on the forward strand.
CTACGGATGATGACGATGCCGAGCAAGCTGAATTTTGGTTGGACAACACTATCCGGTGCTCGATGAGCTATCTTGTACACCCGATGAGTGCTTAAAGTGTACCATCTCCTTGTTACGCGATTCCGCCTACTATTGGTGGAGTACTCGACTTCGTGGTGCCTAGAGAGCAAGTGACTTGGGAGTTCTTTCAAACCGAGTTCAAAAAAGTATATCGATCGAGATTCATTGACCAAAAGCGAAGGAATTTCTTGATCTTAAGCAAGGCTCTATGTCGATTCTCGACTCACGAACGAAAATTTGTGAGGCTTAGCGGTGCGCGAGAATGCATTTCGTCCGAAGCTATTATGTAAACGCTTGAGGACGAGCTGAATGATGATATAAGGATGTTCGTTGGCATTCTCGAAATACGAGAGTTCGTAGTACTTGTTGAGCGAGCTTGTAAAGTCAAGATCTTAGAAAGGAGAAACAAAAGTTGATGTGGGAACCGGAGAATTCGAAAAGGTCCTCGGAAAGTCTCTTCAACAGCATCGAAGAGATTTCGAGATGATGGGAGCCGGTCTAGAGGCGCTTGGCTTTTCTAGACGAGATCGCGGTCGACCCCTGTGACCACACGAGTCACTTCGATCGCCGATGGTGGAAATGATCGCCGAGAGAGCGAGTGTCTCGCATTGTGGCAAATGGCATTCGTGGAGTCAGAGGTTCCGTGATCGCTCTCGCTATAAGTGTGGATCGGTGACCACTTTATCAAGGACCGCCGAGGTTACTTGAACAAAATGTAAGTCAAAGTGGAAACCCGTACTACCACCGCTTGAGGTAGGCCATTCGAAATGCGGGCAATGCTAGTGGCGGTCGAGAGGGTCGAGAGATGCTACAACAAGACACGAGGCTCGTACTCTGCTAGGACTTATGCCATACGCAAGACGCGAGGATACTTGCCTCACCGGATGTTATTACCTACTTTCACTCTTTTCGATACTAATGTGATTGCTTTGATTGACCTGGTTCTACTCATTCTTATATATGTGAAACCTTAGCAACCAAGAAGACTTTGCCTATTGAGTCTCTTGAGTTTGTAATTCGGTGTCAAACCCTTGGGTCATTACGTGCTTGTCAACAAAGTGTGCAAGAAAAGTCCCCTAGTATTCCGAGGTTCTTGTTTTCCGGCGGACTTGATGCTTTTGTCGCTTCGATGAATTGACGTTATTCTTGGTTTGGATTGGTTGACCATGCACGATGCGGTTGTAAATTGCAAAAGCAAGACTATCGATCGAGGTGCGCGAATAACGAGATAATTCGGGTTGAGTCTACTGATTTAAAGGGGTTGCCGGTACCGTAATATCGGCAATGTTGGCGGAAATATGTAAGAAAAGGGTGCAAAGCGTACCTTGCGTATGTGCTCGATGACAAGGAGTCGAAAAAGAAACCCGAATCTGTGCGATGGTTTGTGAATACCCGGATGTTTTCCTCAAGAATTGCGGGTTTACCACTGTTCGGAAATAGAGTTTGGCATCGAATTGGTACCGGTACCACTCCAATTTCGATAGCTCCGTATCGTATGGCAAGACGAATTAAAGGAGTTGAAAGCTCGATTTGCAAGAATTGGTGGATAGAGGTTTTGCTCGCCTTGAGTTTTTCGCCTTGGGTGCGCCGGTGTTGTTTGTGAAAAGAAGGATGGGACCATGAGGTTGTGCATCGACTATCGTCGACTTAATAAAGCGGCGATAAAGAACAAATATCCGTTACACGTATTGATGACTTGTTCGATCAATCAAGGGAGCCTCGGTGTTCTCGAAAATAGATTTGAGATTGGGCTATTATCGATTCATAATTCGAGATTCTGGACGTACCCAAGACCGCCTTCGAGCGAGATATGGTTACTACGAGTTCCTAGTGATGCCGTTTGGACTTACTAATGCCCTGCAGATTTATGGATTTAATGAATCGGACCTTGAGACCATATTTGGATCGGTTCGTAGTCGTGTTCATTGATGACGTCTTGGTCTATTCAAGAAATGAGACCGAACATCTTGAACACCGAGGTTAGTCTTTGCAAATTCTACGGGATAAGCAATTATATGCTAAGTTCACAAGTGTGAGTTCGGTTAAGAGAGGTTAGCTTCTTGGGGCATGTGATATCTGCATCGGGCATTCGAGTCGACCGAACAAAATTTCAGCCATACTTAACTGGAAGCCTCAGAAATATTACCGAGGTTCGAGCTTTTTGGGCTTGCCGTTATTACCGATGATTTGTAAAGGTTTCTCAACGATAGCCACGCCAATGACGGCTACTCCAAAAGGATGTTAAGTTCGAATGGACGGAGAAATGTCGAAGAGTTTCGATCAATCGAAAACTTATTTGATGAAGCCCCAATTCTAGTGCAACCCGAATCGGCAAAGAGTTTGTCATCTATAGTGACGCCTCCCTACTTGGGTTAGGTGGTGTATTGATGCAAGAAGGTCGAGTTGTGGCCTATCGTCGAGGCAATTAAAGCCACATGAGAAAAATTATCCGACCCACGATCTCGAATTGGCTGCCATCGTATTCGCCTTAAAGATTTGGCGACATTACTTATTTGGTGAGAGGTGCCATGTGTACTCAGATCACAACAGTCTCAAATATTTGATGACCCAAAGAGACTTAAATCTACGACAAAGACGTTGGCTCGAGCTGTTAAAGGATTATGAGCTGGTCATTGACTATCACCCGGGAAGGGCGAATGTGGTTGCGGATGCCTTGAGTCGTAAATCATTATTCGCTTTACGAGCGATGAATGTGCACTTGTCCGTTCGATCCGACAACGTGTTAGTAGCTGAATTGAAAGCCAAACCATTATTGATACATCAAATTTGTGAAGCTCAGAAGGTCGACGATGAGTTGGTTGCAAAACGGGCTGAGTGTGTTCCGAACAAGGAATCGGAGTTTCAGATCGATGATGACGATTGTTTGAGGTTCAGAAGTCGTCTGTGTGTTCCAAAGAATTCGGAACTTATTTCGATAATTCTGAACGAAGCCCATTGTAGCCGAATGGCAATCCACCCGGGGAGTACGAAGATGTACAACGATTTGAAACGTCGGTTTTGGTGGCATGGTATGAAACGAGACATCTCCGACTTTGTTTCGAGATGTTTAATATGTCAACAAGTGAAAGCGGAACATCAAGTGCCTTCAGATTACTTCACCGATCACGATACCCGAGTGGAAATGGGATCGAGTCACAATGGACTTTGTATCCGGACTGCCAATGTCGACAAGTAAGAAGGATGCGATTTGGGTCGTGGTAGATAGATCGACTAAGTCGGCTCACTTTGTCCCCGTCGTGCGGATTTTTCAATGGACAAATTAGCCAATTGTACGTTCTCGATTGTGAGATTACATGGGGTGCCTATTTCTATCGTGTCGGATAGAGATCCGAGATTTACCTCGCGATTTTGGAAGAAGTTGCAAGAAGCTTTGGGTACCAAGTTGCATTTAAGCACCGCCTTTCACCCCCAAATCGATGGTCAATCCGAGCGGATAATTCAGATACTTGAGGATATGTTGAGATGTTGCATCCTCGAGTTCAGTGGTTCATGGGAACGATATTTGCCTTTGATTGAATTCGCTTATAACAATAGTTTTCAATCAAGTATTAGGATGGCACCTTACGAGGCTTTGTACGGTCGTAAATGCCATACACCATTGTTTTGGACTGAGCTCGGTGAAAGCAAAGTTTTCGGGGTGGATTTGATTAGAGATGCTGAACAGAAAGTGAAAGTAATCCTTGAAAGTCTGAAGATAGCCTCCGATCGTCAGAAGTCGTACGCGGATCTGAAGCGTAAGGACATCGAGTATCAGGTGGGAGATAAAGTGTTTCTCAAGGTTTCGCCTTGGGAAAAGATACTCGATTCGGTAGTAAGGGCAAGTTGAGCCGAGGTTCATTGGGCCATATGAGATATCCGGCGAGTCGGTCCAAGGCATATCGTTTGATTTTCCCCGAACTCGAAAAGATTCACGATGTCTTTCATGTTTCGATGCTTGACGCTATAGATCGATCCATCGCACGTGATTAGTCCATCGAAGTTGAAATTCAAGCCAATATGAGTTATGAGGAAGAACCGATTCGTATCCTATCACGTGAAGTGAAAGAGTTGCGAAACAAGCGGGTTCCGCTAGTGAAAGTGTTATGGCTCAAACACGGGATAGAAGAAGCTACTTGGGAAACCGAGAACTCTATGAAAGAGCGATACCCAACCCTATTTACTGTAAGATTTTCGGGACGAAAATTTCTTAAGTGGGGAGAGTTGTGACACCCAAAATTGACCCTAGTCGGAATGTGGTTTCGGGACCACAAAACCGAGGCATAAAAATAATTTAAAATTTATTTTGATGCCTATAATATGTGTGTGCTCATGTGTGACATTTTGATGATTGATTTAGTGTTATAAAGGTGAATTCCACTAGAAAGGACTTAGTAGTGAACTTTGAAAGTACGATAGGGAAATGTGTGATGACTAATTAAAGCATGCATGCAAAACAATGGACTTGCATGTCAAATTCCCCTTTATAGGTGGTGGCGGCCATGACATGGTTTATGGGCAAAGAAAACATGTTGAAACATGTTTTGTTAATGGAGCATGAAAGAAATGATTAATAATTAGATGTGGGAAGAGAAACAAAAAAAAAAATGTGTGTGAGTGTAGCATTCCCCCATTGCCAGCAACTAAGAAAGAAAACAAAAAATTTTGTTCATCCTTGTTCTCTCCTTTTGGCCAAAAATTCTAAGAGGAAGAAGAGATTTTGCTTCATTTTCTTTGTTTAGAAGAGATCTAGAAGGAGATTTGGCTAAACTTGCATCAAGATTAAGGTATGTATGAGGTTGTGTTATGAGTTTCATGCATGTTTTAGTTGCTAACTTGATGTTCATGTTAGCCATGGTTCAAATCCTTGTTATGCCATGGGAATGGTATTTGGCCAAAGTTGTTATTGTGTTAAAGCCATTGCATGCTAAATGTGAAACTTGCTAATGATGCATGCAATGATGGATTGTCTACTCTTGAAATTTCTTTGTAGCCATCTTGAGTAAGACATTGAGTTTTCTTTTTGTTTAACCATGATTGAAGTTGAAAGGGGCATGATTGTGATGTATTCGGCCATGATGCATTCATGAGCATGGTTCATGCTTCTTACATGTTAGTTAAAATTTGTGTTTTGGATGGCTATGGACACCTTGAAATTGACCTTGCACCTATATGTGTATATATGATTGCACATGATATTTTGATTATGAAGAAAGTGATAAATATGTTGTTTAAAGAAGAATGTTGTGAAATTTGCATGTACATTCGCCTAGTACACATATGATGTGAAAATCTTGCAATTTATTGTTGATTTTGTGCAAGTATGACTAAGTATAATCGGCCACATGAGGGGAATTATTGTGCATGCATTCGGTTAGAGGCAAGCTTAATGATGCCTATTCTTGACTTAGGTAATCGGCTACCTTGTTGTGAGCTAAGGCCGAATGTGCGTAATTAAAGAAAATTAACTAAAGTGCTTAGTTATGTGATGTTGAGTCAATGATATGTGTATTCGCCAAGGCTAGCAAGCGAGACTTTAATGAATTGAATTTGTTTGAATTAGCTCAAGAGCTTAGAGGGCCACAATTGGATAAGGGGAAGGAAAAAGTGATCGATTAGCCGTCGAAGCCGTTCGACAACATCCGAGATAAGTCCTCAAGAAATGACCCTACTCGAATTATGTGAAATGAAATATGGATGTGTAATGATTATTGATTTATGTGTGTATGAGTATTTGAATGATACCCGGCTAAGTCCCAAGGCGATTATGCAAGTGATATGTTTGTGTTTGAGCCTTAGTAACGAAAATGAAACATGGATGTGTAATGATTATTGATGTATGTGTGCATGAGCAATTGAATGATATCCGGCTAAGTCCCAAGACATTTATGCTAGTAATTATATCCGGTTAAGACCAAGGCCATTGTGCTAGTGACCACATCCGGGCTAATACCAAGGCATTCATGCAAGTTGTTAAATCCGGGCTAATACCAAGGCATTTGTGCAAGTCGTTCTATCCGGCTAAGACCAAAGGCATTCGTGCATGTGGTTATATCCGGTTGTATTCAAGAAGCTTGGGCGAAGGTGAGCGTTGGTTGCTGTAATAAATTTAATTAGTACGCTCGAAAAGCCCAAAGGATAAGGTATGTTTATATGTGCATTGGAAAAATTCGATATGTTTGAGTAACATTCGTTCAATCGACTAACAAATTTCCAGCTATTGAATTGGTTGATATCTTGTGAAAGTATACAATGATGAAGTGTGAAGTAAGTATGATTATGTGAATGTGTATTAATGAAATGATTCATTTGGCTATGTGAATGTAATGCTTTAGTTAAAGCTGAATTTATTGCTTGAGACTTACTAGGCATAAAAATGCTTACCCCGTTGCTTTGGCTCTCTGTTTTATAGATTTTGCTCGTTAGCGATCGGATTCGGGATCATTAAAGTCAAGTCATCTACACTATCAAAGCCTCCATTTTGGGTATAATTTTGGTTGAACTTTGAAATGGCATGTATAGGACTACCCTATTGTAGAAGGTCATGTACCTTTCGGTTTTATGTAAGCTTGGATAGCCATGCGAAAATGGCTTATATCGTTGTTAGTATGATTCTATAATCGTTTGTATGATGATCATTATGGGGTATGGAATGGTTTTGAAAAGATTAGCCATTGGAATGGTTAATCATGATCACACTTGTGGTATGTATGCAAAAAGGGCCAATTGAATCGTGGAAATCATGAAATAGGTAAAGGTTACCTTGAAAACAGATGCTGGCAGCAGCAGTGGTGTGGTTTTGAAAAATCACCAAAATTTGTAGGAATGGTATTAAATAGTGAATAAGTTATGTAAATGAACCTTGATGAGTCTACTTTCATATGGAAGAAATGAAACGGTCATAGGAGTTACTTGTTAAGAGATATTAAAGTTATTGTGAGACAGGGCCAGAACGGTTTCTGGGTCCCCTGTCACGACTTTAAAAATTTTCTATAAATTATCCAGAAAGAATTAGAAGTCATGTCTTATATGTGCAGATTCTATTTTGAGTCTAGTTTCATTAGAAACAAACGGCACCAGTATTAAAGCCCTGTACAGAGAGATATTCAAGTTGTAACGTGCAAAGGTCAGCGTAGTCGACCCCTGTAACATGGGTGACTTTAACTAATAAACTGTACCAATTGGCCTGACCAAAAATTCTAGAAATAAATCCATGGATGGATATATGAGTCTAAATTCAGGGAAAATTTACGGAATCAGTTTCCGAGTTTTGAAACTCAAGATATGATTTTTAAGGCAACGGTGATGCAGTTTTCCAGCCTGTCTGGAAATGCCGAATTGGTCGGTACTTTAACAGGATTTAGCTCGTTAACCCCTCGTGTCCGACACCGGCGATGGTCTCGGGTTCGGGGTGTTACAGGCATGGTCTTACATGGGACCTTTGCCTTATAGAAACTTATCAATGCCATGTCTTGACATGGTCTTACATGATATCCTTGCCTTAGAAACCTTAACAATTTCCACGCCTTGGCATGGTCTTACATGGTACCCTTAAACCCTAATGTCATGACATTTGTAACCTATACATTCCTAAAGTTCAACTGGGACTTTCTGAAATTACTTCTCCGTCAATTCATGCTTGAGTCTTCTTTGAATAATTTCATAAAATAAATATACACATACTAGAAATTAGCAACATTCACATAAATTAATAGAATATTGTATTTATTTACTGCAAACTTACCTCGAAACAAAATACAATCAACTATATCGATTTAGTCCACTATCTTTTTCTTTCCCCGGTCTAACTCTGGATCTCATTCTTCTTGATCTATAATAACAAATTTAGGTTATTTAATACTCACATTTATTAAAACAGTCCTTGACTCAAACTTTGGTAAAATTACATTTTTGCCCCTAAAGTTTTACATATTTACACTTTTCCCCAAGGCTCGGAAATTAGACTTCATCCTATTTTCTTATGTCTTATGACGTGCTGATCATTTTTCTCTTCTATGGAAACATCAAATTCTCACTCTAACATGTACTTATGAACATTAGGTATTTTTACCGATTATGTCGTTTTACTCGTTTTCACGTAAAATCGCTTAGCAAAAGTTGTTTAACACAATTTCAAGCTTTATATTCTACCATAAAACATCAAAATAAACACATTTCACCTATGGGTATTTTTACAAATATAAACCCTAGGTTAAATTATTGCTAGAATAAGCTTAATCAAGTTATCAAGACTCCAAAAACGTAAAGAACATTAAAAACGGGGCTAAAACGGGCTTATAATCGAGCTTGGAAGCTTGAAAAACCCTAGCTATGTCTTATTCATGTGAAATTCAGCCAAGGGGTTGAAGATGGACAAAAATTAGCTTTTAATTTTGTTTTTAATTCATTTTAATAACTAAATGACCAAAATGCCCTTAATTAAAAACTATGGTGTCTTATCTTCCTTTAGGTATTTTTGTCCAAACTAGTATAATGGTCTAATTACTATCCAAGGACCTCCACTTTAAAAACCCATTACTCACAAGTACTTAGTCCCTTTGTGAACTAGAACACACATTTTACAACTTTTACAATTTAGTCCTAAATATCAAATTGGACCCTCTATCTATAAAATTTCTAAACGAAATTTTCACACAATCATGCAATCATGCCATAGACCTTAAAATGATAATAAAATAAATTTTTATACCTCGAATTTGTGGTTTCATAACCACTATTCTGTTTAGGCCCTATTTCAGGATGTTACAACCATTCCCACTATCAATGGTCTAATATCAACTTAAGAACCTTTCATTTAATATGCCATGGCAATTTAGCACTTTAAATAAGTAGAATGCAAATTTTTCATTTTACATGATTTAGTCATTTTTCTCCAATTGAGCTATTCAACAATAAAATTAGCTTACGAAATTTTCACACATATATAATCATATGCTGTAAACGCATTAAAAATAATTTTCTCACCTCGAATTTATGGTTCCGAAACCATTGTTCCAATTTAGCTAAAATTGAGTTGTTACAAGCACGAATGGCATAAGCCTTAGTAGGTGCTCAACTCATGTGGGCATTCAATGTAAGGCACTTGACTGTGTTCCAGCCCATGTATTTACCCGTGTAACTCTCTGACTTGGGTCACACGGTCAGCCACACACCTGTTTGCTAGGCCATGTGTCGCAACGGCTGAGACACAAGCCCGTGTCTCTACCCGTGTGTCTAATTCTAAGCATTCTGTTTCTCAATTTTAAGATGCAGGGGACACACGACCAAACCACATGCCCATGTGCCAGGCCGTGTGTCACACACGGTCAAGACAGACACCCGTGTGTCTACCTGTGCGAACAAAATAAAGCCATTTCCTAGCTTTATTTCTCACCCAAAATTTGCCAACAACCTACACCAAAAGTTGCAAACATATACCAACCAATTCAAGCATTATTACCAAGCCAACTCTAACATCTAACATGATATATTATCACATGTATTCATGTTTATAATCTTACCTTTGATAAATATACTTGTTTAACGTAACTCAATCAAACTATACTAAACACATGTTTTACCATGATATAACTTTATAAATATAGCAATTCAAACCATCACTAGCCATTCCAATGGCTAGATTACAAACAACCATTTACAAGCCAATAATTTGCCAAGTTAACCTATTCATGCCATTATACCAAAATATATTTACTATTTATACCAAAACGAGCTGGTGGATTGTGTGATGATGCTCCGACCGATCTCCAACTTTTATGAGCTTCTGAGCACTATAAAATAGAAGAAAATAAACTTGGTAAGCATTTAAATGCTTAGTAAGTTCGTATAACAGGATTTAAACTTACCAATCATATTCATTTAAATAAAAATAACAATAACATGGTTCCCAACAAATTGGCAAGTTTACCTATTCACATATACTTAATTGAGCAAGTTAGTCACATATTTTACATGTATATCAATTAAACATGGATGAGCTCATCATGCTACAGACTTTCAGGTATTTCAGAAGTATTTGAGACATAATTCTTTTAATCTCATAATTTCTCATATCAAGAAATTTATCCATTGAATTATTGGAAAATTGATGGATATTCAGGTAGTATAAGCGAGGTATACAAATCAATAATCTGTTAATTCATGTTCAAGGGTACCCATTGAGCACATAATCAGGGAGTACACTCTCGAGCCACATATCAAGATGCTCAGGTGAGCCATGTAACAGGACGTTTATTCAAGCTAAATAGGAAACTCGTAAGAGTTTTAATCAATGAGCTCATAGAGCTTAACAGGTAACTTCGAAGAGTTATTTTTAGGGAGAACCGGATAGCCATTTGACAAAGAGTTCAAGCGAGCCATGTTAGAAAGCTCATAAGAGCCTATATTAGGACGCTCATGAAGAGCTGCGTTTGTGTCTACAATAAATGCTGGATCATAACTAATCGAATCATGTAACAGGACACTTACAAAGAGCTGCGGTAGTGGTCAACACATGCAAGATCACTACCAATCAGGATGCTCGCAAGAACTATATAACAGAACACTTGAAAGGTGTAACACCCCAAACCCGTGACCGTCACCGGATTTGACCACGTGGTGTTACCGGGCTTACTTCCCTTATTTCTCTCTTGGAAATATTTAAGTTCTGTTCCAGGCAGGCTAGCTAACTGCGTCACTGTCACCTTAAAAATCATATCTCGAGTTCCAGAACTCAAAAATCAGTTTCGTAAATTTTCCCTGAAACTAGACTCATAATCCCATCTACACATTTTTTTATATAATTTTTTTGTCAAGCCAATTAGTACAGTTTATTAGTTAAAGTCACCCCTGTTTCAGGGTTTGACTACACTGACCTTTGCGCATTACGTCTTGGATATCTTTCTGTACAGGGCTCCAACACTTATGCCGTTTGTTTCTAAAGAAACTAGACTCACAAAGAAATCTGTATATATAGAGCATGACTTCTAATTCTCTCTGGTTAATTTATAGTAAATTTTCAAAGTCGGAACAGGGGATCCAGAAACTGTTCTGGCCCTGCTTCATGAAAACCTGAATATCTCTTAAAATCCGACTCATATGACCGTTTCGTTTCTTCCATATGAAAGTAGATTCATCAGGGTTCAATTTCATAATTTATTCACTATTTAATTCTACTTCTACTATTTTTAGTGATTTTTCAATCTCACATCACTGCTGCTGTCAGCATCTGTTACTAAGGCAAACAATGCCTATTTCATAATTCCTCCATGACCCAACTAATCATCCATCATTCATATCACAAATTATGACCACCTTATCAAAATTAGGATTTTAAGACTCATGAATAAGTGTTTTGGAACCAAATCCAACCAACCATATGGGCCATTTTCGCATGGCTAAAGTTTACAACCCAAATTTCAACAAAACAAAATAGCCTATACATGCCAAATGTTCTCCTAGATCGACTAAGAAGACAATACCAAAGATTGCTTGCGGTGTGATGACTTGACGACGGTTCCGAGCACACAAAAGAGACGAGTCCAAGAGACCTAAAATGGGTGACAAGAAAACACCGAGTGAGTATATAACTCAAGAAGTCATAAGCATTTCACAACCATCCTTTAACCAAATTATCACTAAACGAAACAATGAAAACGAGGCTAAGTACTCCATCCATACCGCTATACCATGGATTCCTTAGGCCTATCGGTTCGATCTCATACCAAGTCATACATTCACATTTCATATTCTATTTAATAGGATAATTGAGGCATTTCCATACATCATCTCATTTCCGCAACAATCATGCAATCAAATGAACTTTCATCTATTCCACGATACCTTATTTACGGGAATGCAATTTAAATCATCACATAGATTTAAAACTTACCAACTCAACCCCGAGCATGAACATAGCGCCTATTCGCCGTGAGCTCAAGGTACTTACCCTTTCCGCTGTCCATGATCAACTCGATAAGGTCACACCCTCCATATGAGTAACCGATCGAACATATATATATTAAATTCGCACACGTAGTGCTTAATAATCGATCACGCACACTTAGTGCCATGTGATTTAAGCTCGCACACATAGTGTCGTATAATTTAAATTCGCACACTTAGTGCCATACTTTTCAAGCTTGCACACTTAGTGCCATACTTTTCAAGCTTGCACACTTAGTGCCAATCTTGTCACCATGCCCATTTATTGCCCGCACACTTAGTGCCGAGACCAAACGCTCTACGCATTTTACTACCTTTATACATTCAACAATGTCATCATTCCATACACATACATTTTCATTTACATATCATCTCATTAAACACAATTGCATAGATATTATGATCATTTAAATCAATACCAAATATATGCTTAATGACTTACCTCGGATGTTGTCGAATGTCTTCAACGGCTATTCAATTACTTTTTCTTTCCCCTTGTCCAACTTCGATCCTCTAAGCTCTTGGGCTAATTCAAACAAATTTATCTTATTAAAGTCCCATCATGCTAGCTTATGGCTGAATACCCATATCAAATAAGCAATTTACCTTAACTCGTAACCCACATAGCCAAGTTACACATATAACCCTTAAGACCGAATATGAATATCACCAAAATCTCTATGACTTAACCTTCAGCCTTCATAGCCGAATATATATATAGCTTATCAAATAGACATTTATTCACTTTCCTTAACACATATTAATCAATTAGTCCATGCATTATCCTTGACACACTCGGTCATTAAAGCAATAACCTATTAACATCCAAGCATATTATACTAAAATTTCTTCTAAGGCCAATTCATGTACCATCCTTAATACTCATACAATTATTTTATTTTAAATAATTTACACACACCATTTACCCAACATCAATTAACTAGACACTTTAAGAATTTCTTCTTTGACTATACACACATTCTAAGCAACTATCCATACACACACAAGCCGATTTTTCCCTATCACCCAAACCATCTACATGAACACTTAACTAACTCAAACTTCACCCATCCACAAATACTCATTACAACACAAAGACAACAATCATTTTCCTCAATTTCTTCCATGGCCGATTACCCAATATTACCACACAACCAAGATTTTGACATGGCTAAGTAGGAAATTTTAGTAGCTAGCTTAAAGTATGCTAACCTTTCAAGAACCAACATGAACTCACTTACCTTAATTCAAGCTCAAGGGTGACCAAACCTTCTCTTGCTTTCTTCTTCAATTTGGCCAAGCATGTTCAAAGATGAACACTTTTTTTTTGTTTTTCTATGTTCACTTCACGGCAAAAATGGGGGAGACATCCACACACTTTTTTTTTGCTATCATCATTTTCCTTTTTTTTTTCATTTCTTTATTTTCCTTCCATAATGCACTAGGCCAACATGTCTAGGACATGTTTTCTTTGCCCATCATTATGTCATGGCCTACCACTAACCTTAGGAAATGGGTTATTTGACATGCAACTCCACCTTTGTGTTAACATGCACTAATAAGCCATTTAAAATTAGCCTATCATATTTCACCATGTTTCACATTGATCCCTATTTAATAATTTCTCATAAAATTGGTAAAATTAGAGAATGAAACTTCCACATATGCATGCACACACATAGTAAGCATAGAATATAACAATTAATTATTTTTATGACTCGGTTTAGTGGTCCCAAACCACTTTTCGACTAGGGTCAATTTAGGGTGTCACAACTCTCCCCACTTAAGAAATTTTTGTCCCAAAATCTTACCGGTAAATAGGCTCACTATCGCTCTTTCATAGAGTCCTCAAGTTCCCAAGTGGCTTCTTCAATTCGTGTTTATGCCACAACACCTTCACTAATGGGATTTTCTTATTAGCAACTCTTTTACTTGGCAAGATCGAATCGCGAACCGCTCTTCTTCATAACTCAAATTAGGTGAACCTCGACCTCGGATGGAGTAATTACGTGTGTCGGGTCGACCTATATCATCAAGCATCGAGACATGGAAAACGCTGTGAATCTTTTCAAGCTCGGGGTAAAATTAATCGATGACGCCATCGCCCATCTCGTTCGGATACTTCATACGGACCGATGAACCTCGGACTCAATTTGCCCTTACGGCCAAATCTAAGCACCTTCTTCCAGGGTGAGACTTTGAGAAATACCTTGTCTCCAACCTGATATTCAATATCTTTTCTTCTCAAATCCGATACGACTTTTGGCGATCCGGCGACTTTCAAACTTTCACGAATTACTCGAACTTTCTACTCGGCATCCTTAATCAAATCAACCCGAAGACTTTACTTTCACTAAGTTCACCCGAATAATGGGTACGGCATTTACGACCGTATAAAGCCTCGTAAGGCGCCATCTTAATACTTGATTGAAAACTATTGTTGTGGCGAATTCAATCAAAGGTAAATACCGCTTCCATGAACCACTAAACTCAAGGATGCAATATCTCAACATATCCTCGAGTATTTGAATTATCCGTTCGGATTGACCATCGGTTTGGGGATGAAAAGCGCTAAAATACACTTGGTACCCAAAGCCTCTTGTAATTTCTTCCAAAACCGCGATGTAAATTTTGGGTCTCTATCCGACACGATAGAAATAGGTACCCCATGCAATCGAACAATTTGGGAGATGTATAATTCTGCCAATTTATCGAGTGAAAAATCCAGGCGGACAGGGATAAAATGAGCAGACTTGGTCAGTCTATCAACAATGACCCAAACCGAGTCTTTCTTATTCGAGTCAATGGTAACCTGCACACAAAGTCCATTGTTACTCGATCCCATTTCCATTCGGGTATCATGATTGGCTGAAGTAATCCCGATGGCACTTGATGTTCCGCTTTCACTTGTTGACATATCAAACACTTTGAAACAAATTCTGAAATGTCTCGTTTCATACCGGGCCACCAAAATTGGCGTTTCAGGTCATTGTACATTTTAGCACTACCCGGGTGGATTGACATTCGACTACTGTGAGCCTCGTTCAAAATCATCGAAACAAGTTCCGAATTCCTTGGAATACATAATCGACCCTTGAACGTCAAGCAATCATGGTCGTCAATCTGAAATTCCGATTCCTCATTCGAAACACATTCGGCTCGCTTAGCGACCAATTCGGCGTCGACCTTCTGAGATTCAAGTACTTGATGAATCAATAACGGTTTGGCCTCTAGTTCAACTACTAGCACCTCATCGGGTGAAACGGATAGGTGAGCATCTATCGCTCTCAAAGCAAATAGTGCTTTACGACTTAAAGCATCGGCCACCACGTTGGCCTTTCCCGGGTGATAATCAATGACAAGTTCATAGTCTTTCAACAACTCAAGCCAACGTCTTTGTTGCGGATTTAGATCTCTTTGAGTCATCAAATATTTAAGACTTTTGTGGTCCGAATAAATATGACACCTTTCTCCAAACAAGTAATGTCGCCATATTTTCAAGGCGAACACTATGGCTGCTAGTTCAAGGTCATGGGTCGGATAGTTTCTCTCATGCGGCTTTAGTTGTCTCGACACGTAAGCCACAACTCGACCTTCTTGCATCAACACACAACCTAACCCAAGCAAGGATGCGTCACTATACATGACAAACTCTTTACCAGACTCCGGCTGTACTAGTACTGGGGCCTCGGTTAAACAGGTTTTTAGTCGATCGAAACTTTCTTAACAGCATTCCGACCACTCGAACTTAACATCTTTTTGGAGTAGTTTCGTCATCGGTGCAGCTATCATCGAAAAGCCCTTTACAAACCGTCGATAGTATCCGGCAAGCCCCAAAAAGCTCCTAACTTCGGTAATATTCCTTGGTGGTTTCCAATCAACTATGGCTAAAATTTTGTTCGGGTCCACTCTAACACCCGATGCGGACACCACGTGCCCCAAAAAGCTAACCTCTCTCAACCAAAATTCACATTTACTGAACTTTACGTATAACTGCTTATCTCGTAAGATTTGCAACACTAGCCTCGGTGTTCAAAGATGTTCGGTTTCATCTCTCGAATAGACCAAAATGTCATCGATAAATACAACTACGAACCGATCCAAGTATGGCCTGAAAATTCTATTCATTACATCCATAAATACCGCAGGGGCATTAGTAAGCCCAAACGGCATCACTAAGAATTCAGTAGTGACCGTACCTCGTCTCTAAGCGCTTTTGGGTATGTCCGATTCTCGGACCCTCAACTGATAGTACCCCGACCTCAAATCTATCTTTGAAAACATTGAGGCTCCCTTTAATTGATCAAACAAATCGTCAATTCGTGGCAACCGATATTTGTTCTTTATCGTCACTTTATTCAACTGACGATAGTCGATGCACAATCTCATAGTTCCATCCTTCTTCTTCACAAACAATATACTGTGCGCCCATGGAGAAAAACTTCGGTCGTATGAAACCTCTATCCGTCAATTCTTGCAATTGAACCTTCAATTCCTTTAATTCCGTTAATGCTATACGATACGGGGCTATTGAGATCGGCGTAGTACCAGGTACAACTTCGATGCCAAATTCCACTTCTCGAACCGGTGGCAATCCCGGTAACTCCTCAGGAAAAACATCTGAATACTCACAGACCACTGGTACCGATTCAAGTTTCCTTTCCGTCTCTTTGCTATCAAGCACATACGCAAGGTATGTTTCACACCCCTTTTTCACATGTTTCTGAGCGGTCATTCAAGATATTATCGCTGGCACTCCTTTTAAATCAGTAGACTCGACTCGGACTACCTCGTTATTTGCACTCCTCAAATCAATGGTTTTCCTTTTGCAGTCCACCACTGCATCATGTACGGTCAGCCAATCCATACCAAGAATAACATCGAATTCATCAAATGGTAGAAGCATCAGATCGGTCGGAAAATAGGATTCTCGAATTATTAGGGGGCATCTCTTGCACACTTTATCAACGAGTACGTATTGACCCAAAGGGTTTGACACTCGAATTACAAACTCAGTAGACTCAACAGGTAGAGTCTTACTGGATGCTAAGGTTTCACATACATATGAATGAGTAGAGCCGGGGTCAATCCATGCAATCACACTAGTATCAAAGAGAGTGAAAGTACCAGTGATAACGTCAGGGGAGGATGCCTCCTCTCGCGCGCGGATGGCATATGCTCTAGTAGGAGCACGAGTCTCGGATCGAACCACCGTATCAGAGGCCCCTCTTTGATTACCACCCCTACCTCCTGAAATTCTCGGAGGTCTACCTCTAGCCGTCGTTCCACTAGGTCTCGCACCTTGCATCTTATTTTTCTCATCCGCTCCGTGCAATCTCTAATGAAGTAGTCCTTCAACCACATCCGTAATAAGCCCTCGTTAGTAGACTTACCTAACATTCACCCATGTGTCATCTTCCACATTGGGGGCATTCGGCTTTTCTTGACGATTATTGCCCACATTAGCGGCCAAGTAGCTCGTGAGTCCATCGATGGTCGTGCTCTAATGGAAACTCCCGCATGTCCTTGACTTATTTGTGTCCTCCCCGAACTTCTTTACAAATTAAAATGGAGCTTTACCCGTCGATCTCTTACGACGTCTTTAGCTTCAAATTCAGCCTTCTTCTTCTCCTTTCCAAGTTCTTCCGCCTTACAGTGCTCGTTCAACTAGTGTTACAAATTCTTTTATCTCCAAAATACCCACCAGCAGACTTTAAATCTTCATTCAATCCTTCTTCAAATCTTTTGCACATAGCAACCTCATCACCACACACTCGAAAGCATACCGACTAAGTCTTATGAACTCATGTTCAGATTCAGACATCTTGTCATACGGCCTTGCTTGAGTTCCAAGAATTCCTTGCGCTTTTGATCGATGAACCGTTGACTAATATATTTCTTTCAAACTCGATTGAAAGAAATCCCAAGTAACTTGTTCCTTTGGGACTATGGAAATCAAGGTCCTCCACCAATAGTAGGTGAGTCTCGCAACAAGGATATAGCACACTTAAGACATTCTTCGGTGTGCATGATAGTTCATCAAACACCGAATGGTATTATCAAGCGAACTCGGCCCTTTCGGCATCGCCAAGAACTATGGCCTTGAACTCCTCGGCCCGCTTTCCTAATCAAGTCCACGGTGGTTTACTCACCTCACAGATCAAGAATCGATGGCATTACGGGCTCTTGGGGTGGGGTATTTAAATTCGGAATGGTTGGACAGCCGGATTGGTTCGCATATTATGCGACCCACTCATTCATCATGGTGAAGAAGGCTTGTTTCGCCTTTACCTTGATTTTCCGCAGATGACCGAGGCTCAACAGGCGTGTCCCTTGCGCAGAGCAGCCGCTACACTTTCAACGTCATCCGCTAAGGGTCTCTCTACCCGGGTTCCATTTGCTAACCAAAACAAAATTTCAACCGTCCAAGTCATCACATTATTAAGCACTAAGAATTTGGCATGTATAGCTAAACTCACACGCTATGGTAGTCCTAGAACCGACTAAACCATAGCTCGATACCAATAAAATGTAACACCCCAAACCCGTGACCGTCACCGGATTTGACCACGTGGTGTTACCGGCTTACTTCCTTATTTCTCTCTTGGAAATATTTAAGTTCTGCTCGAGCAAAGCTAGCTAACTGCATCACTGTCACCTTAAAATCATATCTCGAGTTCCAGAACTCAAAAATCAGTTTCGTAAATTTTCCCTGAAACTAGACTCATAATCCCATCTACACATTTTTTTATATAATTTTTTTGTCAAGCCAATTAGTACAGTTTATTAGTTAAAGTCACCCCTATTTCAGGGTTTGACTACACTGACCTTTGCGCATTACATCTTGGATATCTTTCTGTACAGGGCTCCAACACTTATGCCGTTTGTTTCTAAAGAAACTAGACTCACAAAGAAATCTTTATATATAGAGCATGACTTCTAATTCTCTCTGGTTAATTTATAGTAAATTTTCAAAGTCGGAACAGGGGATCCAGAAACTGTTCTGGCCCTGCTTCACGAAAACCTGAATATCTCTTAAAATCCGACTCATATGACCGTTTCGTTTCTTCCATATGAAAGTAGATTCATCAGGGTTCAATTTCATAATTTATTCACTATTTAATTCTACTTATACTATTTTTAGTGATTTTTCAATCTCACATCACTGCTGCTGTCAGCATCTGTTACTAAGGCAAACAATGCCTATTTCATAATTCCTCCATGACCCAACTAATCATCCATCATTCATATCACAAATTATGACCACCTTATCAAAATTAGGATTTTTAAGACTCATGAATAAGTGTTTTGGAACCAAATCCAACCAACCATATGGGCCATTTTCGCATGGCTAAAGTTTACAACCCAAATTTCAACAAAACAAAATAGCCTATACATGCCAAATGTTCTCCTAGATCGACTAAGAAGACAATACCAAAGATTGCTTGCCGTGTGATGACTTGACGACGGTTCCGAGCACACAAAAAGAGATGAGTCCAAGAGACCTAAAATGGGTGACAAGAAAACACCGAGTGAGTATATAACTCAAGAAGTCATAAGCATTTCACAACCATCCTTTAACCAAATTATCACTAAACGAAACAATGAAAACGAGGCTAAGTACTCCATCCATACCGCTATACCATGGATTCCTTAGGCCTATCGGTTCGATCTCATACCAAGTCATACATTCACATTTCATATTCTATTTAATAGGATAATTGAGGCATTTCCATACATCATCTCATTTCCGCAACAATCATGCAATCAAATGAACTTTCATCTATTCCACGATACCTTATTTACGGGAATGCAATTTAAATCATCACATAGATTTAAAACTTACCAACTCAACCCCGAGCATGAACATAGCGCCTATTCGCCGTGAGCTCAAGGTACTTACCCTTTCCGCTGTCCATGATCAACTCGATAAGGTCACACCCTCCATATGAGTAACCGATCGAACATATATATATTAAATTCGCACACGTAGTGCTTAATAATCGATCACGCACACTTAGTGCCATGTGATTTAAGCTCGCACACATAGTGCCGTATAATTTAAATTCGCACACTTAGTGCCATACTTTTCAAGCTTGCACACTTAGTGCCATACTTTTCAAGCTTGCACACTTAGTGCCAATCTTGTCACCATGCCCATTTATTGCCCGCACACTTAGTGCCGAGACCAAACGCTCTACGCATTTTACTACCTTTATACATTCAACAATGTCATCATTCCATACACATACATTTTCATTTACATATCATCTCATTAAACACAATTGCATAGATATTATGATCATTTAAATCAATACCAAATATATGCTTAATGACTTACCTCGGATGTTGTCGAATGTCTTCAACGGCTATTCAATTACTTTTTCTTTCCCCTTGTCCAACTTCGATCCTCTAAGCTCTTGGGCTAATTCAAACAAATTTATCTTATTAAAGTCCCATCATGCTAGCTTATGGCTGAATACCCATATCAAATAAGCAATTTACCTTAACTCGTAACCCACATAGCCAAGTTACACATATAACCCTTAAGACCGAATATGAATATCACCAAAATCTCTATGACTTAACCTTCAGCCTTCATAGCCGAATATATATATAGCTTATCAAATAGACATTTATTCACTTTCCCTTAACACATATTAATCAATTAGTCCATGCATTATCCCTTGACACACTCGGTCATTAAAGCAATAACCTATTAACATCCAAGCATATTATACTAAAATTTCTTCTAAGGCCAATTCATGTACCATCCTTAATACTCATACAATTATTTTATTTTAAATAATTTACACACACCATTTACCCAACATCAATTAACTAGACACTTTAAGAATTTCTTCTTTGACTATACACACATTCGGCAACTATCCATACACACACAAGCCGATTTTTCCCTATCACCCAAACCATCTACATGAACACTTAACTAACTCAAACTTCACCCATCCACAAATACTCATTACAACACAAAGACAACAATCATTTTCCTCAATTTCTTCCATGGCCGATTACCCAATATTACCACACAACCAAGATTTTGACATGGCTAAGTAGGAAATTTTAGTAGCTAGCTTAAAGTATGCTAACCTTTCAAGAACCAACATGAACTCACTTACCTTAATTCAAGCTCAAGGGTGACCAAACCTTCTCTTGCTTTCTTCTTCAATTTGGCCAAGCATGTTCAAAGATGAACACTTTTTTTTTGTTTTTCTATGTTCACTTCACGGCAAAAATGGGGGAGACATCCACACACTTTTTTTTGCTATCATCATTTTCCTTTTTTTTTTCATTTCTTTATTTTCCTTCCATAATGCACTAGGCCAACATGTCTAGGACATGTTTTCTTTGCCCATCATTATGTCATGGCCGGCCACTAACCTTAGGAAATGGGTTATTTGACATGCAACTCCACCTTTGTGTTAACATGCACTAATAAGCCATTTAAAATTAGCCTATCATATTTCACCATGTTTCACATTGATCCCTATTTAATAATTTCTCATAAAATTGGTAAAATTAGAGAATGAAACTTCCACATATGCATGCACACACATAGTAAGCATAGAATATAACAATTAATTATTTTTATGACTCGGTTTAGTGGTCCCGAAACCACTTTCCGACTAGGGTCAATTTAGGGCTGTCACAAAAGGGCTATAACAGGATTGCTCGTCCGAGCTATATTCTGTCTGCAACATATGCAGGACCACATTCAATACGGGAAATCATATATCCATCGAATTTCATTATTCTAACAGAACTTATCATTTATCAAGCAATATAGAGCATGTGATTCATTTCATACTTTAAACATTTATATAATTCACCCAAATACAACAGTCAATTCAAACATATTAACATGCATAAATAAGTTACACGAACGTACCTTGATACTTGTTCGTATACGAAATCTACTAATCTGAAACCTTTTGTTTTCCTCGATCCAATTTAGTATTAGGTCTTTCAGGATCTATATAAATGAATTTAACATCAATTTAATCCCATTCACATTCTAGTTAAAATTACTATTTTGCCCCTATACTTTTCATAAATGATGATTTCGTCCCTAAGCTCAGAAAATGAAATTCATGCAATTTAATTGTTATTCCAAACCTAACAAAAATTTTCATATAACATTTACAGCACATATATTTCACAAAAATTCAAAATTTTTCCATAACTTTTACATCTTTACAATTTAATCCATAAATCATAATTTCATCAAAATTCTCTTTGTAAAAGTTGTTTATCTATCAACAACCTTTCATTTTCTACCGTAAATTTCAAAATTTTAGCATTTTCATCCATGGAAAAACTTTGATACTTTGATGACTTTTCAAATTAATCCCCAAAATAGATAAATTAAGCTATTCTGATCTCAAAAATATAAAAATTACTAAAAACGGGACAAGAATACTTACCCAATTAAGCCAAGAAAGCTTGTTTTCTCTTCCTAGGGTTTCCATAAAAATTTTGGGGAAGTTGATATAAAATGATGATATTTTTCTATTATCATCTTTTAATTATTTTAGTTTCCAATTTAGTCATTGCCTTTTTCTAATTTTTCATGGATGATTCATCAAAAATATCTACTAACTTTTATTTGATAGTCTGGTTACCATATAAGGACCTCTCATTTTAAATTCCATAGCTATTTAATCCTTTTAGCTACTAGAACTCAACTTTTGCTTTTTATGCAATTTGGTCATTTCCTTAATTAAACACATAATCGATAAAATTTTCTTATCAAATTTTTCATATAGCTTTCCTATCATAATTCAGACCATGCAATAATATTAAAATAATTTTTCTTTTGAATTTGGATTTATGGTCCCGAAACCACTGTTTCGATTTCACTGAAAATGGGATGTTACTATTAATATCCATTAAAGGTAATTTTTTCACTAATAAATTGGTTACTAACAGCCTCACCAATACTTACCCCATAATTTTGGACTCTTGATTTGATTATTTCTTATGCAAAACTAAGGATCTCCCTTATGATTTTTGTTTGGACCTTCTAAAAGGTATGGTATAGAGTTACTCATAAATAATATATAAATAAATGAGTAAACAGTATTCTTGTGGCCCCTATACCATTTGGCCAAGAGAGGAAAACACTTAAGAGGGAAAATGGATGATCAAGCAATCCACACTTACACACTTGATCAAATCGAGATAGGCGATGGATCGAAAATAGACACTAGATCAGAGAGTTGAGCGATTCAAAAGAATCACTAAAGCAAGAGGATATAATATTAATCAAAATAAAAGGTTGACAATGAACCGAGGAAGAAAAAAGAATAAATTCAACCACCAGAGACGGTTCAACAACGGTTGGACGTGGGAAAAGGAAAAGGGCAGTGTGGTGGTAGAAAAAAAGGTACGATGCTAGGAGGTGTTCAAGTCGATCACGTAGGAGAAAGAGAGAAAAAGAAATGAAAAAAAAAGGTGTAGCTAGATAAGAGAGGAAATAAGTGAAAATAAAGAGAAAAAAAAATAAAATGTGGAGGAGAGGGAAGAGGGGACGGCAATGTGAGGTTGGGAAAGTAGGAATAGGTTGGTCAAATAGGTCTAGGTTCAATGAACATCTTCTAATTTTGGCAAGGGAGGGAGACATGGAGTGAAAAAGGGATCATGCACCCTCAACTTAAGGTAATTTTGACTCTTAATAGAGGAAAGGAATCCTCCTAAATATGGTGACTATGGGGTGGATGGCAACTCATAAAGCACATTGGAAAAATGTGTAAAAATTTAAAAAAAAAATGTGAACATGGAGGCTTGAAGTTATGACCACTAGAATAGTTAATGGGCATTTAAAAAACTAAACCAAACACTTCCTTGTTCTCAAACTTATGCCACTAGTAATAAAAATATGGGATGTGACACTCTTGCATGAAAACTGTTTAAGTAAAAGTAAATATATATAAATAAATGATAATGACATCTTTGATAATTGATAAGTATATGAAGAATAGTAAATATGATATGTGTGCCATGATGATATGTATAATGTTCTGTTGAAAAGAATGTTGATTAGAAAGTATGAAGGTAAAGTTCGATATAAGGAAAAATATGAATCGATCAAGTGTAGTAAGTGAATTCTGAGTAATGTCCCTTTGTGAAGCTTCTGGTAGGGCAATTATACTAGCAGATCACGATATGAAAATAAGTGTAAGACCATGTGGTTTAAACCCATGGAAATATATGATATAGAAACACTCATGGTATAGCCTCTAGTAAGATGAAGAATGGACTGACAGATCACGACATGAAAGTGTGTAAGACCATGTGATTGACACCCATGGGATAATATGATGACATGAATGTTCATGGTGAAGCCTTCGATATAATGTTAATTGAACTGCCAGATCACAACATGAATTTTTGTATAAGTACATGAATGAGAAACTCATGGCACATTCTGTGAAAAGTTCGTTGGTACAGTAAACATGTGACTCTGTATGTTGTCTTTGCTACGTACTCTATTGAGTTTATGTGGTGAATTATGTATTTCCCTTGTGGTAATTTTGGATAAATTCTAAGAAGTCCTTTAATAGATAAGTCTCTGATAAGGATATTTTATGTCTGGATTTATTTTGGTTTGAATAGTGTTGTGATGTAATCGAATGAATCTGTGTATCCAAAGAGGTTATCCACTGTGATCATTTGTCAGTTTAGAGTCTGAACGTATTCTCAGTGAAAAGAGATATACAAGTATTCATCAGTCTGATTTTGTTTGTGGTAATTAAGGTTGGAAATTTGAGTTGTTTGTATCTGCCATATCTAAATAGCATCATGTTCGACTCTAGAATTATCTGGTATTTGTGCCATCTGTCAATTTGGGTATTGTTATGCGTTGTAACAAGAGCGGTGAAGAATATTTCTAAATGATCCGATTGGTTCAATTTCTAGTCTGAGCTTGTGTTTGGTATTGATCTAGAATATGACTTGATTGGTATATTGATGGTATTCAACTTCATGTGAAAATCCACAAAAAAGTGTAAGTATCCTCCAATGAACAGTGCCTATGAACAATTGTTCTGGGATAAACGATGCAAGTTGTCTGAATAAAGAGGAAATGGTATTATTGTATAATAAGATTTGAAGTCAGCTAATAAGTTAAGTTAAGGATGATTCTTTAAGTATGGTAAGTAGTGCATAGGTATTATATATGTATCGGACGATGTGTAGGAATCTGCCAAAGACAGAAATGATAATTCAAAGAATTAAAATGTAGAATCCAACAAGAAAAGTTTAAAGGTACTTTGTACTTAAAACCACTAAATTTGTATAACTTGCAATTGTTATGTTTATGTTTCAGGTGTAGTTGTGAATGATTATGCCAGGAGGAACTACACCAGCAGGGCGCCAAGGAAGGGGCGAATTGGGTTATTATGCATTTAGTGGACAATCTGGAAAAAGTGGCGTATAGTAGGATTACGTCTTTTAGAGTCAGTCTTTAATAAACTTTTGTGTTGTAATTAAATTATGATAATTCTCATGTATTATTTTGTTTTTAAAGACTTTTCTTTAATAATGAAATCTTTTATAAAATAAATAAGAAATATACTTCAAATCAAGAGTAGGCGATGTTTGTTCTGATAATTTGTTAAATGTCATAAGGTAATACCCAAGATCTAGACCCAGTGATTCGGGTCAGGTTGAGGGCATTACAAAACATACATTAAAACTATAACAATGTATATCTCAAACATAGACAAAATTAAATTCATAAACTCTAATTTCCAACCACAAAATGAAAAAAGAAAAAAAATTAAAAAGTGAAAACACGCCTTACAGGACGCATTTTCACTTTTTCTCTCCAAAAAATGGTTTATTCTCGTAAATATAAAAAGGGCTTAAATTCATAAATTTCAAAATTTCAACACATATATAAATTAATCGATTATGGAAGGTAAAAATCAAAAAAAATCAATGTTATATTCTTATAAAAATTAATTTTAAATGAATAAATAAATATTTTTATCTTAAATTGACTACATAAATAATTAATTAGGTAAATCAAAATTTACTTTTAAATTTAGAAATTTTATCATATGTGACATTAAATAAAGTTATTCACGTAGGAGTATTTTGTTATATTACATTTATGCATGATACCATATAAACAGAAAAGTTTTAAAAATAAGCAACAATAATTTTATCTTACATCCTCTGATAAATATAAAGAATAATATTTGAAAGATGTTAAAGTGGATAAACTTCATGTATTATTAGTGAATAAAATATAATACATAATTATTAAATTAAAAATTTATAAATAAATATTGATGATTTTATTTAAACATAATTAAACATTGATAGTAGATATTATAAATAAATAATACTTTACTGATTTAAAATTTTGAATTTAATGATTTACAATTTATGATTTAAGCTTTAGTATTTATTTATAATTAATTATTATTTAATTATATTTAAATAAAATTATTAATATTTATTTATAAATAAATTTATTAATATTTATTTATAAACTTTTACATTTTTATTTTATTTAAAGTAATACCATTTATTATTTACCAAGATCGAACTAATATTCTCGCTAAATATAAATCTATTTTATAAACTCATATTGACCATTTTACCAATAAAGGCCCATTTCTAACTTTATTTACGGAAATGTGCCAATTTTTTCATTATTTATCGGAAAGGGCCGAAAATTACAAAACGTGTCCACGTAGGAGTGTTTTTGGGGGAAATTTCAGTAAATCGCGTCCCTAAGGGAGTGATTTTGCCATGTCAGCACAAAACGTTCTGACGTGGATACGCTTTGTTGACGTGGCAAAATCGCTCCCCTGTATTTTTCTAGGGTTAGGGCTATTTGCATGTTTAGTCCCTAAGGTTTATGCGTTTAGGGTTTTAGGGTTGTAGTGTTAGGATTTTGTTAAAATAATTTAGGGTTTTATTTATTTAGGGTTTAAGAATTTTAAGAAATAAATCAAGGTTTAGATTTTTTTAAAAAATAATTAAATTAGGTTTTAGGGTTTTAAATAAATTAATTAAATTAGAGTTTAGAGTTTAGAGTTTTAAGAAAATTAATTAAATTAGGGTTTAGTTTTAAAAAATAATTTTGTGTTTAGGTTAAGGGTTTAGAAAAAGTTATATTGACAATAAGAATTTTATTTTATTTTTTTCTCCAGTAGTTGTAGAAAAATTAATTTTATGAAGATGGTTGTGAAAAGATAATATCAAAAACACTTCAAGTAGGATGCACTATCAGCAAAATTATTGAAAAAAGTTCTCACATGGACACTCTTTTTCTACAGTAGTTCCTAAAAAAATAATTTTTGAGAAGACGGTTCTGAAAAAGAGTTTCAAAAATGCTTCAAGCAGGATGCATTGTTAGCAAAATTACTGAAAAAAAGCTCCCACATTGACGCTCTTTTTCTACTGTAGTTCCTGAAAAAATAATTTTGAGAAGACGGTTCTAAAAAAATAGTGTCAAAAATGCTTCAAGCAGGATGCACTATCAGCAAAATTACTGAAAAATCTCCCACGTGGATGCCCTTTTTCTACAGTAGTTCTTGTTTGGCCTTAGGCTATAAATAAGCCAAATTTTATTCTCAGGTTGCATAAGTTATAGCAAGAAAAATTAGAGAGGCTAAGCATAATAGAAATTGAAGATGATTGAACGTATTAGTGCTGTTATTTACTATGATGGTGAGGTCCGTGACATCGAGAATGGTGTTGTTTTTTTTTATCGAAGAACACAACGCGACTGGTTTTTTAACCAGAACATAGATTTGATAGAACTTCGTAAAAGAATTAGGCATAAAATTTTTAGAACGACGCCAATGAGAGTTTCGTCTATTAAGTATCGATTTTGTGCTTCGATTGATCTCATGACATATGACTCTTTTGATATCAAAGGTGGTCGTAGCTTGGAGGCAATGGTGCAGACTCATCTCGCTAGTGGATCACTATATCTTGAGTTTTATGTACAATTTTCATCGCCAAATGAAGCCTTTGTGACTTCAACATCTATTGTTGTTCGAGAGGAATACATGACCCCTACCCGACACTCTATTAGTGAGAGGCAGAACACGGAAGAGCCCTTGTTTGGTGGCAGTATGGAATACACAATTCCTGCACGACACTGGGTTAGTGGATGAGACATGCACCTCGGTAGGTCGATGTTCGATGCTGGAAATACATACTGGGGAATGACATCAACTTCTAGTGGTTGGCAATCCACATCTGATTGGGGACATTGCGAAACATCTACAAGAAGGGATGATGTATTCTTTTCGACGTCCACCGAAGAGAGGACCTTGTACGTTTCAGATGATGGTGGGTTGGATGATGAGTTCGATGTGGATCCACCTCGAGAGCCCGACCTTGATAGTGCAAAAGTTGCATTATTTTCTGAATCAGAGCTTGTTCAAACTGAACCTAAAGACGTTGAAGGGGGTTCAGATGAAGAAAAAGAAGAAGATCCACGATTCAGGGTGTACTGACCTTCAGCCCACATGCATAATGTCAATCTATCGGTAGATGATGCGTTGGAGTTTCCAGATCTACCATACAGAAGGCGTGGCCGTACAAGGTCGTCATTGGATTCGGGTGAATTAGAAGTTGGTAAGGATTTTCTAGTAAGGATAGTTTTCTTGGAATATTGAAACAATATAGCATCATGAACGAGATTAACTATAATATAGTTAAATCCAAATTTGAGAAATTCGAGGCCAAGTGTACAGTGCAAGACGGTACATGTTCATGGAAAATCATTGCTTCGGTTAGGAAAAAGACAGGTTTGTGGGAGATAAAAAAGTACAAAGGTCCACATACTGCGTTTGCGATCTGATATCCTTTGGTGTTTAGGGTTTTTAAATAATACTATTATTACTTAATGTTGCATTATTTAACGTACTTCATTGACAGGTGTTTCACAAGATCATCCCAAAATGGATTCAGATATGATAGCTAGCTTAATACTACCAATGGTGAAGGTGGATCCCAGGACTTCTGTGTCAGTCTTAATTGCCAATATTTATAGCCAATTGAGGTACACGCCCTCTTACCGCCAGGCTTGGATAGCTAAGCAGAAGGCGTTGGAAAGATGCATAGTTTCAAGAGCAATAGGTATTCTAACATAACTTGTCTAATGGTTCCACCTAATTAAATAAATTTTTAGCATAAATTTATATTTTAAATTTATGTAATAATTGTAAAATGTAAGATAA
The DNA here is from genome assembly GCF_025698485.1 of Gossypium arboreum. Classification (NCBI taxonomy): domain Eukaryota; kingdom Viridiplantae; phylum Streptophyta; class Magnoliopsida; order Malvales; family Malvaceae; genus Gossypium; species Gossypium arboreum. The sequence goes on from NC_069080.1 coordinate 83,235,402, forward strand.
ATTTTACCTCGTTAAGAGTGGGAATGTATATGAGTGGTTTACTTGAGGATGTAAAAATGGAAAGCGAACCCGAGCCCATGATTCTAGTGGTGATAGGCAACCTCCGATTTTGGTTTTATTTGGTGGCGTCGCCCTACTCATCTCCTGGTACGATGTTGCCAACACAGCAAACCCCAACTAAGTTCGCTAGCTATTCTAAAATCAATGAGTTTCAGCAGCCACCTCAAAGGTACGAGGTTTCATGACAAGTCCGGCATCACATAACCTTTAATCATCTCAAGGATGTATGCCCGAGTATATCGTATTCTTTCTACTTTAGTCAAATCATTCCCCGGCTCCAGGAATGTGTCTCGTAACCAGCCCATCTCGATCCGACCCCGTAAATATTATCTGGAATCACACCCAAAAGATCGTAGCATATGACTCCCCAATTAGCATATTGAACGGACCCGGTGAGTACAGACCCATCCACCGGCAATCTCAATTGTAACTGCACGTCCTCCAAAGTGGTGGTACACTCTCAGCATGGAAGATGGAATGTGTGCGTCTCGGGCCTCCACCTCTCTATTAACTCGGGTCCAACTTGCACCCCCGGCCTATATTGGCCACGCGCCAAAAACCCGCTTCCCTCAAGTAATTTTCTATCAACGGTGATGGAAGACTAGACATATTACAAATATAACATTGTAACACCTGATCTACAGACTGTTATAAAAAATTATAAAATAAAAATTAATTAAAATTACATAAATGAAAAAAATATTAAATAATATTCAAAAATTAAAATTAACACTTACGATTTTCATTTGTTCGACAGAGATATTTTTATGAACGAGACGAATCAATTCTGCTGCCATTGCTAACACGATCAAATATTTTTGAAATTATAAAAAAATAATACTATTTAAAAAATAAAGAAAATAATTTAATTAAAAAGAGCTTTGAGAGATTTAGGTAGAAATTTGGGAGAATTTTTTGAGAAATTTAGAAGAAATGTTGTGTGAAAAAAATAGGAGGGGGTTTTTATAGTTTTTTTTTTTTGACCGTTGGACCCCCCAACGGTCAAATTTTTAAATGACTATTGGGAAAAAAACACAGGCTAAATCACATCCCTAAGAGAGCGATTTTTCCACGGCAGCAAAGCGCATCCATGTTAGTGCGTTTTGTGCTGACATGGCAAAATCGCTCCCTTAGAGACGTGATTTGCTGAAATTTCCCCCAAATATGCTCCTATGTGACCGCGTTTTTATAGTTTTTGACTCTTTCTGATAAATAATAAAAAAATTGACCTACTTCCGTAAATAAAATAAAAAATGGGCCTTTATTGAAAAAATGGTCCTCATGATTAGATAAACATACGTAGTGAATAGTCAGCCCTTTTAACTTTTTTAATTCACGTCCATCTTATCCCCCTCTCCCAGCATTATACTCCAACTTGATGGAAACTGCCATCATCCAACCTCTCTACACCCCATTCCCTATTTACAAAATCCTCTCCCTCCAGCCAATCCGCCCGCCTCCTCCATGGAAGATCAATTAGCCTCCTCATCCCCGCCGCCACCATCACCAGCGCTCAAAACCTATACTCTAACGGCGTCCTCCGTCTCTTATACTAAATCAACCACCTCAACCACTTCTCTCACGGGCTATTTCCTTTTCAAGCCTTGCACCTCTACGCCCCCAACTTACATCCTCCGGGATGTATCCTTCACTGCAAATCCCTCACAAATCCTAGCTATTGTTGGCCCGAGCGGAGCCGGAAAGTCCACTCTCCTTGACATCCTAGCAGCTCGAACGTCAGCAACAAATGGCATTCTTTTACTCAATTCCACTCCTATCAACCCTTCTTCATTTCGTAAGCTCTCTGCTTATGTTCCTCAACATGACGCATGCTTGCCATTGCTGACTGTGGCTGAAACTTTTGCTTTTGCTGCCCGGCTTCTCGTCCCTAAAACATCTGATGTCGACACCACCGTGACATCTCTTCTGTCAGAGCTAAGTCTAACGCACTTGTCTAACACCAAGCTATCTCATGGGCTGTCGGGTGGTGAGCGAAGGCGTGTTTCAATAGGTCTAAGTCTCCTCCATGACCCTGCTGTATTACTCCTTGATGAACCCACTTCAGGCCTTGATAGTACTTCCGCTTTCAATGTAATGCAGATCCTCAAATCAATAGCTGCTTCACGTCACCGCACTGTTGTTTTATCTATACATCAACCAAGCTTCAAGATTCTTTCCACTATTGATAGAATCCTCTTGCTATCAAAAGGGACTGTGGTGCACCATGGTACTCTATTTTCTCTTGAGGCATTCTTAAGCTCCAACGGGTTTACCGTCCCTCCTCAGCTCAACGCCCTCGAGTATGCAATGGAAATATTAAACCAGCTGCATGCTAACAAACCGATTACACCGCCATCACTCCCTCCATCACAACAAGAATCTGTTATAAGTCCCGACAATAAAGAAGCAAGTGATGTCAGGTATAGAAGCTCAAGACTTGATGAAATCTGCTCTCTATATAACAGGTTTTGGAAGATTATATACAGAACACGGCAGCTTCTTTTAACCAATGCATTAGAAGCTCTTATTGTGGGTCTTGTTTTAGGTACAATTTACATTAATATTGGTTATGACAAGGAAGGTATAGAGAAAAGATTTGGTCTCTTTGCCTTCACCCTAACCTTCCTTCTCTCCTCTACAACTGAAACCCTTCCAATCTTCCTCAATGAAAGGCCAATTCTGCTGAGGGAAACGTCAAGCGGGGTTTATAGACTCTCGTCTTACCTCATAGCCAATACCCTTGTCTTCTTGCCTTATTTGCTTGCCATTGCGATCATATATTCCATCTCTGTCTATTTCTTAGTGGGTCTATGTGCTTCATGGCAAGCTTTTGCTTACTTCGTTTTGGTCATTTGGATCATCGTTCTAATGGCAAATTCATTTGTTCTCTTCTTGAGTTCTCTTGCGCCAAATTATATAGCCGGAACTTCACTTGTAACAATACTTCTGGGTTCCTTTTTCCTCTTCTCTGGCTATTTCATCTCCAAGGATAGCATGCCCAAGTACTGGCTTTTCATGCACTTTTTCTCAATGTATAAATACGCTCTTGATGCGCTTCTTATCAATGAGTATTCTTGCCTGGTGTCAAGGTGTTTTCTTTGGTACAATGAAACCAGCACTTGCATGGTAACAGGAGCTGATGTATTACAAAAGAAAGGACTCCATGAGAGACAAAGATGGACAAACATCTACATCTTAGTTGGGTTCTTTGTGTTCTATCGTCTCCTTTGTTTGCTAGTTTTGATTAGAAGGGTTTCAAGATCAAAGAAATGAAGAAATTAAGTTTCAATTGTCACATTTTGATTTTCTTTTCTTCTTTTTTTTTCCTTATATTGTTTGCTTTGCTATGTCCCGATCTTTCTTTCCTTTTCATTCTCAAATCATAGTAATAGTAACTAGGCTCGAGTGAAATTCGATTCGACTTAAAAAATTCAATAAAATTTTTAAATTTTGAATTAAATAGTTCGAATTATTTGAGTTAATCAAGTTATTTGAATCAACTCGAATAAAAAATTAAGTTTTTCATTTTAACTCGAATATGAATTATAAAATTTGAGTTATCCGAAAATCCGAATAAGAAAAAGGTAAAACTACGCCATTTTGATAAATGTTTACTTTTCTTAAAATTAAAAGTCGAAAACTATTAAGTTAAAAGTTAAAATTATGTTATTTTGATAATTGTTTACTCATTAAGTTAAAAAGATAAAATTATTATATTGTTTATGTAGTTAAATAATTGTATACTTCGTTTATTAGTTAAATAATCGATTCATATAAATGTAACATTGAGTATAAATAATAGGATTTGTTAACTCGACTCAATTTGACTCGAAACGTTTTGACTTGATTCGATCCGATTCGAAAAAATTCAAATTGAGTTTGATTGTTAAAATAAAATTCGTCAACTCGACTAACACGAAAATTTTTAACTCGAAAATTTTTAACTCGATTTGACTTTACTCAGTGAAATAGTCACACCTAACTGTAATAGCTTGGCTGCTTAGAATAATTCATTTGATTTGTCAAAATAGTAAAAACTTCATACTTAAATATGTTTTCCTCCTTTTTATTTTAAGGTTTGTTGTTTAGATCTCGAAAGATGCCAGGAAAGTTTCACATGGATCAATAGGCCTGGCAAACTCGCAAGCTTCTTACAAGACATGGCTCGACAGTCGAAGCAAGGCTCATGACATCCCTTGATGAAATTTGTCCGGATTACTTTCCATTGCCTGTATTAGTTTTTTTTTTTTTCCTAATGAATTTAATTTTAAAGTGAAAGTAAATTTCAACACGAAAAAGTTGTTCACTTGTGCTTAAAATGATATTAAAAGTACACCAAAAATTATGATAGTAAAAATACGTAGCCTCGAAAATTTATTGTAAAATACAATAATTCTAATAATTTTAACATTCTAACAAGCTTACACTCTTTACAATTTTAAAATATTTACGTACAAAAATAAATAGACAAATTTAAATTTGATTTCTTTTATACTGGAACTAATTTGCTTATAGAAGCAACTTATGAAACATAGGTTAACAATCCAAGTGCCAAAATTGACTCATCTTACATATTGTTGATTGAGAACAAATCAAAAGAACAAAGAAAACAGAATAGAAAAATTATTTGCAAAAGCTGCCATGTGATTGTCCCATACACACAGAAAAAATCATCTTATAATAATTCAATCCACAAGATCATTTTTAAGCAACGGATGAGTTGGCATTGATAGTAAAGAATGAGTCACGGGTCTCTATCTATTTATATTGCTGAACCTGATCGTGAAGGTTGAAGCTGGAAGTGCTGATGAATCCAAGTTGTCCTAGAGTGGATATAAATAGGGTGTTGTCGGGTGGTGAAATGCCAGGAATTTTGTCTGCTTTCCTTCGCTTGGAATCAGTGCATCCTTCACGGGTTCTCCTTTTATTTATCTCACACGTGAACTCCTAATTGTTGCTTTTTCTAACACCTACTTGTAGCTTCACCAATATTTTTTTCCAAATCGGGTTGTTGATCTTAACCTTAATTAACGGTGGTCGCAGATGTTTTTAAAAGAAATAAACTATTAGTTATGTTTTTTTTTATAATTGAAAATTAAATCTCTTATTTCATGGTTAAATAATAAAATAAATAATCATCATATCATACCTTATAATTATATTTTTAAATTTATTCATTATTACGTTAAAATGAAATTTCAAATTTTACAGACATAAAAAAGAAGCAGAATTTTAATATTAGAATTGAGATTTTTATCTCTAAAACAACATATATATTTCAATGAATTTTCTAAAATAATATTTTTAATATTTCAAGAGATCATTGTCAAATAAATACTCCAAAGATAAAACTAGAAAGAATAATGTTTGCCTCTAATTTAGAACTTCACTGGTTGGCTCTATCTCCCACGACACTAATTGATTGGATCACTATGGTTAACTATCATTTATTGTATGATTAGAAACACTAATGTGTTCAAACACTAGAATCAAGTTGAGCCCAATCAGTTAAGCAAAATTAACATGTAAATTGACATCCGTGTTAATCTTATCACATCAACTCATCGTCCAAATACAATTAACCTTGAAGAAATTTAGCTAATGCTTTGAAAACAAGGCAATATAATAATCATTAATATTCAGAAATCAAGCTATAGGAAGAGTTGAGAAATGCTCATCAAGTCCCATACTTGAGATATCTCCACTTGCCTACTTGGATTGCCAAAAGTATCCAATTCAGCTCACAAACTCTTGAGATTTACTAAAATTTAATCTCGGTTACAATAAAACTTCACCTAATTACAAGAATTCACTAAGAACAACTAAATAATTAAGGAAAAAACTAGAGTTAACCGTCAATAACCAGCTATATTGAGAACTAAAATTCCATATGTTTGGATTGAATAAAAATAAGGAAAATAGAGGATTAGGAAAGTGAGGGAAAGTAATACCCTTTCCTTTATTTGGATAACTTTTTTTTAAGTAAAAGGAGTGAATATCATTTACGTTTTCCTTGAGAAGAATATAATTGAAAAAATATTATAAATAATTACTTCTTTAACTTTCTATAGTTTAATAAAAATAGATAATGAAAAGTCATTCTATGTTTTTTTCCTTTATTAATTTAATTATCCAAACAAAATAACCATATAACTTCTCCTCTCCTTAACTTTCCATTATTTTCCTTTCCTTTACTTACTTTTTTTTCTTTTACAAATATTTACTTTTCCTTTTCTTTTCTTTTTTTCCATTCTTTTCTTTTTATCCATTGTTTTCCTTTCTTTTTTTCTTTTTTTTTGTCATTACAATTTATTACCCGAATGAACATACTGTTATATGATCTTAAAATCTTGTAAATTTGCTTTTGACCCTAGACCGTTGGAAGCTAGTTAAACTTTGAAAACAGAAATTGTTTCTAAGCGTCAAATCATTTCTTTTTTAATGTTAAAATCGATTCTCAAGCCCAATTTTTGTTCAAAGCCCAATTTCCAAGTTTGCTTCATTTTCTTTGACCCAAAATTAATCATTTGCAAGACACAAGGCTAAAATAATTTTCACGATCGTTTTTAATTCGGCCTAAAGGTCCATATTTCTTTTTTTTTTTTTTTATCTTTATAGCTAGGGTGTTGTACCTAGCTAACTGTTGCGGCCGGTGGAAGAAAGAACCAAGATAGCAATTTTATTCATTTTGGCAACCGATAGCCCAAGTACTCAGCATAAGGGAATATTGGCAAAAGGAAACAAACAATTTTTGACATTTTACAAACAACAAAAATGGATTAAACAACCAAACGAACAGATTACAGATTGAGCAATACAAGATTAGCAAAAAATGAGATTAGCACTAACTAGTTTATAAATTACAAAAGACAAAAACCCTACGTCCGCAGACAGAAAAAAAAGCAATAATAAAATAAAAAGGAAAGAATCCCAGAAAAATAGGGAGAAAGTGGTAAGCGAAGGAAGAGGCCCTTTCGAAGGTATTCACTCGAAGAAGAGAAATAAGGAAGAAAAAGAGTTTGACGATGTCGGCTTTTTCTTTTTAAAAGAAAGAAGAGTGCGGGGTTTAAATAGTGGCTTGTTTTATTTCTTTTTTATATTGAGTCCACCGTGAAGGAGCTCCAGCGCCGGAGACAGGACGGTTATCCGGTAACGGAGCTACGCCAGAGACCGAACAAAAAGACCGAAAAAGAAATGAAAACAGAAAAGAAATAAAAGAAACAAAAAAAATTTCAAATAAAGTTTTTAATATACCGGCCACCGTGCTCCACTACTGGAGGCCGGAGAACCCTTGGGTTTTCTGACGGGGGAGCTTGCCGAGAAGAAGACCAGACAATAGAGAAAAAGAGAGAGAAAGTCATTTGGTATTTGTTAAAAAAAGAAGGGGAAATATTAAAATTATTAGGTTCTCAACCCTTTTTACAACCATGAAAAAAGGGGAATTGCTGCATAAGTCCTCTGTGCCGCCATCATTTGCTAAGGGGGACCGCAGCAAGGGAATATTCCAATTTCAGTCCCTCTGATTTGTGTTTACTCTGATTTCGAAAACCCAAGGCAAATAATTGCCTGTTCGGTGCTCTACTTCTTACATTCATTGTTTTTAAACCCTAACCCTTTATTTTCTTATTTCATTTTTATTTCATTTATTTATTTATTTTTGATTTAAAATTTTTGCATTAATTTTCATCTTCATCATTTTACTTCTGTTAATTATTATTACTGTCTATTTAAGTGTTGTTATTGGTATTATTACTATTATTATTGTTATTATTTGTCATATGTTGATTTTCTTTTATATATATATGATTCCGTTTATGATTGTGATTTTGTGATTTTGGGTCACTAGTAATTTTAGATTTTAGATTTTAAATGCTTTTATTTAGGTTCCATTTGTTTAAGATTTCAATCCATTGGACGAGTTAATTTAAACTTTAGAATAATTTTTGGTTTTCTTTAGGATTATTATATTAAGTTATGTATAAGATCTTAATTTAGGATTTGAAGTTAGGTTTTTAACTTAGATTGTAGATTATTTTATATATTTAGTTAAATTATAGGGTTTCATTTGGAAGCACAAAAGATAATTTCTATTAGTAAAAGAACTCAAACATGTCCTTAGTTTAATCGGAAATGAACAAATTGATTGAAAAACTAATATGTCGTTTATCAAGGCCATTGAATATGCTTTGTTTTGGACATTGGAGCAGATGACTCCTAGAAGATAGACTGACAATACATTAGACTAGACTCAAGTAGAATAGATCTTGACTAAGTTTATAGATTTATTCACTTGTGGCTTTCATAGTGCGACATACATTAATCCTGAGTGGATGATGGACTATGTATGCGTGATTCGTATACTTTAATGTAAGTAAAAGTTAGAGTTCAAATAGATAAGGAACCAAAAATTGATGCGTTGGGTATACAACTTCTACAGTATGTAGCATAATTCATAGTAGTAGAATTCTGATCTGCCATGAATTATAGTTAAATAGTTAAATCAAAGCATTATAGCATATATTTAGGTTTTCATGCTTAAAGTAGTAATTTATGATTTTTAGTAGTTTTTATTAGGGGTGAGCATTCGATCGAATCGAATCGAATCGAAAATTTTCGAGTTAATCGAGTTTTTGAATCTTATTTTATCATCCTAACTTTATTTGAAATTTTCTCGAATCAAGTCGAGTGAGATGGAATTCGAATCGAATCGAATCGAATCGAATCGAATATATTTGTTCGAGTTAAGTTTTAAAAAAATGACTCTAGCGTTATTTATTTTTATGTAATTTTTCAAAAATAATTTTCTTTAAAGTTTTTAAACATGATCATACAACAAAAAATTAAAGTAAATAAGTGAATAAATACAAGCAACACAATATCAACCTAAATAAACAACATTAGTCTAAAAAAACAAAAAAAAATACAACAAGATTATAATAAAAAAACATAAATAAAAGTCAAAGTAAACAGCATGAGTTTAAGTAAACAACAACATTATAATAAAAAAAAACATAAGCAAAAGTCCAAAATACAATAGAAACCTACACCACTCCAGAAAAAAAAAAGAACACAACAAAAGTTTAATGGAAATGGGGGTTTGAATAGAGAGTTTAATTTTAGGGTTTCATAAAAAACAAAGTCTGGAGAGAATAAGAAAAATAATTGGAATTGGCTGGCATGGAGGTTTGAATTGATTTGGGGGAGGAATAGGCCAATTGGGTTTTGGGAAAACAATTTCTAGGCAAACGGGCTTGGGGTTGGGGTGGGGAAAAAAATGGGGTAAAATAAATTATTTGGGCTTAGGGTAATTGGGTTTGGGATTATTAATTAGTAAAAGTTGAAAATTTTAAAAAAATTTAAAAATATAGTTTATATTCGGTTTATTCGAATTATTCGAGTTATTCGAATTTGAGAATTCAACTCAACTCGAACTATAAATTCGAAAAAAAATTAGAGTTGATTTGATTAATTCGATTAACTCGATTAACTCGATTTGAATAATTCGAAATTCGATTTTTTTTTCGATTTTTTCGAATCGAATCGAATTTTGCTCACCCCTAGTTTTTATTATATTTTATATATCTAAATAAGGTTACATGGTCTTATAGGATAAATCGTGAGCTAAAGATGCATATTCGGGCCAAAACTGATGCCTATGTTGCGACATCAAGACACCAATGTTGCAATATCGAAGATAGAAGCAAAAACAAAGTCTCAGAGTAAAACTGCCTTAGGTGTCGCTACATTGGACTTGATGTTACAACACTATAGGCCTGTGTTGCAACACAGCCCCTGCGCAACCCAAAAAGTCCTTACATGAGATAATTGTGTTTTTTAAGGAAATTAGGAGTATTTGTCCTAGTTAAACTCTAAGGACATCAAGGATAATTTAAACACTTTAATATTCCAAGTTTAACCTATACAAAACCCATTGTAATTATTTAAAAAGATAATTTTAAGGAGACAAAAATTATTCTTAGGTTTTTTATTTCGTTATTAGTTTTCACTTAGTGTATTTTATGTTCTTGTAATCGGAAGATCCTATTCCAAAGTGAGACTTTCTCGAGTGGAGATTGTTCTGGAGGCACACTATTATTAATAAATCCATGAGCATCTTTTCCGTATTCTATTCTTTCTATCTCTTTCTTTAACATTGTTAGTTCAATGTTTGTGTAAAGATTATGCTTTATGCATATGTCACATGTTTCAATTGTTTTAACCTAATTAATTGATTGAAAGATAGAGTTTCATAGCGGATCAATTGGTTGGGAAAGGAAGAACCTAAAACCCTAGGCTTGATGACCCTAAGAAGTCATATAGGTGGGAATGAACTCGAAATAGGTATTGTTTATTCGTGAAAAGCTTACCCAAATCTAGTCTGGACTGTGAGGTCGAGAGATAAGTAGTTCTTACCGACTCGTTAGGTTAATTGAACGTCGAAAGGCACAACTAGGTTGATGACTAGCTATGTAACACCCCTAACCCGTATCCGTCACCGAAACAGGGTTATGAAGCATTACCAAAGTTTACAGATCAAATACCAATATTTCATAACATTTAACATTCATGTCAGATATTATTCATAAATACATACATATAACATAACATTTATTATCATGTTATTATAAAACATTTATTTCATACCTTTATGAGTTCCGTTTCATCATAACTAACATTTTTACTCAGACACTTGAGTATTGCTTCCAACATTATCAGAATTAGCTCGATTGGAAAACATATCTGTCTATTAATAAAACAATTCTCATCAGAGTCAGGAGATATCACACTATCACAGGTTATATAATGGCATGTATAGCTAATCTCATATATGCTACATTAATTTGAGAATCGGCTAAACCATAGCTCTAATACCAATAAATGTAACACCCTTAACTCGTATCCGTCGCTGAACAGGGTTATAAAGCATTACCAAAATTTATAGATCAAATACCAATATTTCATAACATTTAACATTCATGTCAGATATTATTCATAAAGTCTATTATATGAGTCCTCGAGGCCCAAAATATGCATTAGAAACAAGTCGGGACTAAATCGGGTACTCAAAGAATTTTTTGCAAAATCTCAAAATTTTTCCTAGGTGTAGGGGTCACACGCCCGTGTGGTTAAGCGGTGTGGTTCACACAGCCAAGGGACACACCCGTGTCTTAGGCCGTGTAACTCTTTGACTTGGGTCACATGGCTAAGTCACACTCCCGTGTGTTAGGCCGTGTATAGGTGTAGGGGTCACATGGCCAAGCCACACGCCCGTGTGCCAGGCCGTGTGAAAATACCTGGGCATTCTGTTTTAAAATTTTTAAGATGTAGGGACACATGGCTAGGCCACATGCCCATGTGCTAGGCTGTGTGTCACACACGGCTGAGACACATGCCCGTGTCTCTGCTCCTTTGGACGAAAATAGGCTATTTTCCAAGCCACATTTCTCACCCATCTTGTCTTTCACCTACACCGACACTCAAACATATTCAGAAACCATATCAAAGCATTTAAAACAAATCCAAATCATGTCTTAAACATGACATAATATCACATACAACCAATGTACTCTTAGGTACCCCAAATGACAATTTATTATCATGTTAATTTATCATTCATACTTGTGTAGTTACCAAATACATATATGCATGATCACATTCATTGTTCAAACATGATAAATCCACTTATAAATATATCAAAATATGTCGAACACAAGTTATTCCAATGGCTAGTTATAATTAAAGCATTTATATGTCATTATTGGCTAAATAACCTATACATGCCATTATAACCATAATTGATTTACCATATATACCAAAATGGGCTGATGGATATTGTGAGCGATCTCCGCCAAGCTTCCAATTTACGAGCTTCCAAATTACTATAGAACAGGGGAAAATAAAACAGAGTAAGCATATAATGCTTAGTAAGTTCGTATAACATGGTAATTAACTTACAACTCATTTAAATTCAATATAAACATACAAGGAACATTTAATCAACTTGATCACGAGCCTTAACACATATCCTCATCACCCTTGTTAGTCATCTATTTCATATAAATTTCAAGAAACATGTATGGGCTCAACAATAATTAGATTTCCATGTACATATACTTTCAACTTCATATATTTATATAACATATACAAATCATATCCTTGTATTTCAAGTACATTTTCATAATAATTCATCTCAAGTTCTGGTTATTTTATGTCGAAACTTTGCCAATTAAATCATTTGAAATATCAATGTCACACGGGAAATACACTTAAGGTGTACAAATATATAATCATGGATGACCATTTTCATCAAATAAATTCCATGTTCATATATCATCATCTCAAATTTCCATATATCATGTAACACCCCTAACCCGTATCTGTCGCCGGACTAGGATTAAAGGCGTTACCAGACAAAACAGAACATTATTAAACATAAGCATAACATAATCAAAACATATAATAATCATTCACAATTGTCCCTTATGTAGGTCTACGAGACCTTAAACATGCTTTAGAAAAGGGTCAGGACTAAACCAAGCTCATACAAAATTTTTCAAAAACTTAAACATTTTCCAAGTTGTACAGGTCACACGCCAGTGTGAATAGGCCGTGTGCCTCACATGACTTTAGACACGCCCGTGTGTCTAGGCCGTGTCAAAACAGGGCATACATACTGACTTAATCACACGGTCACAAGACATGCCCGTGTGCCTTGGCGGTGGTCGAAACTGACTTGGGTTACACGGATAGCCATATACCTGTGTGTGCGACCGTGTGGTCTGCCCAGGCTCATTTCAAAATGGCCCTTGAGCAACACAGCTGAGACACACACCCGTGTCTCTGCCGTGTGGAAAAAAATAAGCCATTTAAAAAGCCAATTTGCCACCCAATTTGGGTCAAACCTATAAGCATTAAACCAAGCACATTTGCACTATAATTTTAGCCAATTTCAATACCAAGACTTACATCATTCATGCCATTACATTATAAACAAATTCCATTGTCAATTCACCAACCAAATCATACCAAATCTAAACCAAAATCATATCAAAGCATATATTTCAATACTTCAAATTACATCATTCAATCTCATGACCAAAACCTACCACTTTCTCAAATAAACATATACCAATACTTACCAAAATGACCAATTTCTATAGCTATTCAAAGCACATCATATTAATCATATTGCATCACATATTTCATACAAGAACTCATTCATATACCCAACCATAATCAAGCCAAATCACATGGCTAGATATATACATCACAAGACATAATCAAAGTACTTCTAGCTTATATATGCCTTACTTTAATATTCACATTTTCAAAAGGTACCAAAAAGAAGTTCGATAGTGTGGTGATGATCTTCGACGATCCTTGAGCTCTCAGTAGCTTCGATATCTACAAAACAATTGAGAAACACACAAAATAAGCTTTCAAAAGCTTAGTGAGCCATATACAAATAAACTTATCATTTAAAGCATATAAACAACATAAAATACATATGTTCCATAGCCAAATACTATCACAAATCACATAGTTCATTTACATTTCTCATATTTCTAATTCATTTGCACATATAGCATATTTTCTCATACTTATATCACATATCAACAATTTCACATGTGCTTACCTTTTATTCTCAAATATATTATACATTTCCAACGTACCTGAATCGGATACACAATTTATATATTCATTCTTTTCTCGGAATGCCCGTTGAACCATTTGGAATCATAAGGATACGCAGATAACTCGTAAAGCTCGTACAATGCCAACGTCCCAGACGTGGTCTTACATGTAATCAAATATCGATGCCACTGTCCCAGACAGGGTCTTACACGAAATCAAGTACAATGTCGATGTCCTAGACATGGTCTTACACGTAAATCATAAGTCGATGCCAACATCCCAGACGTGGTCTTACACGAGAACACATGTCGGATCCTATGTCATGACATATGTATCCTAACTATTCTTAAGGTCCGTATGGGGCTTTTCGGATGTCTAAACCTTGTCGATACTTTCTCAAATATCTCATTCTCAAATCATATAATCATTCATTATTGTTCAATAGCATATATTAAATAGCAATTCAATTCAAAACACATTTATTTGTATATAGACTTACCTCGTACGAATTCGGATAGACGGAATCGGCTACTCGAAGACTTTCGACTTTCCTTGATCTAATTTCGTTTTCTTTAGCTCTTAATCTACATAAATTCAGATTTAACTCTTTTATTCACCAAATCATTCAAATCAATCCACAAACACATATTTAGGGCATTTTACAAATTAGCTCTCACATTTTCACATTTTAACACTTTAGTCCCTAATTCATAAAATCACAAAATTCACCAAATTTTCTTTTATACAAGCTTAGCTGAATTTTCAAGGAACTCATATAATCCCAAATATTTCATTTATTTCACATTTTAGTCCTCAAATTCTCATTTTTACAATTTAGCCTAAATTACTCAAACTCATCAAAATTTCAAAGATAAAACATGTTAACCCAACATCAAGCTTTCACATTCTATCATCAAAACTTCATAAAAATCATAATTTTATCAATGGCATATTTCAAAATCATCAAAAATTTCCAAAATTCAAACATGGGCTTGATAGTACACTAAGCAACGATCACAAAAACGTAGAAATTATCAAAAACCGAACAAAACTCATACCTTAATCAAAGGAATCAATGGCCGAACCCTAAGAATCCTTTTTATTTCTTTTCTATTTGATTTTCAAAAATAATAAGCATGAATGAACTAAATTTCATGGATTTGTTTTATTAATTAAACATAATTAATCCATTTACCATTTTACCCTTAGTTAAATAACCTTTAAACCATTAACATACAAGGTCATTAATGTCCACTATGGTCAAATATCAACATAAGGATCTTTTATTTACAAAGACATATCAAATAGGCACTTTAACAATTAGAAGGCCACTTTTACAATTTATGCGATTAGGTCTTTTTATCAAATTGAGCACACAAACGATCAAATTTTCATACAGAATTTTCACAGATATCAATTCACATATAATAAGCACGAAAAATAATATTAAAATATTTTTTGATTCAGATTTGTGGTCTCAAAACCACTATCCGACTAGGGTCTAAACTGAACTGTTACAATTCTTCCCCCCTTAGGGATTTTTATCCCCAAAAATCTTACTGTTGAACAGATTCAGATATTGCTGTCTTATAACATCTTCAGGCTCCCACATAGCCTCTTCAACACAGTGTCAATGCCACATTACTTTTATAAATGAAATTTTCTTGTTTCGTAGTTCTTTAACTTTGCGAGCCAAAATATGAATCGGCTCTTCATCGTGGGTTATATCAGACTGAATCTCAATCTCAGACGGAAGAATTATATACGAAGGATTGGATCTATATCCTCCAAGCATAGATACGTGAAACACATTATGAATCTTTTCTAACTCTGGTGGCAACAACAATCTATAAGCAACCAGTCTGATACGCTCGATAATCTTATACGGTCCGATAAACCTTGGACTCAATTTGCCTTTTCTGCCAAATCGGAGTACTTTCTTCCACGGTGAGACTTTCAAAAACACTTTGTCACCGATCTCAAATTCAATGTCTTTTCGTTTCAAATCTGCATAAGATTTATGACGATTTGAAGTTGTTTTCAGACTATCTTGGATCACTTTTACTTTCTGTTTAGTCTCTTTTATCAAGTCTACCCCGTGAATCTTATTCTCGCTAAGTTCAGTCTAATACAAAGGTGTACGGTACTTACAACCATATAAGGCTTTGTACGGTGCCATTTTAATGCTCGATTGAAAACTGTTCTTATAAGCGAATTCAATCAAAGGCGAATACTGTTCCTATGTACTGTAACACCCCACACCCAAGTCCTATGCCGGGACGGGATACAAGGCATTATTATACTTAAACACATGCATTCCAATGTTTTCGAATCATCACGACTTGGTCAAATTTAAAACTTTTTCAAACTTTGTTTAAACCCTTCTTAACCTGGGCCTACGAGGCCTCAAACGTCCATTTAAAACCATTCGAGATCAGCTCGGGTCCTTAACCAACTTTGAAAAAAATAACCCTTGAAACAGGGCACACGCAAGTGTGGTCATTATGACATGGCTGTGTTGATGGCCCGTGTGACAAACACGACCTAAGCATCTAGGTACACGCTCGTGTCCCATACCCATGTGTATTAAATTCCAAATTCGAACCTACAGGGGTTTTCACACGGCCTGACACATGCTTGTGTCTATGGCCCGTGTCTCCCACACAGCCATGACACGCCCGTGTCTAAAAACCTTGACATTCTATTTCTAACATCAGCATCCAATAAGGGGCACATAGCCAAGGCATACGCCCTTGGCCAGAGGCCGTGTCCTCCACACGGCTGAGACACATGGTCGTGTCTCTACTCATGTGTTTACTACCATGCATTCTGACTTGAAATTTTTACGTGCAGGGGACACATGGCCGGACAACATGCCCATGGGACTGGCTTTGTGTCACACACAGTCTAGTCACACTCCCGTGTGACTACCTGTGTGGACAATATAAGGCTTTCTACCAAGCCCTTTGCCACCTTGAAACACGTTTTATCACCAGCCAACATACCAAAATCTAACTTAATATAAATTCACAACCAAACAACTATAGCTAAGGTCTATATACAATTCATATATTCCACCATGTCAACAATTTCACATTCATGAAAGACTACTTTGCATTCATATAATAACTTACAATATTAGCCATTTTTCATGGCCTTATACAAAATGAGTCAAATATTAAAGCAAGCCAACATATTTGGCCCCAAAACAATGTGACATTAAAACAAATTCAAAGGGTCCTATACATGTCATAATCAAAATTTAAGAACTAATTATACCAAGTGTTTCGATTGATAGTGTGATCGATGCCTCCGACGACTGTTGATCCATGAGTTAATTAGGCGACACAATAAGAAAATGGAAAGAAACAGGGTAAGCATAAAGCTTAGTAAGTTGCATGAAAATAAATATAACAACAACTTTACCATTCATCATCATGCTGTTAATATGAAAGTAGGCATAAGCACAACTTACTCGTCACTATCCAATACAATTCACATAGCATATACTAAGCTCACATCTCATACATTTCAAATAGGTACTTGTACCACTCACAACATGTTTATACTTTTCTCATTTAACTTAAACTGTAACTCTCACCGTTGAACCATTTGAAATGCTATCGGATATTCATTAAGCCTCAAACATTGGGTATAATGCCGATGCCATGTCCCAGACATGGTCTTACACTGACTCTCATTTATCAGTACCGATGCCATGTCCTAGACATGGTCTTACATTGACACATCTTGTAGCCGATGCATGTCCCAGACATGTCTTACACTGGCTTACATCTCGAGGAAGATGCATGTTGTGACAGCCCTAATTTGACCCTAGTCAGAATGTGGTTTCGGGACCACAAAATCGAGTCATAAAATTTATTTAAAATTTATTTGCATAACTTCTATGTGTGATAGTGCATGTGTGAAAATTTGATGTTTTAATTTAGTATTATGAATGGGAATTTTACTTGAAAGAACTTAGTTGAGAAACCATAAAAATGTGATAGGTAAAAGTTGAAGTGGCCAAATTGTATATAGATAGCATCATAGAGGACTTGCATGTCAAATGGACCACTATGATTATAGTGGACGGTAATGATGATGAAAAATTTGGAATTTTTTGTATTTTATATTAGTTAAATAATATTAAATAGTTTTATATTAGAAAACCATGAATTAATAATAGAAAAAGGGTGATAAAAACAAAGTTTCTCATTTTTGTCTCCCCTTTTGCCGAAACTAAACAAGAAATTGAAGAAAGAACACCTAAGGCATTCGACCATCTTGTGTTAGGAATTAAGGTATGATTTCATATGTTTTTCTTTGGATTTTGAGAAATTTAAATTGGTTTTGAAGCTCCTAACATGACCCATGTGTATGATTTTGTGTTTGTGATGCATGAAGCATTCGGTCATGAGCTCAATGGGTTACATTGTGTATGTTTTGATAATTTGTAAGGAGAAATGTTTCTAATTGAGTATGAACAAACTAAATTACTATATGCGGCTCAAATGAGCTTGAGTAGTCGGCTAATGAAGTTAAGTATATGAATTAGGAGCATGAGTCCATTCGGCAATTTAAGATAAATTGTGAAATAATGCTTAATATTAGTAGTACTTGTTTAATTGGCAAATTGAGTTTAGAATGGATGAATTTATGAGTTTGGGACAAAGTATATATATATTCGGCTATGAATTTTCGTGTTTAATTTTGAATGTTGATGTTTCAAATTGAAAATGGATGTTAGTTGAGTTATAATACTTGCTTAATAATGAAAATAACATGAGCTTAATGCTCAAATAGCATTCGGCTTTGGAGTAAGTTAAATTAGTTAGAAAATGAGTTCCAAGATAGTGAATTATGTGTTAAAAGAGGGATTTAGGTTGTATATATGTGATTAGATTGAATACAAGAGGCTATGTTAGCTAATTGAGAGATTCGGCCATAGTATTTTAGTGAATAATAATTTGAACAAGGGTTTTAATTGTATGATAGGTTTTCGGCTATGGTTAATATTAGATGGAATACCAAATATGTCTGTGTGTCTATGAGGAATGAATATAAATTGGGGCTACGATGATTGAATTATTTTATTTGCTTAGTTGGAGCTCAAAATCAAAGGGAGCCAAGTTCGGCCAAAGGAAAAGCGAAAGCGGTTGAATAGCTGATCAGAGTTGTTCATCCGACTAAAAAGGTAAGTTCCTAAGTAATTTAAGTTACAATTAATATTGCACATAAAATAGGTTGGATAAGAAATCATGGTATGTATGAATTTGTGAAAATCAAATGTGAGATTTATCAACCTATCTATGACATAGTGGTAGCTATAGATAAGAAATTTCAGCACTATGTATGCGAGGTTATGCGGTACTATGTGTACAAAAACTACATGGCACTATGTGTACGAGATTATATAGCACTATGTGTGCAAGGAAACGCGGCACTATGTGTGCGAATGAGTAAGAGCACTATGTGTGCGGACCTTTAAATCGAGCACTAAGTGTGCGATATCGATCGTAGAGAATTGCTTGTGCAAATGAAAAAGTTTAAAACTTTAAACTGGGAGTAATGAAATGTGCATGGATATTAGACATGGGACTTGATCTATATCTGTATATTAATAGATAATGCTCGGGAAGAGAGAAAGAAGAGAAAGGTAATCGGCTCAATTAGTATATAATTGAACAAAGATATAATTTAATGATAAATGAATCGAAATGGATTGGAGATTGATTTATAGATGGAGCGGCTTGGTTTGTGCTTTATTTGATTAATTGGACATTGTTTGTCATTTATATATATATGCCAACGATATGCATATGATATTTATCATGGTCCTTTCAATTTGCGATTAAATGGTGTAGGAGTACATAGTGAATTCAGGTAAGTATGTACCAAATTCATAATGTACACATGTGACATAAGATTTCCTTGTGATATCCTGTTTGAATTTGGCTAATATTGGATTGAAATTTTAAATTTTTGTTAAGATAATTGGATCATTACATCTTTTTTTTTTTAAAATTTTCTTAGGACTTATTGAGTTAATAACTCACTTGGTGTGTTTATTGGTTTTGTATAGATCATCTTGTCGAGGAAAGCTTAGATTCGTTACGAAGTCATCACATCTTTTGACAACCCCTTTTTGGTATCTTTGTTTAAAACTCAAATAGACATTATGGCATGTATAGAATAATATTTTGGGAGGTTGCTATTTTGATAGTATTGTATATATATAAGGCCATGTGAATATGACTAATGTTCTATGTATGGATGTGATAATGGTTTAATTATAAATCTTGAAGTGAAATCAACTTGACATATGAATCCATATTGTGATATGAGTGTGATTATGTTATGCTTGAACTAACATGTTAAGCATTCAAGATACATTATGTATGTATATTCGGTCAGGAGGAGAAAAATCACCATACATTTTTACCCTTGTTTTAGTATGTGCTTACTATAGAAGTTACTCATGGAAACGTACTATTATTGTTGTAATTACTTAAATTAATATTGGACACGGGTATTAGGGTGTTACACATGTCCTAGACATGTCTTACACTAGCTCTCGTCTCAATGCCGATGCCATGTCCCAGACATGGTCTTACACTGGCTCTCATGATGTGGCCAATGTATGTTCCAGACATGTCTTACACTAGCACACAAATAACCCGAATGTCATGGCATGAATATCCGATTTATTTCCTAAGATTCAAACAAGAGTTCTACTATCCCAATATTCATCATACATAATTATTTCCACAAACAAGAAATTTATGCTATATCAGTTCAAACATATATAATAACAATGTAGTTGTATTATTTACATAAACTTACCTTAGATTACAAAATATAGACGACTAGCTCGGCTTAGTCCACTTGTTTCGCTTTTCCTCGGTCTAGGCCTGGATTTTGTAATTCTTGATCTTAAATGATAGAAATTCATTCATCCCATCAGCATATTACTCTAGACACTCGAAAATTCATAATTAGGCAAAATGAGCGTTTTGTCCCTAGATTTTCACCAAATGACCATTTTACCCCTAAGTCCAATTTTTTTTATCATATTTTCTCACTAACCAAGCCTAGCTGATTACTTTTTATACTAGAAGCACTCCAAAATTCTCAATATTTCACACATTGATCACCTATTTTACAACTTATGCAAAATGGTCCTTTTTAAGGTTTTTATGAGAAATCTCTTCACAAAAGTTGTTTATCTCACAACCATGATTCATTTTATTCCATAAAATTTTAGAAAAAAATACGTCTACTATCATGGCAAAACCCTGGACTTTCAACCATTTTGTAAAACAGTCCCCTTGTTAGAAAGCTCAAGATACAAGGATCTCGAAAGTACAAAAATATTCAAGAAAAGCCCTCAAAATCACTTACTTGTAGAGAGACTAAGTGGCTGAGATTTCAAAATTCAAAAACTCCTCTAATGGCTGATATTTTCAGTCAAGAAGAAAGGATGGAGGAAAAAGATGAAGGCTAAGCTTTTGAGTATTATTTTATCACATATTAGGTCATCAAATACCTAACACTTTGACCATTTAATTTCTTTGTCTCATGGCCGGCCAAGCTAAAATCCAAGGGTCTATTTGCCCTTTAAAGGCCCCCAATTTAAGTTTCATGGCAATTTAACACCCTTAGCTATCAATTCAAGACTTTTGAATTTTATGCGATTTAGTCCTTTTTCGCGATTAAGCTCACAAACGCTAAAATTACTTCACTAAATTTTTCATGCACTAATATAAACATGCTATAACTCTAAAATAATAATAAAATAATTTCTCTAACCTCGGATTAGTGGTCTCAAAACCACTATTCTGACTAGGCCCAAAATCGGGCTGTTATACGTACCTTCAAACTCAAGAATGCAACATCACAACATATCCTCGAGTATTTGAATAATCCGCTCAGATTGACCATCCATCTGCGGGTAAAAGGCAGTACTGAAATGCAATTTCGTACCTAAATCCTCTTGCAACTTCTTCCAGAATCGCGAAGTGAATCTCGAATTTCTATCTGACATAATAGACAAAGGTACCCTGTGCAATCTTACAACATTAGAAATGTATAACTCAGCTAACTTATCAAGAGAGTAATCGTTTCATACCAGAATAAAATGAGCTAATTTCGTCAATCTATCAACCACAACCCAAATTGCATCTTTCTTACGAGGAGATAGGGGCAAACCTGACACAAAATTCATCGTCACTCTATCCCATTTCCACTTTGGAATCATAATTGGCTGAAGTAACCCGGACGGAACCTAATGTTCAGCTTTAACTTGTTGACAAATTAAACATTTTGAAACAAAATCAGAGATATCTCTTTTCATTCCAGACCACCAGTAATGCTGTTTCAAGTCATTATCCATTTTCGTACTACCTGGGTGTATAGATAAACGACTATTGTAAGCTTTGTTCAAAATCATCTGGATCAATTTTGGATTTCTCGGAACACAAATTCGATCTCAGAATCTCAAACAATCGTCATTATCAACTCAAAATTCAAAATCAAAATTCAAATCACATTGAGCTTGTTTTGCTATTATCTCATTATCAACCTGTTGAGCTTCATAAATCTGCTTTAAGAACAGAGGTCTTGCTTTCAATTCGGTTAAAATCAAACCATCATCGGGCATACATAACTGAGCATTTAAAGCACATAATGCAAACAATGACTTCCGACTCAAAGCATCAGCAACAATGTTCGCTTTTCCCGGATGATAATCAATAGCAAGCTCATAGTCTTTTAACAGTTCTAACCATATTCTCTGTCACAGATTCAAATCTTTTTGAGTCATTAGATATTTTAAACTTTTGTGATAAGAATAAACATGACATTTCTTACCGAACAGATAGTGGCGCCAAATCTTCAAAGCAAACACAATCGCAGTTAACTCAAGGTAGTACGTCGGATAGTTCTTTTAGTGCGACTTTAACTGTCTCGAAGCATAAGCAATGACTTTACCTTCCTCCATCAAAACACATCCCAGACTGTTCAACAAAGCATCACTATAAATCACAAATTCTTTACCCGATTCGGGTAGTATTAACACTGGAGCTTTAGTTAATAGAGCTTTCAACTGATAAAAACTTTTCTGACATTTTTCAGACCATTCAAACTTTACATTTTTCTAAAGCAATTTTTTCAACGGAGTCGTGATCATCGAAAAGCCTTTTACAAACTATCTATAATAACCAGAAAGTGCTAAAAAATTGCGAACTTCGGAGACATTTCTCAGAGGCTTCCAATCCATAATAGCCGAAACTTTACTTGGATCAACTCAGATACCAGATGCTGATACAATGTGGCCTAGAAAGCCAGAATTCACATTTGCTAAACTTCACATTTAGTTACTTATCTCACAAACTCTGTAGCACTATTCTCAGATGCTCGGCATGCTCGGATTCATCACGCAAATAAATCAATATGTCATTAATGAATACAACAACAAATCGATCTAAATAGGGTTTGAAAATTCTGCTTATCAAATCCATAAAGATAGCAGGTGCATTAGTTAATCTGAAAGGCATAACTATGAATTCATAGTGGCCGTACCTCGTTCTGAATGCAGTTTTTGGAATGTCTGAATCTTTTACTCGCAACTGATAATAGCCATATCTCAGATCTATCTTTGAAAACACAGTAGCTTCTTTTAACTGATCAAACAAATCGTCAATTCAGGGTAGAGGGTATTTGTCCTTAATAGTTACTTTGTTCAACTGACGATAATCAATACACATTCTCATTGTACTGTCTTTTTCACAAACAGAATTGCACCCCAAGGTTGGAAACTCGATATTGCAAACCCTCTATCGGTCAAATCTTGCAACTAAGACTTTAATTCTTTTAACTCGGTTGGAGCCATTCTATATAGAGCTATCAAAATCGGAGTAGTTCCCAGTACTAACTCAATGTCAAATTCAACTTCTCGTATCGGAGGCAATCCCAGAAGTTCCTCAGGAAATACATCAGGGAATTCACAGACAACAGGCACTGATTCAACTTTCTTTTCTGTTACTTTCGAATCAGTCACATATACAAAGTAAGCTTCACAACCTTTTCTCACAATGCTCAGAGCTTTCATTGATGAAATCACAGTCGGTAACCCATTCAAATCACTGGATTCAATTCGAACTATGTCATCATTCTTGCATCTCAAATCAATAGTTTTCAGTTTGCAATTCATAATAGCATCGTGCATAATTAGCCAATCCATACCCAAAATTATGTCAAACTCATCAAAAGCTAATATCATCAGATCAGCTGGAAAACAAATGTCTCAAAACATCAACGGACAATTCTTGTAGACTTTATCAACCAAAACACATCTACCTAGAGGGTTTGATACTTTAATTACAAATTCAGTAGACTCTACAGGCAAAGTCTTATTGTTCACTAAGTTCATGCATATATATGAATGTGTTGATCCAAGATCTATCAAAGCAATCACAGAAGTATAGTAAAGTGTAAATGTACCTGTTATAACATCAGGAGTCGAAGCTACCTCATAAGCTCAAATGGCGTAGGCTCTGGCAGGTGCACGAGCCTCGGATCTAACAGTAGTGTCTTTAGTTCCCCTCTAACTGCCACTCATATTACCTGTATTTCTGGGAGGTCTACCACGGGATGCATTGCCACTTGGCTTCGAATTTTGCACAATTTCTTGCTCGATAGATTCGAGGCAATCACGGATGAAATGGTTTAATGGTCTACATTTGAAGCAAGCTCGATCATATAATCTACAATTGCTGGGATGTTTTTGAGCACAATGTTTACAGTTGGGTCGATTAGATCGAACATTTCCAACACTGGCAACAGATGTAGCTGGAGCTCTAAAGCTCAAAAGCTATCTATCACAATCTTTACTCGCATGTCCCACATTAGCCTTTGAACGACTATAATCATCTCGAAACTTCTTTGATGCAGATTAGAATGCTTGCTCGATGATTTCTTTCGTACTTCTCTAGTTTTTGAATAAGCTTTTCTTTTCTTTTTCCTGAGTTCTTCAATTTTACAGGCTCGTTCAACAAGCACAATGAATTCTTTTATCTCTAGAATCCCAACTAACAAACGGATATCTTCATTCAAACCATCCTTGAATATTTTACACATAATTGCTTCAGTCAAGACACATTCTCGTACATATTGGCTCAGCCTCACAAATTCTTACTCGTATTCTGTAATAGACATACATCTTTGTTTAAGCTCAAGAAATTCTTTACATTTCTGATCGATGAATCTCTGACTGATGTATTTCTTCCAAAATTCAGCTTGGAAGAAATCCCAAGTGACTCATTCCCTCGGAACCACGGATATTAAAGTCTTCCACCAATGATAAGATGTATCTCTCAGAAGTGAAACGACACACTTTAGGCATTCATCGGGAGTCAATGACAATTCATCAAATACTCTTATCGTATTCTCTAACCAAAACTTGGCTCTCTCAGCATAATCATTTGTAGTAGCTTAGAATTATTCGGCCCCATATTTTCTAATTTTGTCAACCGATGGCTTGCTTAACTGAATCGGATTTGCTTGTGGCATAGCAGGGACTTGTGAAGGATTAGGCAGAATTAGGGTTGTTGAACAGACGGATTAGTTTGGATGTACTGACTGAACTAATCATTTATCATTTGATGGAAGGCTTGTCTAGCCTCTCCATCTTAGCTACTCGTAGCCGGGCTAGAATCGGATGGCGTTGTCCCTTGAGCCGGAGCAGGCACATTGCTCTCGACATTGTCAGCTTCGGCTCGTTCAGGATCCATTTGCTATATAAATTTTTTTTTTCATTGTCAGGATTCCTCACACTATCACAATTCATAAATATGGCATGTATAGCTCGACTCACATACACTACGTTAGTCCTAGAATCAACTAAATCGTAGTTCTGATACCAACCAAATGTAGCATTCCTAACCTGTAATAATCATTTTACATAAACATAAGCATAACATAATCAAAACAGAACATTTTACATAAACATAAGCATAACATAATCAAAACATATAATAATCATTCACAATTGTCCCTTATGTTGGTCTACGAGACCTTAAACATGCTTTAGAAAAGGGTTGGGACTAAATTGAGCTCATACAAAATTTTTCGAAAACTTAAACATTTTCAAAGTTGTACAGGTCACAAGCCCGTGTGAATAGGCAGTGTGCCTCACATGACTTTAGACACGCCCGTGTGTCTAGGTCGTGTCAACACAGGGCATATATATTGACTTAATCACACGGCCTCAAGACAAGCCCGTGTGCCTTGGCCGTGGTCGAAACTGACTTGGGTTACACAGATAGCCACATGCCCGTGTGTGCGACCGTGTAGTCTGCCCAGGCTCATTTTGAAATGGCCCTTGAGCAACACAGCTGAGACACACGCCTGTGTCTCTACTGTGTGGGAAAAAATGGGCCATTTAAAAAGCCAATTTGCCACCCAATTTGGGTCAAACCTATAAGCATTAAACCAAGTACATTTGCACTATAATTTTAGTCAATTTCAATACCAAGACTTACATCATTCATGCCATTACATTATCAAAAAATTCCATTCTCAATTCACCAACCAAATCATACCAAATCTAAACCAAAATCACACCAAAGCATATATTTCAATACTTCAAATTATATCATTAAATCTCATGACCAAAACTTACCACTTTATCAAATAAACATATACCAATACTTACCAAAATGACCAATTTCTATAGCCATTCAAAGCACATCATATTAATCATATTGCATCATATATTTCATACCAAGAACTCATTCCTATATCCAACCATAATCAAGCCAAATCGCATGGCTAGATATATACATCACAAAACAAAATCAAAGTACTTCTAGCCTATACATGCCATACTTTAATATTCACATTTTCAAAAGGTACCAAAAAGAAGTTCAATACTGTGGTGATTTTCTTTGACGATCCTTAAGCTCTCAGTAGCTTCGATATCTACAAAACAATTGAGAAACACACAAAGTAAGCTTTCAAAAGCTTAGTAAGCCATATACAAATAAACTTATCATTTAAAGCATATAAACAACATAAAATGCATATGTTCCATAGCCAAATACTATCACAAATCACATAGTTCATATACATTTCTTATTTTTTCAATTCATTTGCACATATAGCATATTTTCTCATACTTATATCACATATCAACAATTTCACATGTACTTACCTTTTATTCTCAAATATAGTATACATTTCCAACTTACCTGAATCGGATACACAATTTATGTATTTATTCTTTTCTCGGAATGCCCGTTGAACCGTTTGGACTCATAAGGATACGCGGATAACTCAGAAAGCTCGTACAATGCCAACGTCCCAGACGTGGTCTTACATGTAATCAAATATCGATGCTACTGTCCCAGATAGGGTCTTACACGAAATCAAGTACGATGCCGATGTCCTAGACATGGTCTTACACGTAAATCATAAGTCGATGCCAACGTCCCAGATGTGATCTTACATGAGAACACATATCGAATCCTATGTCATGACATATGTATCCTAACTATTTTTAGGGTTCGTACGGGGCTTTTCGGTTGTTAGAACCTTGTCGATACTTTCTCAGATATCTCATTCTCAACTGATATAATCATTCATTATTGTTCAATAGCATATATTCAAAAGTAATTCAATTCAAAACACATTTATTTGTATATAGACTTACCTCGTACGGATTCAGATAGATGGAATCGGCTATTCGACGACTTTCGACTTTCCTCGATCTAATTCTATTTTCTTTAGTTCTTGATCTATATAAATTCAAATTTAACTCTTTTATTCATAAAATCATTCAAATCAATCCACAAACACGTATTTAGGGCATTTAACAAATTAGCCCTCACATTTTCACATTTTAACACTTTAGTCCCTAATTCATAAAATCACAAAATTCACCAAATTTTCTTTTATACAAGCTTAGCTGAATTTTCAAGGAACTCATATAAGCCCAAATATTTCATTTATTTCATATTTTAGTCCCTCAAAATCTCATTTTTACAATTTAGCCCAAATTACTCAAATTTATCAAAATTTCAAAGACAAAACATGTTAACCCAACATCAAGCTTTCACATACTATCATCAATCTTCATGAAAATCATAATTTTATCAATGGCATATTTCAAAATCATCAAAAATTTCCAAAATTCAGACATGGGCTTGATAGTACACTAAGTAACGATCACAAAAAGGTAGAAATTATAAAAAACCGAACAAAACTCATACCTTAATCAAAGGAATCAATAGAAAAAGCCTAAGAATCATTTTTATTTATTTTCTATTTTATTTTTGGCAATAATAAGCATGAATGAACTAAATTTCATGCATTTGTTTTATTAATTAAACATAATTAATCCATTTACCATTTTACCCTTAGTTAAATAGCCTTTAAACCATTAACATGCAAGGTCATTAATGTCCACTCAAGCTTAAAATGGTCAAATATCAACATAAGAACCTTTCATTTGCAAAGACATATCAAATAGGCACTTTAACAATTAGAAGGCCACTTTTACAATTTACACGATTAGGTCCTTTTATCAAATTGAGCGCACAAATGATCAGATTTTCATACAGAATTTTCACAGATATCAATTCACATATAATAAGTACAGAAAATAATATTAAAATAATTTTTTGATTCAAATTTGTTGTCTTGAAACCATTATTTCGACTAGGGTCTAAACTGAACTGTTACATATCATGTATTATCATTTTCATGTATTTCAGGCAAATACATATAATAAATCATTTCATGCTCATATTTTCTCATGTCAGGATATTGCCCATTGAATTTATTTAAAATATTGATGGATACACATGTAGTACACTCGAGGTGTACAATTTTATAATCCGTCAATTCATATTCAGGGGTGCTTATTAAATCACATAATTAGGAAACCCTCTCTCGAGCCATATAATAGGAAGGTCATGTGAGCCATGTAACGGGAAGCTTATCTAGGCTATATAACGAGACTAAATTGGAAACATTTGGGCCATTGAGGAAAAAGTTAGAAATTTTAAACTGCAAGTGTCATATGGCTGAGACACACACTCGTGTCTTAGGCCTTGTAACAATCGAAATAGGGATACACGACCATGTCCTAGGCCATGTCTGTGCTCGTGTAACTTTCAAAATTAGGTGACATGCTAGTGTGCCAGGCTGTGTAATTGCTTGACTTGTAACCTTTAAAATCTACAGGGGACACACGATCGTGTCGCATGGCTGTGTTCACACAAGGTTGAGACACACGCTCATGTCTTAGGCCGTGCGGTCATGAAATTGGCAAAAAATCAAGCCATTTCCATCACCCATTTCAAGCTTGTACCTAAACACAATTGGCACACATGACCAAGGCATCACAAAAATACCAAAACATGAATAACATGACCAATTCAAATTATCAAATTCCATTAAACCAATATGCCATATAGGTACCTCAATCACAATCAAACTAATAGGCACCTCAATCACAATCAAACTAACATGCCTAAACTTATGCATTATTGGCCATATTTCATTCAAACACATCTAGCTTATTTCCATCTCAAACATACCATACTTGACCACATTGCAACTACTCCATCACATACCAAATTGGCTATTGAAAACATGCATCAACTTAACCATATTAAAAACATCAATAAAATGCTATAAGTACCAAAAGTATACCAACCATAATAACACATATACATGCCAAACTTATTAACTAACATAAACTACAAGTCCACCTATACATGTAACACCCCTAACACGTATCCGTCGTCAGAATAGGGTTACGGATCATTACTAGACTTATTTCTTAAACAATCATACATTTCATATTCATTTCTCAAATCCAAACAAAATCATTCAAATTTAGTCATATAGTCCCTAACACGAGCCCTTGGGGCTTAAAACAGCATTAGAAGTGGTTCGGGACTAATTCGAATACTTAATAAATTTTTAGAAATACTTGGAAAATTTTCAAAGTGTAGGGGACACATGCCTATGTGGACAGGTCGTATGTCTCACACGGCCAAGAGACACATCCATGTCACAGGCCATGTGGACATTTGAAATGGGATCACATGGCCATGTCCCAGCCCGTGCCCGTCCTCGTGTAACTCTTTGACTTGGGTCACACGGCTAGCCACACGCTTGTGTGACTAGCCGGTGTACCCTTCGAAATGGCTTCACATGCCCGTGTTCCAGGCCGTGTGCTAGGCCGTGTGAAACTACTGACTTGATTTGTAAATAAGTACCGGGGAACACACAGCTATGTCACCTAGCCGTGTGTGACACACGGCTAAGTCACATGCGCGTGTTTCTGCCTTTGTGGACAAAAATAGTCCATTTTTCAAGCCTTATTTCTCACCCAAAAGGGCATCAACCTACATTTACAAAATAACATATGAACATATCATCAATAGGCATTCAAATCATGCTATGCCAATACCAATAACCATAATGCTCATAAATATCACAATTTTCCATTTCAAAACATCCAATATCACTTTCAAGGATTCACTTAAATAGTTAATTTCAAATATGCATTATCTTGCCTAATACTTAGCATACTAATATACATTCTCAATTTCAACCATTTGCTACGTAAATACCAATTCACAACAAGGCATTCACATAGCAATTATAAACAACATATCAAAGGGCCATTTATACATATTTTCATATCAAAGCATATAACATTGTCAAGCCATATCGATGGTTAAAACATAACAAAAAAAATAAGCATCCAATAACCAACTAACCTATACATGCCATATAAACAAAATACATAAAGTCCTAAAGTACCAAAATAAGAGTTTGATAGTGTGATGCAATCTCTGACAACTTCCAAAACGAGTGAGCTTCTGAATCATTATAAAACACAGAAAAATAAACAAAGTAAGCAATTAAGTTTAGTAAGATCATATGACTAATAAGCACAACTTACCGTTCATTCATAATTTAAAGAAGCATAAGTAAACATAGTTAAGTTATAATCAAATCCAAAGGTTAGCACATAATCATAACCATGTTAGTTAAGTATGAGTACATCAACTATGAATTATTTGTTTAAGTATGAGTACATCAACTATGAATTACTTGTCATACTTCTTACAAATACCTGAACTGGTTCGTATCATATCTTATATCCTCATGCCATCATCTTTTCCTGTTGAACCATTTGGAATACTATCGGATACTTGAGAATCTCGCACACTAATTGCCAAAACATGGTTGAAACCATCTCAATATCATATCTCATATAAATGCACATCTTGAGCTATCTCTGGGTTTGCTTACACAAGTTGATAGTCAAGACATAGCTACACAGTGCTACTCACACAAGCCGATGAGGAACCGCAACACATGCAAGAAAACTTAGCCACCGTAGAACGTATGAACTAGCACCCAAAACACAGTAACCCCTAATGACATGTCATTTGTATCCTATCTATTCCTAAGGTTCAACCGGGACTTATACATTGCTGATAACTTGTCAAGAATTTCGTGGTGTCATATCATTAAAATTATGTCAATTAAGCATTCAAACACATTTAATTTAATACTTGTTAAATATATGAACTTACCTCGATCACAAAAACGACAAAATATGATCGACTAGTCCAATACTTCATCTTTCCCTCGATCTAGATTCGTACAAGGCTTAACTTGATCTAAATAATAAAATTCAATTCATTTAGTATTCATTCTATTCAATTCAGCCCAAAATATATATTTTGTAAATTTACACTTTTACCCTTAATATTTTAACTTCTTTACAATTTAGTCCCTAGCTTATAAAAATGCAACTTCATGCAATTTAATTCACAACCATGCTAGTTGAATTTTATATATGTTTATAGCAGCACACATTTCATTATTTCACACATGTACCACAACATTTTTACATTCTGTTAATTTAATCTCTATTTAACATTTTCAACCAAAATCACTTTACAAAACTTGTTTATCTAACAACAACCATTCATTTTCTACCATTAAAATTCAAAACACATACACATCCATCAATGGTAAACCCCTATACTTTAACAGTTTCACAAATTAGTCCCCGGGCTAGCTAGATTAAGCTACAACGATTCCAAAAACATAGAAATCATTAAAAACGGGACAAAAATCACTTACCTATAGACAGATTAAGGCTGGCTGAAACAAGCTTCTTCCATGGCTATTCCAATCCTCCCTTTTTGGTTGAATTAAGAAATAAAGAAGAAAGCTTTAATTTGGTTTTATTTATTTTATCTTTGTTAACTAATTTACTTAATTAACCTTTCAATAATTGAAGATTAACTCAATATGCCGAGCCAACATCCTCCACTATCTCGTTAATGGGATATTTACCATATAAGGACTTCCACATTAAAGTTCTATAGCTATTTAACACCTTTATCTATTAGAATCCAACTTTTGTACTTTACGCAATTTAGTCCTTTTTCACAAATTAAGCAAAAAAAAAGGATAAAATTTCTTAACAAAATTTTCGTATGACTCTACTATCATGCTATAAATATTAAAATAATAATAAAATAAATATTTTAACCTCAGATTTGTGGTCCCAAAACCACTGTTCTAATTTCACTAAAAACGGGCTCTTATAACACTCCGCCCTAAGGAATTTTCGTCCTCGAAAATCTTACCAGAAAATAGGTTAGGGTACTGTTTTCTCATAGCTTCCTCGGGTTCCCACGTAGCTTCTCCAATACCGTGACATTGCCAAAGAACCTACACTAAAGCTATGCTTTTTTTCTTAACTCTTTAATCCTTAGGCCAAAATTCTGATCGGTTCTTCACTATACGACATATCGGGCTGAATTTCAATCTTTGTCGAAGAAATTATGTGCGACGGATCTGAGCTATGCCTTCTTAACATGGATACATGAAATACATTATGAATCTTTTCCAACTCTGACGGTAACCCAAGTCAATAAGACACTGGACTCATTTTCTTGATAACCTCGTATGGTCCGATAAATCGTGGACTCAATTTTCATTTGCGACCAAATCGAAGAATCTTCTTTTATGGTGATACTTTTAGAAATGCTCTATCACTGATTTGAAATTCAATATCTTTATGTTTCAAATCCGCATATGATTTCTGTCAAACTGAAGCTGCTTTCAAACGGTTGAGAATTACTTTCACTTTCTCTTCTGTTTCTCTGGTTAAATCAACCCCGTGAATCTTTTTCTCACTAAGCTTGGTCTAGTACAACAGAGTTCAGCATTTACAACCATATAAAGCTTCATACAGTGCCATCTTTATGCCCGATTGATAACTATTATTATACGCAAATTAAATTGATGGTAAATATTTTTCCCAGTTGCCTTCAAACTTTAAAACACAACAACAAAGCATATCTTCGAGAATCTGAATCACTTTCTCGAATTGACCATCTATTTGCGGATGAAATGCAGTACTAAAATGCAACTGTGTACCCAAATCCTCTTGCAATTTCTTCCAAAATCGTGACGTAAATCGCGGATCTCTATCCGAAATAATAGAAACTGGCACCCTGGGCAATCTGACAATCTCAAAGATGTACAATTCAACTAATCTATCAAGAGAAAAGTCTGTACATATCAGAATGAAATGTGCAGATTTCTTTAAATGATCAATAAAAACCTAAATAGTATCTTTCTTTTTCAAAGATAGGGGTAACCCCGATACGAAATCCATCGTGACTCTATCCCATTTCCACTCAAGTATCATTAGTTGTTGTAGTAGTCCCGAAGGTACTTGACTTTAACCTGTTGACAAACCAATCATCTTGACACAAATTCTAAAATGTCTCGTTTCATGCCCGACCACCAGTACATTTGTTTTAGATCACTGTACATCTTAGTACTCCCCGGATAAACAGATAAGCAACTACTGTGTTCTTCGTGTAAAATTTTCTGTCTAAGTTTTGGATTCCTCGGCACACAAACTCTACCTCAAAACAGAAAACAACCATTGGATCCAATCTGATACTCTGAATCAATAATCGACTTGCATCGTACTCATTTAGCTTGCAATTCATTATCATTTCTGAGCCTTATAAATTTACTGAAGAAATACCGGTTTAGCTTTCAACTCAGCTAATATTGAACCATAATCAGACACAGTAAACTACATGTAACACCCTTAACCCGTATTCGTCGTCGAAATAGGGTTTTAGAGCATTACCGAAACTTTCTGAATATTTTTTAAACAAATTATGTATATTATTATTCATTAGCCAAAAACATTCAAAACGTCCATTGATTGGACCCTGGAGGACAAATACGAGCATTAGAATCGAGTCGGGACTTAATCAGGAACTCTAGGAATTTTTCACGACATTTCAAAATTTTTCCAAGGTGCAGGTCTCACATGCCCGTATGGTCTAAGGGACATGCCCGTGCTAGAGGCTGTGTTCAAAACCGTGTAACTATCTGACTTGTGCACACAGCCATGCCACACGCCCGTGTGCTAGCTGTGTGGTTAATTAATTCAATTCAAAATAGGTACAGGTTTCACGCAGCTAAGACACACGCCATGTGATAAACACGGCTGAGACACACGCTTGTGTCTGCCTGTGTACTCAATTCTGAGCATTCTGTTTCTCAAAATTAAGGTGCAAGGGGCACACGGCCTAACCACATACCCATGTGACCAGGCTGTTTGTCACACACGGTCTAGACACATGCCCGTGTGTTTGCCTGTGTGGACAAAATGAAGCCATTTCTAGCTTTATTTCTCACCTAAAAATTTCACCCAAGACCTGCACTTGAAACACACAAACAATACCAACCATTCTAAGCATTCAAATTTAACAAACTTTATCATTCAGAAAAACATTTTATTACATGCATATGTGTTTCTACACTTACCTTGGATTAACTTAGGCATTGGCATCATTTGATCACATATACATAACATATCACATATGAATATATCATCATAACCTACTTAATCATACCCAAAATAAGCCATTACTAGCCATTCTAATGGCTAGGTTACAAAACATCATTTTCATGCCACTAATGGTGATATGATCTCGAGTTTGCGAAAGTATTTGAGTCGTAATTATGGCCGATCGTTAAAATTAAGTAAGACTTGAGTAGTTTCAAAATGGCTTGAAAGGGTTGAAAGATAGGTTCAAAAACAAAAGGGTAAAGGATAATTAAGATGATAGGTGGGTGAATTCGGCTAAGGCCAAGATTGAACCAACAATATAGGTAAAGGTTGACCCAAATCTTAAATAGCACTTAGGTTGGACCAATGGAAAATGATAAGGATAGTTTGAGAGAACCTTGACAAGCTATCTATGTGAAGATAGGAACCGAAGGTATGGGTGAATGCCACACTACAAATTGAAGTGATAAATTTGAAACAAGACAGGAATGATGCCACAAGAATACTTGATAAGTCAATTCAGTCAAGAGAAAACTATGAGAGTTGAAAACTCATAAAGAAGTATAATATTCATAAAGATAGAAAAAGTCCCAAATACAACTCAAGAGCTTCATATTTATAGCTCAATACATAAGCTAGTTGAATGGACAATAAGTTAGCTGAATTGTAATATCCTGATTTTGGGCCTAGTCGGAATAGTGGTTTCGTGACCACAAAATCCGAGATAGAAATAATTATTTTATGATTATTTTAAGGTCTATGATATGATTGCATGATTTTGTGAAAATTTCGTGAAGAAATTTTATGCATAAAGTGCTTAATTTGAAATTTGGGACTAAATTGAATAAATTGCAAAACTTGTGTTCTAGAAGTCTTTTGCATAAAATTGAATTAGATTATTAATTAGAGGTCCTTAAAGAGTAATTTTACCAATTTCTAAGTCTATGGACAAAATTGGACATGGATGGAATTTTGGAAAGTTTAGTAGTAAGGGCATTTTGGTCATTTAGGGTAAAATGAATTAAAATACAAAATTAAAAGCCAATTTTGCTCATCTTCAACCCCATGGCCGAATATAGCAAGGAGAAACCATGGCTAGGGTTTTCAAGCTTCCAAGCTCGATTGTAAGTTCGTTCTAGCCTCGTTTTTAATGATTTTACGTTTTGGAGTCCCTTAGCTCGATTTAGCTTATGCTAGCAATAATTTAACCTAGGGTTTATATTTGGAAAAATACCCATAGGTGAAATTTGTGTATTTTGGTGTTTTATGATAGAATATGAAGTTTTAAATTATGTTAGACAACTTGTGCTACTCGGTTTTAAGTGAAAAGCGAGCAAAAGGGCTTAATCGGTAAAAATACCTAATAGTCATAAGTACATGTTAGAGTGAGAATTTGATGTTGCCATAGAAGGAAAAATGATCAGCATGTCATAAAACATAAGAAAATAGGCTGAATTTTTAATTTACGAGCTTTGGGGCAAAAGTGTAAATATGCAAAAGTTTAGGGGCAAAATTGTAATTTTTCCAAAATATGATTTTGGGTCAATTTGAATAATGTGAGTCATAATTAGACTATATTTTAAATGATAGAGCAAGGAAAACTGAAATTTGGGCTAAAATGGGGAAAATACCAAGTTGTGGACGAAATGGTAAAAATAGCCATTTTAGCATCGAGGTAAGTTCATATGTAAATGTTGGTAACATAGTTATTATTTTAAATGTTTTAATGTTTTTAAATGATATGATAATTATTATGAAATATTATACTTGTGATAATTGTTTGATAATATGTCAAATTATGTGATATACTTGGAAAATATGAAATACTACCGAGTATCGGATCGGCATTCCGTAGAAGATGGTTGAGACACATGATTGGGAAAAAGGTCCCGTTGAACCTTAGGAATGGATTAGGATACAAGTGACATGTCACTGGGATATTTGGGCATCCGAACTCGTTGAGTTGAGTCCGAGTTCACTTATGGATGCGAGCGTCCGAACTCGTTGAGTTGAGTCCGAGTTCGTGAGATGTAACTAGGCATCCGAACTCGTTGAGTTGAGTCCGAGTTCACTTATGGATGCGAACGCCGAGCTCGTTGAGTTGAGTCCGAGTTCACTTATGGGCGGGTTACATGGTAGCTTGGCTACATATGTGGCACTTATGTGCAAACTTTCCATGTATCCGAATTATATTCGATGTGTTCAACGGGTAAAGTTCTACTCAAATGGAGGAATACTCAAGATGAAAGGGACGTATTGGTAAGTGTTGTGAAATGGATAATTTGAACAGGTATGTACTTAACCCTCGGGTTGAAAACTCGATATAACAACAATATGGTAAGATGATAAATGAAAAGGTGATATGAATGTCTTGGTGATGATTATGCAAATGATGTTTTATGTTTGCTTATATGGTTATGTTACTTGCTATTTGCATGTGAGCTTACTAAGCATTTATGCTTACTCCTCCTTTTCATTCCTTGTAGTGTTGACAAGCCAGCTCGAAATCGGAAGCGGTCGGAGGCACGCTCACACTATCCGTATACCATCTTGACATAATGGCTTGTATATTTTGAGTATGGCATGTATAGCATTATAATCATTTTGTATATATGGTCTTATGATATGGTTATTGAGTGGTATGGAGATAGAAATGCTTGGTAATGATTAGCCATTGGAATGGCTAATCATGATCATATTTGTATTATGTATGTCAAATTGCTAGCTAATCCATGGAAACCATGAAATAGGTAAAATTTACCATAAAATAGATTCAGACAGCAGCAGTGACGTGAGTTTAAAAATCACTAAAAATATTAGAAATGGAATTAAATAATGAATAAGTTATGGAATCGAAGCTTGATGAGTCTATTTTCATATGGAATAAGCAAAACAGGTATATGAGCTATATTTTATGAGATGTTTAAATTTTTGTGAAACAGGGCCAGAGCGATTTCTGGATCCCCTGTTCTGAATTTGGAAATTCACCATAAATTTTACAAAGATAATTAGAAGTCACACTTTATATGTAAAGATTACTTATTGAGTCTAGTTTTATTAGAGACAAACGGCATAGTCATTGAAGGTCTGTATAGGAGATATCTGATTCGTAATACAGAGGTCAGAGTAGTTGAACCCTAAAACAGGGAGAATTTAACTAATAAACTGTACTAATTGGCCCAACCAAAATTCTAGAAAACATTAGTAGATATATATATGAGTCTAGTTTCAGGAAAAATTTACAGAATTGGATTTCGATTTTCGTAACTCGAGATATGATTTTTAAAGCGATGTGATGCAGTTAGCCACTTGTGTCTGGAAATTTTAAAATGAATTGTATGAGCTGTTTAATTAATGAATTAAGTCCGTTAACACCTCGTGTTCGACTCCGGCAACGGTCTCGGGTACGGGGTGTTACATGAATGGACAGCTTGTGTTTAGCTTTATTGAGCTGACATTACTTGGAAGCTTTCTTGAACGTCCCTTGTAGTTTCCT
Organism: Gossypium arboreum; assembly: GCF_025698485.1. NCBI lineage: Eukaryota > Viridiplantae > Streptophyta > Magnoliopsida > Malvales > Malvaceae > Gossypium > Gossypium arboreum. The sequence continues at coordinate 83,273,519 of NC_069080.1, forward strand.
AGGTCACTTAGATTAACTTGGAATGAATGATGAGATGAATGGACACTTTAGATTAAACCAAGATGGAAGAAAAAGCTTTAATGTGCTACTTTGATATAACACCCCAAACCCGTCCCAGACGTTATGGCCGAATCTGGCGTGTTACATTGAAGTGTTTTAGCGAAAACCTTGTTTGATTGAAAACCCTTCCTTAAAAAGTTACATCTCAATTACTTAGTAAAATCTCTTTTCTGTTGCGAAGCTTTGTTTAAAACATTTGATTTAAGAAAACTTATCCTTTAAAAATTTAGTTGTAGAAACGTAGTATTAAAAGGAAACTATGATTGGAAAATCCATGTTCCACGTCTTATAATTACAACGTACGAAATTAATAATCCAAACAAAAACAAAATGGGAGGCCTTATTACAATCTTGACTAAATAAAAGATTACTTAATAAACCAATAACCTATATGCTTTTAAAACAAGTCCAAGTTGTCTTGCTAGCTGGCCACCCAGAGTCCCTCCAGCCATTGAACCTCCTACTGAGCATCACTTGAGAAAAACAAAAGAGGGGGTCAGTTTTCGAAAACTCAGTGTGTACGACCCTCAACGAGTAATAAGCATTCATCAATTACCATAAAATCATACATGCAATGCACTGCAACCCACCCCAATAATCCATCTGCTACACACCAACTCCATCCCCCGGTACACACCATGTAGGGATATAAATATCGACCCACCCATCTGATACACTCTAATGGTAGCCTGGTTGCAAAACTACCTTTATTGCAGCAAGCTGCCAATACATATTGGGCTTAAAAGCTGTCGGTGGATCCACAATTGTCAAGCAACCATGAGACCCTCATATACTTCCTCCGTTCCATAATTCCCAACCCTTATACAACCTAAGCAGAATATCGTATGTATGCAATAGTTATACATAAAACATCCATAAATCTTACATTCAACACTTAGGGGTTTTTGGTCATTTTCGCCCTTAGGGGCATTTTGGTATTTTTCTTTTATTACCAGTCTTTACTTACCTTGGCCCGTTAACAAATCCGTGAGCTAAGATGAACGAATACTATGCACCAGGTAGGATTCCAGAGAAGAGAAGGTGAGTCATTAAGACCACTTAAGTACCAAGCTCTATCTAGATCCAATCCTAGACATGCATATACCCGTTGCCACACCTTAACCCTATGACTTGTCTACGGTCTTTAATTACTTAACTATGTTTTATGTCTGTTTAAGCAGTTGTCATATACTAGGCCCAAAAAACCACTTACAAACCCAAACAAGTCCACATACTTGTATATGGCCCACTAGGCCCAATCTCTTTCATATAGCCCAATCAAATTTATGTGGCCCATTAGGCCCAAATCACATTCATATAGCTATTAGGCCCAAATCACATTTACAATCATGCTCACATACAATTTTCCATCACATAGCATCAATTATCAATTTTTTCCTATTATGGGCCCAACAGCCCATCGGGCCCATTTACCCCATTCTGGCCCGGTTGGCTAATTCACAACCCAAGTCCATGGAATTGCCCATGGACCTCAGGCAACCTATGGGTTTCCCCTTTACAAGTGTTCGCGCACTCACAAGACTACCGTAGCCAAACTTTCAACTTTTTGACATTTTGGCTTTCCGGTATTTCGGGTTTTGCTGATCTACTTGTGTGTGCAGCACACCTGGTAATAAAGCGTGCTGCAATTTCCTTAGCCCCGAACCTCTAATCGATATCACCCTTCAATTAATTGCATGCTTAATACATATCTTTACCAAAACCGAAACCTCACCCTTCACCTTACCTTGCGCGACAAGTTATAACTGTCCCTCTTTTAATCACTAACCACGATCAACCCCTAGATTTGCACCAATCTTAATTATTAAAACCAGAATAATAGGTGACATGTATCCAACGCAAGTCCCCCTTCCCTTAACTAAGACCATCGGTTAACTAAGATCAAGAACAGTTACCAAGGTCTCTCACCTAAAGAGCAAATCGGTAGGGATCCAAAGGACTGAAATTTGATACTAATCCTACCAAAACCGATTTGAAGAAGTGAGGATCAGAGTAATCAATACTTAGAAAAAACTAATTGGGAGAGCAAACACTTACACTAGAATCGACTGAGTGGAAAGGGTAGTGGCAGTACCAAGGGTATTCGGCCAAAGAGGTGTTCAGCCCTTGCGATTTGTATGGCAAACAAAAGGTTATTCGGTACTAAGGGAAAAGGGAAGAAGAAGTCGGCTAAACCAAAAGTGAATCAAAGAAAATTGCGTAGGGGAAGGATGGGAAATCGGCATAAGGAAAAGAAAGAAAAACAAAGGTTTTCGGCTTTTAAGAAAAAGGGTTTCTGGCAACAAAATGAAGGAGAATTCGGCATTAGCCTGGCCATCTCCCATTTGGCACCTATATAGCCTCTATAGCCAAATTTCCCAAGCCCAAATTCCCAATTCAGCTCCACCTCTTCCTCACTCTTCCTCTCGTCATTTTTCTCCCTGATAACCTCTTGATCCTCTCCTCAAATTTCTCCTCTTATCACTTCTTATAGGGTTCAAATCCAACGCCACCCCTGCCCATCTTTTAGCAAAAACAAATCCCTCTTTTGAGCAAAGTGGGATTCGAACTCCAGACCTCTAACAGTAGCCACACGCCACTTATCCCCTGGGCCAGCAGGCTCTTTTCTATCCAATTTTCCCTTCATTTATTGAAAAGCCCACCTACTTGCCATCAGGGTTCTTTTAATAATTAAACTATAATTTCTTTTTACCCCTAGGTTCAAACTCAAACCTTGATCGAGACCTACCATCACATAATTAACACTTAACCGAGAATACTAAGCACAAAAGAAAGAAAAATTTGAGATTTCGGGATTTTTAGGTTTCGAGATTTTTGGGGCGTTTCAACTCTACCCTCTTAAAAGAAATTTCATCCTCGAAATTTTACCTGATTCAAATAGTTGAGGATATTAACATCGCATCGCTTCCTCAGGTTCCCAAGTAGCCTCCTCAGCCTTGTGATTATGCCAAAGCACTTTGACTAATGGGACAGACTTCCTTCTCAGTACCTTAACATCAAGACCAATTATCTATATGGGCTCTTCCTCGAAAGTTAGGTCTAGCCTGACCTCAATTTCCTCAACTACTACGACATGTGAGGGATCTGAGCGATATCGTCTCAGCATGGCAACATGAAACACGTCATGGATCTGGCTCAGTTCAAGAGGTAACTCCAGTTGATAAGCGACTGGCCCAATCTTCCTTACAACCCGATATCGCCCAATGAACCCTAGGCTTAGCTTCCCCTTCCGTCCAAACCTTAACACCTTCTTCCACGGAGAGACCTTAAGGAAAACTAAGTCCCCTTCTGCATACTTTATCTCATGATGTTTAAGGTCAGCATACGATTTCTGTCTATCCGAGGCCTCCTTCAACCAATCCCGAATCAACTTCACCTTATCCTTAGTATCTGCTACTAACTCAGGGCCCAACACTCTTCGTTCACCCAACTTCATCCAACATGTTAGAGTTCGACACCTTCACCCATACAGTGCTTCATACGGAGCCATCCCAATACTTGCTTGATAGCTATTATTGTACATGAATTCGGCTAACGGCAAATAGTCTGCCCAGCTACCTCGGATCACTCTTTCCGACTGTCCATTAGTTTGAGGGTGAAATGTCATACTGAAGTTCAACCTAGTACCCAACGCCTCATGCAACTTCTTCCAAAATTACGAAGTGAAATATGGGTCCCTATCAGATATTATGGACATTGGCACTCCACGCAATCTTACAATCTTTGCCACATACAACCTAGCCAGCTTTTGTAACGAGTAATCGGTGCGAAGCGATACAAAATGGGCAAACTTGGTTAACTGATCTACTATGACCCATATCGAGTCTTTCTTAATAGGCATTAAGGGTAGCCTACTAACAAAGTCCATAGTGATCTTTTCCCACTTCCAAAGTGGAATCTTTACTGGCTGAAGCAATTCTGAAGGCAACTGATGCTCCGCCTTCACCTTTTGACAAACCAAGCATTTACTTACGAACTCCATAACCTCGCGCTTAAGTCAAGGCCACCAGTAAAGCTCACAGAAATTCTGATACATCTTATTTCTGCCAGAATGCATAGCATAGAGGCTGTTATGTGCTTCCCGCAGAATAGACTGCCTTAGATCATTGTCCTTAGGTATACACATTCTCCCACGGAAACACAACACTCCTTCACTATTTATCCCAAAGTCTAATGTCTCCCTATTCTCTACTTGCCTAAGACGAGCACTTAAGGCCTCATCCATCAATTATTTACTCCTTATCTGCTCGATCCACATCGATTTTACTTGAAGCTCAACTAACAAGCTACCATCATCCAACAAACTTGAACGGGCGAGCATAGCCCTCAAGTCCGACTTAACCCTACGACTCAACGTGTCGGCTACCATATTCACTTTGCCAGGGTGGTATTCAATCGTACAATCATAATCCTTCAATAATTCTACCCACCTACGCTGCCTAAGGTTGAGCTCCTTTTAGGTAAGGAGGTACTTCAAACTCTTATGGACTGAATAAATTGTACACTTCTCCTCGTATAAGTAATGCCTCCATATTTTTAGCGCAAAAATGAATGCAGCTAGTTCCAAGTCATGGGTTGGGTAATTCACCTCATGAGTCTTAAGTTGTCGTGACGCATACGCAACCACCTTTCTTTCTTGCATCAATACACAATCTAAGCTCATATGCGATGCATCACTATAAACTGTAAACTCCTTCCCCGGCTCTGGCTAAATCAACATAGGGGCCTCAGTTAAAACCTTCTTAAGTTTTCCAAACTCTCCTACTACTTGTCCGTCCAAACAAATGGTACCCCATTCCTCAACAACTTAGTTAAAGGTGCAGTAATTACTGAAAAGCCCTAGACAAACCGTCAATAATACCCTGCCAAACCCAGAAAACTTCAGATTTCTGACACTGACTTGGGTGTTTTCCAGTCTAACATTGCTGCAGTTTTTCAAGGATCCACCTTAATCTCCTCAGCTGACACCACATGTCCTAGAAAAGTAACCTCCCTTAGCCAAAATTCACACTTACTGAATTTGGCATACAGCTGCTTCTCCCTCAAAGTCTGCAACACAATCCTTAAGTGCGCATCATGCTCATCCTCATCCCTTGAGTATACCAAAATGTCATCTATAAAAACTACCACGAACCAATCCAAGTAGGGTTGGAAGACCCGATTCATATGATCTATAAAAGCGGTAAGTGCATTCGTCAGTTTGAATGGCATGACCAAGAACTCGTAGTGCCCATAACGAGTTCTGAAAGCTATCTAATGAACATCTGCCTGTTTAACCCTCAATTGGTGATACCTCAAACGTAAGTCAATCTTCGAGAAAACGGAAGCTCCCCTAAACTGATTAAAAATATCATTGATTCTCGGCAGAGGGTACTTGTTTTTAATAGTTAACTTGTTTAAATGCCGGTAGTCGATGCACATTCGCAATATCCCATCCTTCTTTTTCAAGAATAACACCGGTGCTCCCCACGGAGACACACTTGGTTGGATGAATCCTTGATCTAACAATTCCTAAATATGTGCCTTAAGTTCCACCAACTCCTTTGGTGCCACCCGATAAGGGGTGATGGAAACTGGAGATGTACCAGGTAAAAATTCGATTCCAAATTCTACCTCTCGGTTGGGCGACAACAATGGCAGCTCCTTGAAGAAAACATTAGGGAATTCCCTAACTATTCTCAACTCCTCAACAGTAGGGCTTTTAACTTCCATATCGCTAATGTATGCCAAATAGGCTACACATCCCTTTCGTACTAACCTCTCAGCCCATAATGTTGAAATCATGTTCGATAGATAATTTCGGCGTTCACAAATCACCACCACCTCCTTATCCTCCATCGTTCTTAACACCATTCACTTTGCAGCGCAATCCAAGGTGGCTCGGTGTTTCGCCAGCCAATCTATACCCAAGATTAAATCAAACTCACTAAATGGCAACTCCATCAAGTCCGCTAAAAATGTAACCCCTTGAACTACTAAGGGTACCTCCCTAAACAAATTATTCACTCCCACTGACTTACCTAACAAACTTATCACAGTCATCTTATTCGAAGTAATTTCAAACATATCACCCAAAGGTTCAGTCATATTGCATGCAACATATGAATGCGTCGATCCAATATCAATCAATGCAGTGTAAGGTAACTCATATATAAAGAACATACCCGTTATCAGACCTGGGGCATCCCCGTCTTCTCAGCGACGAGCAGCATAAACCAAAGTTGGCTGCCTCACCTCAGTATGGCCTGCATTTTCACCTGATGCTTTACGTCCACGTCCACGCCATTGTCGTTACCGCCCCTGGCTTGCCCACGACCTCTTGGCGGCAATTGACCACCCTTTGGTGGCTGGGCACCACCTCGGCCGGCAACTAGCACTTGAGCTGTCATTCTAGGTCAATTCCTGATCCAATGCTCCATAGATCCAGAAGCTAAACAAGCTCCCGTCCTCTTCCAACCCTCACCTCCATGGCTTCTCCCACAATCAACACAAGGTGGTACCCTTGGATTAGCAGCAGGGGGCTCTACCCTAACTGGCCCATTAACTCTAGCCCTAGCCCCAGGCCTCTGTCCAACACTAGGATTCTTAGCCTCCCTCTTGTTCTTACGCCTTTCCTTTTCTCGATTTAGGCGCTTAGTGCGCTTTACCTCCTCCGCTATCTTTGCTTTCTCTACTAACTCCGAGAAAACTCGCTCCTTTTGTGGAGCTATCAATACCCTAAGGCTATCTCTTATCTCATCCTCAAACGTAACGCAACGCTCATAGTTCGTTGCCACCACAACTCTTGCATACCTACTAAGACGTAAAAATTCTGCCTCATACTTCGCCACAGATTTGTTTCCCTGAGTGAAGTTTAGAAACTCCTTCCTTCTAACATCCACATAATTCGCACCTATATACTTTCCTTGGAACACAGCTTTGAAGAACTCCCAAGTGACCTGCTCGGGTTGAGTTCCCTCTTTCACTGTCAGCCACCACTAATAAGCTTCTTCCCTAAGCAGTGACACTACCCCTTTCAGCTTTTGTTTCTGTGAACAGACCAAGTCCTCCATTATCCTTTCAGTGGCCTCCAACCAGTATTCAGTCACGTTAGGAGCCACACCAGCCACACCCTTAAAGATCTCAGCCCCATTTGATCGAAGTAGCTCCAAAATGGATGCCCAATTTCCTGTACCATTATTGGGCCATGCGACCCTTTCCAAAATCCTCTACAGTTTCAAGGTCCTACGGACTTCAGTTCCATTCTAACATAATCGTCTAAAGTAGCCTTCTAACTATCTATTGTATAACAATTTAAACAGGTTTAAGAACAAAGAACTTACTTGGTTCGATGTCGGATACTCAGTGTGCTGCTCAGCAAGACTATGGTAATAAGGCCTACTTCACAGCCCGAGTTTTACAACTTGGGCTCTAATACCACTAAATGTAACACCCCAAACTCTGGACGAATGTTATGTCTGAATCTGGCGTGTTACATTAAAGTGTTTTAGCGAAAACCTTGTTTCATTGAAAACCCTTCCTTAAAAAGTTACATCTCAATTACTTAGTAAAATCTCTTTCTGTTACGAAGCTTTGTTTAAAACATTTGATTTAAGAAAGCTTATCCTTTAAAAATTTAGTTGCGAAAATGTAATATCAAAAGGAAACTATGGTTGGAAAATCTATGTTCCACTTTTTATAATTACAATGCACGAAATTAATAATCCAAACAAAAATAAAAGGGAAGGCCTTATTACAATCCCGACAAAATAAAAGATTACTTAATAAACCAATAACCTATATGCTTTTAAAACAAGTTCAAGTTGTCTTGCTAACTGGCCACCTAGAGTCCCTCCAGCCATCGAACCTCCTACTGAGCATCACTTGAGAAAAATAAAAGAGGGGGTGAGTTTTTGAAAACTCAAAGTGTACAACCCTCGATGAGTAATAAGTATTCATCATTCACCATAAAATCATACATGCAATGCACTGCAACCCACCCTAATAATCCATCCGCTACTCACTAACTCCGTCCCCCAGTACACACCATGTGGGGATATAAATATTGACCCACCCATCCGATACACTCTAATGGTAGCCCGATTGCGGAACTACCTTCATTGCAACAAGCTTCCAATCACATATTGGGCTTAAAAGCCGTTGGTGGATCCATGGTTGTCAAGCAACCATGCGACCCTCATATACTTCCTCCGTTCCATAATTCCCAACTCCTATGCAACCTAAGCAGAATATCGTATGTATGCAGCAGTTATACATGTAACATCCATAAATATTATATTTAACACTTAGGGGTATTTTGGTCATTTTTACCCTTAGGGGTATTTTGGTTATTTTTTTTCATTACGGGTCTTTACTTACCTTGGCCCGTTAACAAATCTCGTGAGCTAAGATGAATGAATACTATGCACCAGGTAGGATTCCAGAGAAGAGGAGGTGAGTCATTAAGACCGCTTAAGTACCAAGCTCTCCCTAGATCCAATCCTAGACATGCATATACCCGTTGCCACATATTAACCCTATGACTTGTCCATGGTCTTTAATTACTTAACTCAGTTTTATGTCTGTTTAATCAGTTGTCATATACTAAGCCCAAAAAACCCCCTTACAAACCCAAACAAGTCCACGTACCTGTATATGGCCCACTAGGCCCAATCTCTTTCATATGGCCCAGTAGGCCCAAATCACATTCATATGGCCATTAAGCCCAAATTACATTTACAGTCATGCTCACATACAATTTTCCATCACATAGCATCAATTATCAATTTTTTCCTATTATGGGCCCAATAACCCATCGGGCCCATTTAGCCCGTTCGGGCCCGGTTGGCCAATTCACAACCCAAGTCCATGGAATCTTCCATGGGCCTCAAGCAACCTATCGGTTTCCCTCTTACGAGTGTTCGCACACTTGCAAGACTACCATAGCCAAACTTTCGGATTTTTGGCATTTTGGATTTTGCTGATCTACTTGTGTGTGCAGTGTATGTACGCACCTGGTAATAAAGCGTGCTGCAATTTCCTTAGCCCCTAACCTATAATCGATATCACCCTTCAATTAATGGCATGCTTAATACATATCTTTACCAAAACCAGAACCTCACCCTTCACATTACCTTGCGCAACTAGTTATAACAGTCCCTTCTTTAATCACTAACCACGATCAACCCTTAGATCTGCACCAATCTTAATTATTTAAACCAGAATAACAGGTGACTTGCATCCAACATAAGTCCCCCTTCCCTTAACTATGACCATTCGGCCAACTAAGATCAAGAACACTTACCAAGGTCTCTCACTTGAGGAGCAAATCAGCAAGGATCCAAAGGACTAGAATTTGATACTAATCCTACCAAAACTGATTGGAAGAAGTGAGGAACAAAGTAATCGAGACTTAGCAAAAACCGATTGGGAGAGCAAACACTTACACTAGAATCGACTAAGTGGAAAGGGTAGTTTCAGCACCAAGGGTATTCTGCCAAAAAGGTGTTCGGCTTTTGCGATTTGTATGGAAAACAAAAGGTTATTCGACACCAAGGGAAAAGAGAAGAAGAAGTCGGCTAAACTAAAAGTGAATCAAAGAAAATTACGTATGGGAAGGATGGGAAATTAGCACAAGGAAAAGAAAAAAAAAAAAGGTTTTCGGCTTTTAGGAAAAAAGGGTTTCTGGCAACAAAATGAAAGAGAATTCGACATTAGCCTAGCCACCTCCCATTCAGCACCTATATATAGCCTCTATAGCCGAATGTCCCAAGCCCAAATTCCCAATTCAGATCCACCTCTTCCTCACTCCTCATCTCGTCGTTTTTCTCCCTGATAACCCCTTGATCATCTCTTCAAATTTCCCCTCTGATCACTCCTTCCAAAGTTCAAATCCAATGCTACCCCTACCCATCTTTTAGCAAAAAGAAATCCCTCTTTTGAAAAAAGTGGGATTCGAACCCCAGACCTTTGACACTAGCCACACGCCACTTATCCCTTGGGCCAGCAGGCTCTTTTCTGTCCAATTTTCCCTTTATTTATTCAAAAGCCCACCTACTTGCCATCAGGGTTCTTTTAATAATTAAGCTATAATTTCTTTTTACCTCTAGTTTCAAACTCAAACCTTGATTGAGACCTACCATCACATAATTAACATTGAACCAGGAATGCTAAGCACAAAAGAAAGAAAAATTTGAGATTTCGAGATTTTTGGGTTTCAGGATTTTTGGGGCGTTACATTTGATTAGTTGAATAGTCTTGAGCTATTAAAATCAGCTTGGGCTCTTCAATAGGATTGTGTGAACAACCGAATATGAGTAGCCATTGTAGTATGAAAACTCAAAACTGAATGGCCTTCTGTGTGAACAAAACCTCCAGCAAATGTGAAAGCACTTAAGGACAGCTTGGAGAAGAGAAATCAATAGCTTTCTTTTGGCTCTTGACGTTCACGAAGGGATGCTTGGAGCATTTCAACCAGCAACACACCCTATTGATTGCCGTCTATGCACATACTTGAAAACAAAATTAATTCAGCTAGGACAACTTAAATTCGGCTAGAAAATTAACTCAACCAACTAATTAAGTTGTAATGAGCTAAGACATACTTAAATTCACTAATTAAGTTGTAATAAGATAAGAAAAATGAGTCAGTACTAGCTAAAACATATTAAATTAACTTAGGACATATTAAATAGCTAAACTAATTAAAACATATTAAATAAACTTAAGACAAATTAAATAGCTAAACTAATTAGAACATATTAAATAAACTTAAGACAAATTATATACTTAAACTAAAATAACTAAACATTATTAAAGTTTATTTCAGCAAATGATTAATTTAAAAATGAAAGCTAAAATTCAACTTTGAGTAAGCTGCATGGAATGCTTACGGAGTTAGTCCATGAATGATCAATATGCCTCGCGATAGTCTCTCCCCATATTCGGTCAAGGTAGCTTGCAATGGCTTCCTTGAACTTTTTGGCCCTTGCTCGAGTAATTGGTCCCAAAGGTAGCTCAATGGGTTCGACAGCTAGCTCCTTGGCCATGCTCACATCATTCGCCCCTCTTCAAGACAATTTGTCCCCAAATTGTCACCTATATCAAAAAGGGATAAGTCAGCAACATTGAAGCTAGAACTTACGCCATACTCATCGGGAAGGTCTAATTTATAAGAGTTTTCGTTGATCCTTTCCAAAACTTGAAAAGGACTGTCACCCTTTGGCAGTAGCTTAGACCTCCTTTGTGCGGGGAACCTTTCCTTGCGTATATGGATCCAAACCCAATCACCAAGTTCGAATATGACTCATTTGCATCATTTGTTTGCCTTATGAACATATTGCTTGGTTTCCCTCTCAATATTCTCCTTAAGTCTTTGATGTAGCTGTTTCACAAATTCAGCCTTTCGCTTGCCATCTACATGCACTAGTTTGTTAGAAGGCAAAGGAACTAAGTCTAAAGGAGTTAGAGGATTGAAACTGTATACCACTTTGAAAAGGGAGTGCTTGGTTGCCGAATGAATTGAGCGATTGTAGGCAAACTCGATATGTGGCAAGCATTCCTCCTAAGTCTTCAAATATTTTTCCTAATGATGCCCCGTAGCAACGTTGACAGGACCCGATTGACAAGCTTCGTTTAACCATCTGTTTGGCGTTGGCACGTTGTAGAAAACAAGAACTTAGTGCCGAGCTTGCCCCACAATGTTCTCCAAAAGTGACTAAGAAACTTAGCATCAAGATCGGAGACGATGGTCCTTGGGACTCCATGCAAACAAACTATTCCTTAAAAACAAATTAGCAACATTTAAAGCGCCATAAATTTTATGACATGCAATGAAATAGGCCATTTTAGAGAACTGATCTACAATAACAAAAATAGAGTCTTTCCCACTCTTGGTTCTAGGAAGCCCTAGAATGAAGTCCATAGAGATAGCTACCCACATATCTTTTGGAATTGGCAATGGGGTATACAGCCTGTGTGGCTTGATTCACTACTTAGCTTTCTTGCAAGTAATCCAATGCTCACACACTCTAGTTACATCGTGCCTCATCTTAAGCCAATAAAAATGTTCTTGGAGGGTAGCCAAGGTGTTGGCTATGCCAAAGTGGCCCATAAGTTCTCCGCTATGTGCTTTGTTGACTAGCACGTCTCGAACCGATCCTTGGGGTATGCATAACTTACCCTCGCGAAATAGGTAACCATCTTGCCAAAAATACCTTTGAAAAGCAGCTTGCACACACAACTTATACACTTTACCAAAGTCAATGTCAGTTTCATAAAGATCTTTCAAGTAGGCAAACCCAAGCAGTTTAGCATATAGATGATTAATGAGGGCATACCTTCGTGACAATGCATCCGCAACTATGTTCTACTTACCTTTCTTGTATTTGATCACGTAGGGAAATGACTCAAGGAACTCCACCCATTTAGCATGGCACTTGTTTAGCTTGTTTTGTCCCTTAAAGTGCTTCAATGCTTCGTGATCCGTATGTATAACAAATTCCTTAGGCCAAAGATAGTGCTGCTATGTCTCCAACGCCTGAATTAAGGCATACATCTCCTTGTCAAATGTGGGATAATTAAGAGCGGCCTCGTTGAGTTTCTCACTGAAATATGCAATGGTACGCCTATCTTAGATCAAAATAGCTCCAATTCCTATTCTTGAGGCATCACATTCAAGCTTGAAGGTTTTGTTAAAGTTGAGTAGAGGCAAAAGAGGTGCATTAGTCAAACATTCTTTAATCTTATTAAAAGTGATCTCTTGCTCCTCATTCTAATGAAATGGGGAGTTTTTCTTAATAATCCCCGTTAGAGGAGCAACCAAAGTACTAAAGTTTGGTACAAACCTCCTATAAAAGCTTGCGAGTCCATTGAACATCCTTACTTGGCTGATGTTTGTAGGATGCGACCAATTTTGAATTGCTTTAATTTTCTCTCGATCGACTTCAAGTCCATCAGCGCTCACCACAAATCCTAAAAACACAACTTTGTTAGTACAAAAAGAGCATTTCTTAAGATTAGCAAGGAGAACTTCCTTACGCAGAACTTCCAATACAACACGCAAATGTTGAACGTGGTCTTCCAAAGATTTGCTATATATTAAAATATCATCAAAGTAAACCATGCAAAACTTACCAATGAAAGCATGCAATACATGGTTTATTAATCGCATAAACCTGCTAGGAGCATTAGTAAGACTGAACGACATTACTAGCAATTCATACAAACAATATTTTGTCTTGAAGTCGATCTTCCACTCGACTCCCTCCCTCATGCGAATCTGGTGATAGCCACTCTTAAAGTCAATTTTCGAGAATAGTTGGGCTCCACTTAGCTCATCAAGCATGTCATTGAGTCAAGGGATGGGGTGCCTATACTTGATGGTGATCTTGTTGATCACGCGGCAATCAACACACATACGCCATGAACCATCTTTTTTTGGCACTAATAAGACAGGAATAGCACATGGCCTCAAGCTTTCGCGGATGTAGCCTTTCTCCATCAAATCCCCCACTTTCCTTTGCAATTCTTTAGTCTCCACGGGATTACTCCGATAGGCTGGTCTATTTGGGATCGTGGCTCCGGGCACGAAGTCAATTTGATGTTCTATGCCTCGAATGGGAGGCAATCCGCTTGGTACTTCCTCTGAAAACATGTCTTCAAAATCCTGTAACAAAGAAACAATTGAAGAGGGCAAGGTATCTTCAATTTCGTTAGTTCCAAAAATATCTTCTTTGTACATGAATACAAGAACGGGCTGCCTCATCAAAAGTAATCTCCTCATTTATCTTTTCCTTGCATAAACTCTCATTTTTTCATTTTCACTCTCTTATTGCTATTCTTTTTCCACTGAGTTTTTGAGTCATTCTTTTCAATTTTTCCTCTCTTTTTTTCTTTTTTCTTTTTTTCTTTCTTTCTCTTTCTTTTTTTCTTGTTCTTTTTCTTTTGATTTTTCTACAGATTGTTTCAACTTGAGTTCGTCCTCGTACACTTGTTTCGGGGTTAGGGGTGCTAAGGTTACATTCTTTCCTAAGTGTTTAAAAGTATATCTATTTGTGTATCCATCGTGGATCACATGTTGGTCAAATTGCCATAGATGCCCCAATAGAATCACGTGCATTGGCACCACATCACACACCACTTCATCTTGGTACTTACCAATGGAAAACGCTACTACAGCTTGCTTTTTCATTTTAAGTTCGCCACCATCATTGAGCCATTGAAATTTATAGGGGTTAGGAGACTTAGTCATGGTTAAGCCAAGTCTCTCTACTAGTATGCTGCTCGCGATGTTGGTGCAACTTCCTCCATCAATTATCATGCTGTACACTTTGCCTTGGACATTGCAATGAGTGTGGAATATGTTCTCCCATTGTTGTTCATCTTCAACACTTTTAATACTCAAACTTCTTTTAACAACGAGGATCTCACCTTCAACAAGATATTCTAAATCTTTTTCTTCGACGGTGGGGTTTTCAGGCTCTTCCTCCTTTTCTTCCTCGGATTCAAACTCACCATCGGCCCTAATCACCATAACTCGTCGGTTGAGACATTGTCCAGCAATATGTCCCTTCCCTTGGCACTTGAAACATTTGATGTCCCTCGATCGATTAGGAACAGGTTCCACCTTACCTTTGCTTGTTTTACCCTTAGGTTGGTTGGACTTGGTAGTTCCTACGGGCTCTTTGGTTTGAATAGGGGTATCCCATTTTCGGCTCCTTGTCCTCACTTAGTTGTAGAGGAAGTGGGATAAGGACGGCTAGCTCCCTATCATTTTAATTGGTTTTCCACCTTAATGGCCATATGGACCATGTCCATCACTTCAACATAGTGTTGTACTTCCATTATGTTGGTAATGTCTCGGTTTAAAATCGCAAAAAATCTAGCCATTGTTGCTTCACAATCTTCCTCGATGTCGGCTCAGATCATAGCCACCTCTATTTCTTTATAGTAATCTTCGACACTCTAGTTGCCTTAGGTGAGGTTTTGTAATCTCTGATACAATTCTTGATGATAATATGATGGGATGAAACATTTCCTCATGATTGCCTTCATCTCGGCCCAAGTGGAGATGGGTCCTTCCCCATTCCTCCTCCGGTTCATCGTTAATTGGTCCCACTTTACAATAGGATAATTTAAGAACTCGATAGCAGCAAGTTTCACCTTCTTGCTCTCTGAGTAATTGTGGCACTCGAAGACAAGCTCTATCTTCTTTTCCCACTCCAAGTAGGCTTCAGGGTCGATTTTCCCTTGGAATGGGGGAATCTCCATTTTGATGTTCTTAAGGTTGTCATGAACCCAATTTTTTTCTCTCGAAGGCCAATTTTGTAATAGCTCGGTTTAGACCCTAATCGAAATAGTGGTTTTGGGACAAAAAATCTAAGTTAGGAAAATATTTTAATATTATTTTCAGTGCTTATTATATGTGAATTAGTATGTGTGAAAATTCCGTACGAAAATTTGATCGTTTGTGTGCTTAATTTGATAAAAGGACCTAATCGCATAAAATGTAAAAGATGCTTGCTATTTGTTAAAGTGCCTATTTGCTATGTCTTTATAATTGAGAGGTCCTTATGTTGTTATTTAACCATTGAACATATGAGTGGACACTAATGGCCTTAATATAATGGTTTATTAATGTTTTAATGTAAGCGTATAATGGTAAAATAATTATTAATGTTAATTAAATGAAATAAAGGTGTGAAAATGAGGCTATTTATGCTTAGCCTAGCTGAACTCATCAAAGAAAAAGAAAGAAAAGTCTAAGGGTTTGACTCCTTTTGATTTTGATTAAGGTATGTTCTTTGATCGGTTTTTGATAATTTCTACGTTTTTGTGATCGTTGCTCTATATATTATCAAACCTATATCTTAATTTCTGATTTTTTTCGATGATTTTGAGTTGAGCTATTGATGAAATTATGGGTTTTGTGAAGTTAGTTGATAGAAAATGAAAGATATGTGTCGGGTTAGTATATTTTATCTTTGAATTTTTGTTGAATTTGAGTAAAATGGGCTAAATTGTGAAACTTGTAAATTGAGGGACTAAGATGTGAAATAAATGAAACATATGGGCTTATATGAATACTATAAAAATTCGGCTTAACATGGGTATATGAAAATTTTGAATATTTTGTGATTTTTGTGAATAGGGACTAAAGTGTTCAAATGTAAAATTATGAGGACTAATTTGTAAAATGCCCTAAATATGTATATGGATTGAATTGAATGATTGGTTGAATAAAAGAGTAAAATTTGAATTTGTTTAGATCAAGAACCAAAGAAAATGGAATTAGATCGAGGGAAAACGAAAGTCGTTGAATAGTTGCTCGTTTTCATTCATTTCCGTACGAGGTAAGTTAATATACAAATAAACGTGTTTGAGTTGATTTATTTATATTTATATGACATTGAATTGTTGAATGGCTATGTTAGAGCTCAATATGTGATATCCGAGAAAGTTTCGATAATGTGACGACATTTGAAAAGTTCCGTACGTACCTTAGGAATAGTTAGGATACATATGTCATGACATAGGATCCAATATGTGTTTTCGTGTAAGACCACGTCTGGGAAGTTGGCATCTACTTACGATTTACGCGTAAGACCATGTCTGGGTTATTGGCATTGTATTTGATTTCGTGTAAGACCCTGTCTGGGACAGTGGCATCGATATTTGATTACATGTAAGACTACATCTGGGACGCTGGTATTGTACAAGCTTTCTAAGCTATTCGCGTATCCTTATGATTCCAAACGGTTCAACAGGCATTCCGAGAAATGAATGATTATATGAAATGTGTATCCGATTCAGGTACGTTTGAAATTGTATATCATATTTGATGTTGAAAGGTAAGTATATGTATCTTTGCGGTCAAGTGATTATATGTGACAAAAGTATGAGAAAATATGCTATATATGCAAATGAATGGGGAATATGTGAAATGTATTTTAGCTATGTGGATTGTGATAGCATTTGGCTAAGGAGTATATGTATATTATGATGCTTATATGTTTATATTGTTAATTTTATTTGTATATGACTTACTAAGCTTTTGAAAGCTTACTTTGTGTGTCTTTCAACTGTTTTATAGATATCAAAGCTACCGGAAGCTCGGGGATCATCGAGGATCATCACCACACTATTAAACTCTATTTTGGTACATTTTGAAAATTTAACTGAGGAGTATGGCATGTATAGGCAAGAAATATATGACCTAAGTCAGTAGCCTCCCTAATTTTCACACGGCTTGGCACACGGGCATGTCTTGTGGCCGTGTAGGGCAAGTTAGTATGTATGCTCTATTTTGCCACGGCTTGACACACGGGCGTGTCTAATACCGTGTTGGCACACGGCCTATTCACACAGGAGTATGACCTGTACAACTTTGAAAAATGTTTAAGTTTCAAAAAATTTTGTATGAGCTTGGCTTAGTCCCGACCCCTTTCTAAAGCATGTTTAAAGTCTTGTAGACCTATGAAGGGGAATTTGTATTGATGTATGATTATGGTGTTATGATGATTGTGAAATGAATGCGAATTATTTTGATATGTTCGGTAATACCTCTTAACCTTAGTCCAGCGATGGATAAGGGTTAGGGGTGTTACATTTAGTTGGTATCAGAGCTACGGCTTAGTCGATTCTAGGATTAATGTAGCGTATGTGAGTCTAGCTATACATGCCACATTTATGAATTGCGATAGTGTGGTGAGTCCTGACAATGCAAATGTGTTTTTATATAGCAAATGGAACCCGAACAAGCCGTAGCTAATGATGTTGAGAGCATTGTGCCTGCTCCCTCTCAAGGGACAGCGCCATCCGATTCTAGATTGCTACGAGTAGCCACGAGGGAGAGGCTAAACAAGTCTTTTACCAAATAATGAAAGATTGGTTCACCCAATATATACGAAATAATTCGACAGTGCCATAAGCTTTACCCTCAGTCAATCCTCTACAAGTCCCTATCATGCCAGAAGTTGTAAATCCGATTAAGTTGAATAAGCCTCCGGTCGATAAAATTAGAAAATATGGGGCTGAAGAATTCCGTGCTACTACTAATGATTTGATGAATTGAAATTGACTTCGGACGAATGCCTAAAATGTGTCGTTTCACTTTTGAGAGATATAACGTATCATTGGTAGAAGACGTTGATATCCGTAGTTTTGAGAGAAGAAGTTACCTGGGATTTCTTTCAAGCTAAATTCTGAAAGAAATACATCATTCAGAGATCATTGATCAGAAACGTAAAGAGTTTCTTAAATTAAAACAAGGTCGTATGTATGTTACAGAATAAGAGCGATAATTTGTGATATTGAGTCAGTATGTACGAGAAAGTGTTTTGATTGAAGCAATCATGTGCAAAAGATTCGAGGATGGTTTGAATGATGATATCCATTTTTTAGTGGGGATTTTAGAAATAAAAGAGTTTGTTGTGATTTTTGAGCGAGCATGTAAAGCCAAAGAACTTGGGAAAGAGAAAAGAAAAGCTGATTCAGAAGCTAGAGATGTGAGAAAGAGATCTGCAAGCAAATCATTTAGTGTATGTCAAAGAAATTTCAAGATGATTATAGCCGTTTGAAAGCTAATGTGGGGCATTCGAGTAGAGATCGTGCCAGAACTCATTCGAGCTTCAGAGCTCCAGCTACTTCTATTGCAAGTGTTGGAAATGTCAGATCTGATCGCCCTGAGTGCAAACACTATGGTAAAAGACATCCCAACAATTTTAGATTGTATGATTGAGCTTGTTCTAAATGTGGATCATTAAATCACTTTATTCGAGACTGTCCCGAGTCTGTTGAGCAAGAAGTTGTGCAAAATTTGAGACCGAGTAATACTTCAGCTAGAGGTAGACCACCCAAAAATACGGGAAATGTGAGTGGTAGTCAAAGAGGGACTAAAGACACCGCAGTTCGATCCTTGGCTAGAGCACCTGCTAGAGTCTATGACATCCGAGCTTGTAAGGAAACTTTGTCTCCTGATGTTATAACGGGAACATTTACTCTTTACGATACTTCTGTGATTGCATTGATAGATCTTGGATCAACGCATTCTTATATATGCATGAACTTAGTGAACAGTAAGATTTTGCCTGTAGAGTCTATTGAATTTGTAATTAGAGTATCGAACCCCCTAGGCAGATGTGCTTTGGTTGATAAAGGCTGCAAGAATTATCCGTTAATGTTTCGAGACATTTATTTTCCAGCTGATCTGATGTAATTACCCTTCAATAAGTTTGATATAATTTTGGGTATGGATTGGCTAACTTTGCACGATGCTATTGTGAACTGCAAATGGAAAACTATTGATATGAGATGCAAGAATGATGAAATAGTCTGAATTGAATCTAGTGATTTGAATGGGTTACCGACTGTGATTTCATCAATGAAAGCTCTGAGTATTGTGAAAAAAGGTTGTGAAGCTTATTTTGCTTATGTGATTGATTCGAAAGTATTAGAAAAAAAAGTTGAATCAGTGCCTGTTGTCTGCGAATTCCTTGATGTGTTTCCTGAAGAACTTCCAAGATTACCTCAGATTCGAGAAGTATAATTTGGCATTGATTTAGTACCAGGAACTACTCCGATTTAGAATGGCTCCGACTGAGTAGAAAGAATGAAAGTCTCAGTTGCAAAAGTTGACAGATAGAGGATTTGGAAGACCGAGTTTTTCACCTTGGGGTGCATCAGTTCTGTTTGTGAAAAAGAAAGACGGTATGATGAGAATGTGCATTGATTATCGTCAGTTGAATAAAGTAACTATCAAGAACAAATACCCTCTGCCCCGGATTGATGATTTGTTTGATAAATTGAAAGGAGATACCATGTTTTCAAAGATAGATCTGAGATTGTGATATTATCAGTTGCGAGTAAAAGATTCAGATATTCCAAAAACTACTTTCCGAACGAGGTACGAACACTATGGGTTTTTAGTAATGCCTTTTGGATTAACGAATGCACCTACTATCATTATGGATTTGATGAATAGAATTTTCAGACCATATTTAGATCAATTGGTTGTCGTATTCATTGATGACATTTTGATTTATTTGCATGATGAAACCGAACATGCCAAGCATTTGAGAATAGTATATAGACTTTGCGAGATAAGCAATTGTATGCGAAATTTAGCAACTGTGAATTCTGGTTGTGCGAAGTTGGTTTTCTAGGCCATATTGTGTTAGCCTCAGGTATCCGAGTTGATCCTAGCAATATTTCAGCTATTCTAGAGTGGAAATCTCCGAGAAATGTTTCTAAAGTCTGTAGTTTTCGGGGACTTACTGGTTATTATAGGAGCTTTGTAAAAGGCTTTTTGATGACTGTGACTCCGTTAACGAAACTGCTTCAAAAAGATGTGAAAATTAAATGATCTGAAAAGTGTCAGAAAAGCTTTGATCAGTTGAAAGCCCTATTGACTGAAGATCCAGTATTAGAACAACCTGAATAGGGTAAAGAATTTGTGATGCTTCTTTAAACGGTCTAGGATATGTTTTGATGCAGGAAGGCAAAGTCATTGCTTATGCTTCGAGACAGTTAAAGCCGTACAAAAAGAACTATCCGACACACGAACTTGAGTTAGCTGCGATTGTATTTGCTTTGAAGATTTGGTGTCAGTATCTGTTTGATGAGAAAATGTGAGCTACCATAAGAAGGAAAAGTGTTCGGCTAGGCTTGGGTAAGATAGAAAGTGCATGTGTTTCATTATACGAGCCTAAGGACTAAATTGTAAAAATGTGAAAGGTTTGGGGCAAAATGGTCATTTGGACTGGGGTAGATATTAAACTTAAAATGTATAATGTACAGTATTAATGAGTTAATTTTGTTGTTATAGACCCCGAGGAACAAATTCCGGAGGTCGATCGAGGTAAACGCAAGGTTTCAGAATAACCGAAACACAACTCCGAAAAGAATACCAGGTAAGTTCGAATAACTTAAAGTAAACCCCTAATATGCATAATTGAATGATTTATGAATGCATGATGATTGCATTTATTATTAGAATGAAATATCATAGAAATGCATATTTGATGGTAACATGTGAAAAATGTCTCGGATGAGGTTGACAAAGGGAATTCGATGGATAAACCCTCATTGATATGTGTAAAGAGATACTGCATGTGTTACAATAAGGATTTAGCCCAGACGGGTAATCCGTGATCTCAAGTATGAAAAGGATCTAGCCTAGACAGGTGTTCCTTGAATGATCAAGCCTCTCGAAGAATATGTGTGCATTATGGATTTAGCCCAGAAGGGTAATCTGATTAGGGTCTGAATTTAGCCTGGACTGGTAATTTAGATCTAAGCTCATTAAGGGTGTTTGTGATAAGAGATTTAGCCTAGATTGATAATCCTGACATCACCTTATGAGTTCATGATATGGGGGATTTAGCCTGGACTGGTAATCCTGCCATGAGTTGTGAGGTTTGCGGGAGTGCATATATGTGAAATGATCATTCGTAAGGATTGATGGATAATGGGTATTCCATCGAGATTTCCTAGAAACTCAATGAGATTAATATGATGTATGTCAATAAGATGATGAATGATGAGCTCATCTACATAAATTAGATGATACTTTGTTATGTAACTAACTCATTGATTGAGTGCATGTGATAGGGAATCGTTTCATAATTGATGATTTCATGATTTAAATATGGATGTATGCTAATTACTCAGTAAGTATACTTTCCAGTTATTCGAGCTTACTAAGCATGTAAATGCTTAGCCCTCTCTTTTTCCCTGTCTCACAGAGCTCGAGGACTTGAAAGGATTGGAAGACGATTGGAGAGTCAACACACTATCAACTAGACAAGCTTTGGTATAAAGACTTCGTTTGTTTTGTTCAATGGCATGTATAGTATTTTTGAGTATTTTGTTATATGTGTCATTTGATTTGCCAAATGAAGGCATGTAAAAATATGTTTATCTCTTTGTATACGGCCACGAAAATTGGCTTGATTGAATTAGGCTATGACCTACAAATTTATGCATGGTTTTATTTACAAGTGATGGGTCATTACCAATTGGCAAAGAGTCACATGAACGAGCCAATTTTGGATGAATTAAAGTGACATGGGAACCCATAAACACTAAATGAGAAATAACTTATCATGTATGAAACCAATGATATGAGGTTTCCATACATCTAGTTTAATCAAGATTATTTACAAGTGTATAATTGTGTTTTAGTTTGAATTTAGTAACCACTAAGCACAAGTAGTAGAAAGGGGTGACTAAAGGCTTAGAAAATAGCCTATTAGAGTTCACATGGATAGACACAT
This sequence comes from Gossypium arboreum, assembly GCF_025698485.1. Lineage (NCBI taxonomy): Eukaryota > Viridiplantae > Streptophyta > Magnoliopsida > Malvales > Malvaceae > Gossypium > Gossypium arboreum. The sequence goes on from NC_069080.1 coordinate 83,295,853, forward strand.
GGGTGTGTGCCTAGGCCGTGTGCGACACACGGTTCCCATGGGCGTGTGTGCTATGGCCGTGTGTCCCCTGCACTTAAAATTTTAGCTCAAAGTTGTACACGGGTAGGAGACACGGGCATGCACCATGGCCGTGTTAAAAAGTCAGTGTCTTCCACGGGCAAGCAGCACGGGTGTGTGCCATGGCGTGTTGATTTGTCAGTGTTGCCCATGGCTGAAGGGCATGGGTGTGCCCCAAGTCACACGGGCGTGTGAGTCCACACGGCCCACCTACACGGGCGTGTGACACTTTATGATAAGGAAAAATTTCCTAAGGAGCCCAAGGTTTATCGAACGTACCCGAATTTGTCCCACACTACCTCTAGGTATGTTATAGGCCTCAAAGGCCTATATAAGGGATGAGTTGTTCGTGGATGAAAAGCTTAAAATTTGAGTAAAACTTGGTGACCCAATTTGGTACGTTTCAAAATGTAAAGTCCTGGTAATGCCTCTAACCCTATCCTAACGTCGGGTACGGGTGAGGGGTGTTACATTTATTGGTATTAGAGCCAGGTTTAGTCAGTTTTAGGACTACCGTAGAGGATCTTAAAGTTCGCTATACATGCCATTATTCGAATGTTGATAGTGTGACGTCTCCTAATTGTTTAAACTGTTTTGAATATAGTAAATGTCTTCCAATCAAGCACAAGATGAGTCTGAGGGAGCCGAGAGCCATACTCCAACTTTCGTATAGTGAGCTGTATCTAGTAGTAGTAGAAGACTGATGTTAGAAGGCCAAGAAGAGGCCTGAGCTGCCTTATTTGATATGATGGATGGATGGTTTAGGGATTATCTGAGAAATCGCCCCAATATACCAAGACCTCCCCCGCTCCCTAACCAACTTGATGAGGATGTGCCATGAGGTATGACACCGGTGACAATCGGTAAAGCCCCTGTAGATAAGCTTAGAAAGTATGGGGCTAAGGAATTCAGAGCTAGAGTTGATGATGATGCTGAAAGAGCCGAGTTCTGGCTTGAAAATACTACACGAGTGCTAGATGATTTGTCATGCACACCCAAGGAATGTTTGAAGTGTGCTGTGTCCCTTTTGAAGGACACTGGATACAATTAGTGGAATACCGTATCCTTGATAGTGCCGAAAGAAAATATTACTTGGGATTTCTTCCAAGCAGAGTTTAGGAAGAAATATATTAGCCAACGGTTTTTGAACTCGAAGCGAAAGGAGTTCCTGGAACTCAAACAAGGGAACAAGACTGTAGCAGAATACGAGAGAGAGTTCATACGACTAAGTCAGTACACAACTGAATGGGTCCCAACTGAATCAGAAATGTGTAAATGCTTCGAGGAAGGTCTGAATGATTATATCAAGTTTTTGATTGGGATCTTGGAAATACGAGAGTTTGTCGCATTGGTCGATCGAGCCAAGAAGGCTGAGGAACTTAACAATGAAAGAAAAAAAGCTAAGAGAGAGGCTCGAGTTGCGAGCAAGAGGTCTTGCGGTAAAACACTCTCATTCTCCATTAAGAAAGCCAGGAGCCTGCATGAACGCTCCATTTCATCAGTGGAATATTCGGGTAGATCAAGAAGCTCTAAACGACGAGGTCAAAAGTCTTCCTCCCCGACGGTGACTAGTGTGGGGAGTGTAGATGATAAAAAATCGAAGTGTAAGAGCTGTAACAAATTTCACTTCGGAGAGTGCCTAATGAAGAGTGGCGCGTGTTTCAGATGTGGTTCTCTTGATCACTTTCTCAGAGACTACCCAGAACGAGCTGAAAAAGAAGTGGAAATAGCTTCAAAGTTGAGTACTCCCATTCTACGAGGTAGACCTCCGAGATACCCTGGGAGTGTTAGTGGCAGTCGAGTCATGACTAAAGACGCTACAAAATCAGAGGTTCGAGCCCCGATAAGAACGTATACGATACATGCTCGAGAGGAAGCCACTGCTCCTGATGTAACACCCCGTACCCGAGACCGTTTCCGGAGTCAGACACGAGGGGTTCGCAGACTTAAATCACTTATTGCACAGTCCATTTTAAATTTCCAGACGAGCTGGCTAACTGCGTCACTGTCACCTTAAAAATCATATCTCGAGTTCCAAAAGTCGAAAACCAGTTCTGTAAATTTTTCCTGAAACTAGACTCATATATCAATCTACAAATGTTTTTCTAGAATTTTTGGTTGAGCCAATTAGTACAGTTTATTAGTTAAAGTATCCCCTGTTTTGGGGTTTGACCACACTGACCTTCAGGCATTACGACTTGGATATCTCCCTGTCCAGGGCTTCAATACTGATGTCGTTTGTTTTTATAGAAACTAGACTCAAAAAAGAATCTGTACATATATGGAACAACTTCTAATTATCTCTGGTTAATTTATAATGAATTTCCAAAGTCGGAACAGGGAATCCAGAAACCGTCCTAGCCCTGTTTTGCGAAAACTTAAATATCTCCTAATATACTGTTCATATGATCATTTCGTTACTTTCCTATGAAAATAGATTCATCAAGGTTCGATTACATAATTTATTCACTATTTAATTCCATTCCTACTATTTTTAGTGATTTTTCACATCCACGTCACTGCTGCTATCAGCATCCATTTTTAAGGTAGACTTTACCTATTACATAGTTTCCATGCCTCTTAATGAACATATACATTCAAGATGACTATAACATTATGCTCGAACGTATATAAGCCATTTTCGCATGGCTATCCAAAGTTTTACATACCAAAGTTCAAACAAAACATAATAGCCTATACATGCCGAAATGTTCTCTTAGACCAACTAGGAAGAAGATATCAAAAAGTTGCAAGCTGGTGTGATGACTTCGACGATGGTCCCGAGCACACAAAATGGATCAAAAGAACCTAAACAAGTGACAAATAAACACACCGAATGAGTATATAACTCAGTAAGTCATAAGCATTACACTGCTGTCCATTTATAAAATATCATAAAAGAAATCAAATAATGCAAGATTAGGTACTCCATCCATACCGACTATGCCATAATTTCACGCACATTTATGATTACATGCTCTCAACTAGCCAAGCCTCCATTGACATCTCGTATGATATTCGATATGATATTTGATGCATCTCCACACATCATTTTATTTTCATTTAGATTATACTAATAATAGCATTTCATCTACTCCACAATAATATTATGTTCCTACTTCAAATATAATCACCACATAGGTTCAAGACTTACCAAGCTCAGTTCCAAATATAAACATAACATCTATTCCTTATGAACTCAAAATATCTACTCGTTCATTGTCTATGATCTATTCGATAAAGTCTCACACTTAACGTTAATGATTATTCGAAAATATACAGTAGGTCCGCACACTTAGTGCTTAATATTCAAACTCGCACACTTAGTGCTATACAATTCAAACTCGCACACTTAGTGCTATACAATTAAACTCGCACACTTAGTGCCAATCTCATTATAGTAAACGTTTATACCCGCACACTTAGTGCCGAATCAACAACTCAATACATCTCACTTCTTTTTTACACTCGATAAATTTTGTCACTTCATGCAGTTATATATCATCCCATTCGGCATAAGTACATAGGTATTATGATTATTTATATCAATACAAAATATATGCTCAATAACTTACCTTGTGTTGGGTAAAACGGTTCTAACTCGGCTACTCGATGTTCTTTCCTTTGCCTTTGCTTGATTCTCCTCCTTTAACTTCTTGAGCTTAATCAACAAATTAACTAGTTTAACTGTCTTGCTAAATATTTATATCAAAATATTAATGATTTCATATCATAGGAGATACATGACTAATTCTTATCTTCCTACCATATGTTTTTGAGCTATTCGACTAATAACCATATGCTATCGCCCTACTATCAATAATCCAATCACACATGCATATATATATATATATGGTTGAATGTGCAAATCTTAGACTCAACATCACCTATGCTCTTAATTTGATGGCCGAATATGCATACATATATATATGATATCAACTATACTATCATCTTTAATTCATCTAAACACAAAATTTCATCTCATGAACACTTGACCGAATTCTTCCTAATCTAGCATGGCTTCACATATATTTGTAACATCCTACAAATCCACATATACCACATTTCTACATAAATTTTCTTTTACTTTTCCACTACTTCCATTCACAACATCAAAAGCACCATACACATGTATCATTACAAAGCTTCACACTTAGCATGCAAATGACATCAACACAAATCCACCTTAGCCGAAACTTAACTCATCTTCATGCCTCATCACCACAACATCAAACATCAACCAAGAAGACAACACCCATGGCCGAATATCATCTCCATCCCATAGCAAAGATTTAAACCATGGGCTGGGTAGAACTCAAACTAACAACTAAAAACATGCATGAATCTCATGGACAACATCAAACATACCTTATTCTAGCAAACTACCATAGCTGATTTTCTCAAGCTCTTCCCCCCCTTCTTCTTAGAACATTCGGCCAAGGAAAAAAATGTGAAAGGATGGACACTTTTTTTTCCTTTGTTTTCATCATATTCCTTTTTTTTTCATTATTGTATTCTTTCTAACATAACCACTAACCCAACATGTTTGCAACATGTTTCCACTCATAGCATGGCCGGCCACCATGCTTAAATTTTGGGTAAATTGACATGCAAACCCATCATTTTCACAACATGCATTAATAGACCACTTTACATTTGCCTAGCACATTTCTAAATTTTCTCACATAAGTCCTATTTGATAAAATTCACTTACAATTAACAAAATCCAAACATGAAATTTTCACACATGCATATGTACATATAATGAGCATCAACTATGACGGTTAATTATTTTTTTTACTCGGTTTAGTGGTCCCGAAACCACTTTCCGACTAGGGTCAATTTAGGGCTGTCACACCTGATGTTATTACGGGTACTTTCTCTCTTTTTAATATAAGTGTTGTTGCTTTAATTGACCCGGGGTTGACACATTCATATATCTGCATGAGATTGGAGTCTAGTATGAACATACCTGTTGAACATACGGAAGATATTATTAGAGTGTCGAACCCACTAGGCAGATCAGTTCAAGTTGATAAAGTCTGTAAGAATTGTCCTTTGACAATTCAAGGTCATTGTTTCCCAGCTAACCTTATGTTGTTACCATTTGATGAATTTGATGTAATACTTGGTATGGATTGGTTAGCCCTTCATGATGTAACAGGGAATTGTGGTAGTAAGTATATTAAGTTAAAATGCCCGGATGGTAAGATTCTATGGGTCGAATTAAGAGAATTGGGTTCGTTGCTGGTGGTAATCACGGCAATAGTTGCCCAGAGATATATGAGGAAAGGATATAAAGCCTACCTTGCATTTGTACTGAACATTAAGAAAACAGAGTTGAAAATCGAGTCCGTACCGATAGTATGTGAGCTCCCAGATGTGTTTCCGGAGATATTACCTGAATTACCTTCTGAAAGGGAGATAGAGTTTGGTATTGAATTGGTGTTAAGGATGAATCCCATTTCTATTGCCCCGTATAGAATGGCACCTACTGAGCTGAATGAGTTAAAAGCACAGTTGCAAGAGCTGACGGATAAAGAATTTGCTAGGCCAAGTTTTTCACCTTGAGGTGCCCCCGTGTTGTTCGTAAAGAAGAAAGATGGTTCGATGAGGTTATGTATCTATTATCAACAATTCAACAAGGTAACTATCAAGAATAAGTATCCTTTGCCAATGATCGATGATTTGTTTGACCAGTTGAGAGAAGCCACCGTATTTTCCAAGATAGACTTGAGGTCTGGCTATTATCAACTGTGAGTTAAAGACTCGGTTGTACCCAAGACAGCTTTTAGAACGAGGGATGGCCATTATGAATTTCTTGTCATGCTGTTTGGGCTAACGAATGCACCGACTGTTTTTATGGATCTAATGAATACGATCTTTCGGCCATATTTGGATAAGTTTGCCATTGTGTTATTTGACGACATTTTGACCTACTCTAAAGATGAGAAAAAGCATGCGAAGCACCTGAGAATTGTATTGCAGACCTTGCGGGAAAAGAAACTATATGCTAAGTTTAGCAAGAGTGAGTTTTGGCTACCGAAAGTTGGATTTTTGGGTCATATAGTTTCGGGTGAAGGCATCCGAGTTGATCCAAGTAAGATTTCTGCAATTGTTGAATGGAAATCGCCTAAGAATGTAGCTGAGGTTAGAAGCTTTTTGGGCTTAGCCAGTTACTATCGAAGGTTTGTAAAAGGATTTTTCATGATAGCGACTCCGATGATGAAGCTACTACAGAAAGACGTTAAGTTTGAATAGACAGAGATGTGTCAGCAAAGTTTTGAGAAGTTAAAGACATTGCTGACTGAAGCTCCTGTTTTAGTACTACTTGAACCAGGAAAAGAGCTTGTGGTCTACAGTGATGCATCCTTAAATGAATTGGGTTGTGTACTTATGCAAGATGGTAAGGTGATAGCCTATGCTTCACGGCAATTGAAGCCTCACGAGAAGAATTATCCAACCCACGACCTAGAGCTTGCCACTATTGTTTTTGCCTTGAAAATTTGGAGGCATTATTTGTATGGCGAGACTTGCCGTATATTCACGGACCACAAGAGTTTGAAATATTTGATGACTCAGAAAGAATTAAATTTGAGACAGTGGAGATGGTTAGAATTAATTAAGGATTATGATCTGATTATCGACTATCACCTGGGAAAGGCGATTGTGGTCGCCGATGCATTGAGTAAAAAATCCCTGTATGCTTTGAGAGCCATAGATACTCGTTTGACATTACTTTATGATGGTTCAGTTCTAGCCGAGCTGGAGGCTAGGCCAACATTTCTTCAGGAAATTCATGATGCTCACCTTAATGATGATGACTTGCAAACAAAAAGAGCTCAATGTGAGTCTAGTGTTGAGTCAGATTTCTGAATTAGTCTTGATGGATGTTTAATGTTTAAAGATAGGGTTTGTGTACCCAAAGACAATGAACTTATTCAGAAGATTTTGCAAGAAGCACATAATAGTCGTCTTTAAAGAAGATGTACTGGTGGAACGACATGAAAAGAGATGTTTCTAAATTTGTATCGAAATGCTTGGTATGTCAGCAAGTTAAAGTTGAACATCAAGTGCCTTCAGGTTTATTATAGCCTGTAATGGTCCCTGAATGGAAGTGGGACAAAGTTACCATGGACTTCGTGACGGGATTACCTTTAACTCTGAAAAAGAAAGATGTCATATGGGTTATAGTGGACAAATTGACAAAGTCAGCTCATTTCATCCAGTAAGGACAGATTATTCTCTTGATAGATTGGCTGATTTGTACATTTTTGAGATAGTAAGATTGCACGGAGTACCACTGTCGATTATTTCGGACAGAGACTTGATGCTCACTTTGAAATTTTGGAAGAAGTTAGAAGAAGCCTTGTGTACAAAGTTGAGCTTTAGCACAACTTTTCACCCTCAGATCGATGACCAGTCTGAGTTGATAATTTAGATTCTCAAGGACATGTTGCGTTGTTGCATCCTCGAATTTCAGGGTAGCTGGGAAAAATACCTGTTATTGGTAGAATTTGCCTACAGCAATAGTTTCCAAACAAGTTTGAAGATGGCGCCTTATGAGGCCTTGTATGGTAGGAAGTGCCGAACTCCATTGTACTGGACAGAACTCAAGGAAAACCAGATTCATGGAGTTGATCTGATTAAAAAAACTGAAGAAAAAGTTAAAGTGATACGGGATTGTTTAAAAGCGCCATCAGATAGGCAAAAGTCTTATGTTGATCTGAAAAGAAAGAAATTGAGTTTTAACTTAGAGATAGAGTATTCTTGAATGTATCTCCATGGAAAAAGGTATTGAGATTTGGTCAGAAAGGTAAACTGAGTCCACGATTTATCGAACCGTACGAGAACACCGAAAGAGTTGGACTGTTAGCCTATCATTTGGCATTGCCACCCGAACTGGAAAAGATTCATGACGTGTTCCATGTACCTATGTTAAGGAGATACTGATCAGACACCTCTCATGTAATTTCACCGACTGAAATTGAAATTTGACCTGACATGACTTATGGAGAAGAACAGGTTAAGATATTGGCTCGTGAAGTTAAACAGTTGAGAAATAAAGATGTGGCTCTAGTAAAAGTTTTATGGCATCGACATGGTGTAGAAGATGCTACATGGGAGCCGGAAGAAACCATGAGAAGTCATTATCTGAATCTATTTTTTGGTAAGACTTTCGAGGACGAAAGTCCCCAAGGGGGAGAAATGTAACATCTTGAAATAGGGCCTAGTCGGAATGGTGGTTTCGAGACCACAAATATGACATCAAAATATTTACTTTCTGATTATTATGAGGCCTAGAATATGAGTATATGCATGTGTTAAAGTTTCATGAAGGAATTATTTGAGTAAGATATTCAATTGGAAATTAAGGACTAAATTGGATAAATTGCAAAACTTGAATTCTAGAAGCAATTTGTATAAAATTGCTTTGGGTTATGAATTGGAAGGTCTTGGAGAGCAATTTGCCCAAATTTTAAGTTTTTGGACAAAAATGGGCTTGTATGGATGGAATTTTAAGGAAAGGGCTTAAGGGCATTTTGGTCATTTGGTATTTTAATAAAATAAAATAGGAAAAATGAACCAAAATCAGCCCATTCTCTTCCTTGTCCGGTCGAAAACTTCAAGGGTTTCCATAGCTAGGGTTTTCAAGCTTTCCAAGCTCAATAGTAAGTGCTCCCAAGCCCCATTTTTCATGCTCTTTGTATTTTTGAAATCTCGGTAGCTTGCTCTCTCCATTTCTGCCCATATTTCATGCATGAGTTGTTTGTATTTTGATGGATTATGGAGGAGTATGAAAGATGAATGTGTATTAAACATCTTTTCCTAGTTGATTTTCATGAAAAACCCTTATAAGGACTATTTTGCAAAAGATGTAAATGTGTGGTATAAATGAGAAAAAAAATGGAAAATGTGAGCTACCAAAAGAAGGAAAAGTGTTCGGCTAGGCTTGGGTAAGATAGAAAGTGCATGTGTTTCATTATAAGAGCCTAGGGACTAAATTGTAGAAATGTGAAAGGTTAGGGGAAAAACGGTCATTTGGACTGGGGGTAGATATTAAACTTGAAATGTATAGTGTAGAGTATTAATGAGTTAATTTTGCTGTTATAGACCCCGAGGAACAAATTCCGGATGTCGATTGAGGTGAACGCAAGGTTTCAGAATAACCGAAACACAACTCCGAAAAGAATACTAGGTAAGTTCGGATAACTTAAAGTAAACCCCTAATATGCATAATTGAATGATTTATGAACGCATGATGATTGCATTTATTATTAGCATGAAATATCATGAAAATGCATATTTGATGGTAACATGTGAAAAATGTTTCAGATAAGGTTGACAAAGGGAATTCGATGGATAAACCCTCATTGATATGTGTAAAGAGATCCTGCATGTGTTGCAGTAAGAATTTAGCTCGGACAGGTAATCCGTGATCTCAAGTATGAAAAGGATCTAGCCCGGAGGGTGTTCTTTGAATGATCAAGCCTCCCGAAGAATATGTGTGCATTATGGATTTAGCCCGGACGAGTAATTTGATTAGGATCTAAATTTAGCCTAGACTGGTAATTCAGATCTAAGCTCATTAAGGGTGTTTGTCATTATAAGAGATTTAGCCTGGACTGGTAATCTCGACATTCTTATGAGTTCATGATATGGGGGATTTAGCCTGGACTAATAATCCTACCATGAGATTGAGGTTCGCGGGAGTGCATATATGTGAAATGATCATCAGTAAGAATTGACGGAGGGTATTCCATCGAGATTTCCTAGAAACTCAATGGGATTAATATGATGTATGTCAATAAGATGATGAATGATGAGTTCATCTACATAAATTACATGATGCTTTGTTATGTAACTGATACGAGCCCGCCTCGGCTTGAATTGAGTCGTATGATAGATGCCCGATTGTCTACGAGAAAGTGTCGTTAGAAATAGAAGGAAATAGATAATTTGGATTGAAGATAATTTGGTTGGTTAAGTTTGGGTTCAAAGTTGGTTAATTAATCTTAGGTTTAAGAAAGAAAAGGAGTTAGGATATTGGTAATTTGGGTTTGATTTGGAAAAGGAATGAAATATGGTTGATTGGAATATTTGGGAAATGGAAGAAATTATGGTAAGGTTGGTCCTAAGAACAAGTTGAACCGATATTAGCAAATATCGACCCGAGACTTATTAGTTCTTAAGAAGGGATGGTTGAAACAAAATGGTAAAGAGTCAACACTAATATAATAAGCTATAAATAACTTCATGAGCTACGATTAAACTCGTGAGCTAAATTCGAGCTAAGTCCGAGCTCGGGAGCTGAAGTTGAGCTGAAAACAAGCTCATGAGCTGAAATTGAGCTGGATGTGAACTTATTGAGCTGGAACTGAGCTTGCTGAGCTGGTTGTAAGCTATATGAGCTAGGGTTAAGTCACGAGGATGACTCGGTGAGCTAGTCCACGAACTTTCGAGTAAGCTGGTGATAGATTCGGTCCCAAGCTCGATCAACTAGAGATGAGATTGCATCTTTGAACCTCTTGGCTCAGGCTCGGGTAATTGGTCCTACGGGCAACTCGAGAGGATCTACATTGGCGGCTGGCAACTCTGGAGGCGTGGTCGTATCATTCCCCCTCTCTTCGAGGCGATTTGCCCCCAAATCGTTACCTATATCATAGAAAGAAAGATCAGCTACATTAAATGTACCACTTACATTGTACTCACCTGGGAGATCAAGTTTATAAGAATTATCATTTATTTGTTCCAAAACTTGAAACGGTCCATCTCCTCTCGGAAACAACTTTGACTTTCGCTGAACCGAAAATCTTTCTTTTCGCATATGAACCCACACCCAATCTTCGGGTTCAAATACAACTTGTTTTCGCCCTTTATTGGCCTTACGCACATATTGCTCCGTCCTAGCCTCGATATTAGCTTTAACCTTTTGATGCAATTGTTTCACATAGTCCACTTTCTTCTTGGCATCTACTTTAACAATTTGATCATTAGGTAATGGAATTAAATCAAGCAGAGATAAATGGTTAAAATAGTAAACTATTTCAAATGGAGAGAATTTAGTAGCAGAGTGAACGGTTCGGTTATAAGCAAACTATATGTGAGGTAGGCACTCCTCCCACGACTTGAGATTTTTGTAGATAATGGCCCGTAGTAAAGTGGATATTACACGATTCACCACTTCAATTTGTCCATCCGTTTGAGGATGACATGTTGTGGAGAATAAGAGCTTCGTGCCTAGCTTGCTCTAAAGTGTCCTCCAAAAATGGCTAAGAAATTTTGCATTGCGGTCGGACATTATCGTCTTCAGAATTCCATGCAACCTAACAACTTCTTTAAAAAAGAGGTTAGCAATATTAACAGTATCATCAGTTTTCGAACATGCAATAAAATGTGACATTTTTGAAAATCGATCTACTATAACAAAAATAGAGTCTTTTCCGATTTGAGTTCACAGTAGACCTAAGATGAAATCCATTGAAAGACCAACCCAAGGCCCTTCGGGGATAGGCAAATACGTGTATAGCCCATGTGGGTTAACCTTCGATTTTTCCTTCTTATACACCAAGCATCGCGAACATATTTTCTCGACATCCCGTTTCATCCGTGGCTAAAAGAAGTGTTCTTGCAGCATGGCCAAAGTCTTTGCAATGCTAAAATGGCCCATGAGGCCACCACCATGCACCTCGAGTACGAGCAACCCTCACACAGAACTTTGTGGGATACAGAGCTTACCTTCTCGTAAAAGGAAGCCATCGAACCTGAAAAACATATTAACAGTAGCATGTTCACACAATTTATATACATTCCCAAAATCAGCATCAGAGTTATACAAATCTTTCAAAAATGCAAACCCAAGCAGTTTTGAATCCAAATGATTTAACAAAGTATAACGACGAGACAGTGCATCGACCATAATATTTTCCTTACCTTTTTTATACTGTATAACATAAGGGAAGGATTCAAGAAATTCTACCCATTTTGCGTGCCTTTTGTTGAGCTTGTGCTGGCCTTTGATGTGCTTGAGCGATTCATGGTCCGAATGGATGACAAAGTATTTCAGCAACAAATAATGTTGCCACGTCTCCAATGCCCAGATCAAAGTGTACATTTCCTTGTCGTATGTGGGATAATTCAATGGTGTGCCACTTAGCTTTTCAGTAAAATATTCCACGGGCTTCCCTTCTTGGGTCAACACAGCACCAATCCTGATACCTGAGGTATCACATTCAATTTCAAACATTTTGTCAAAATCGGGTAATACGAGTAATGGGGCATTAGTTAGATGTTCTTTAAGTGAAATGAAAGATTTTCTTGCTCCTCGCTCCAAAAGAAGGACGAATTCTTTTTGATTACGCTAGTGAGAGGTGCGGCCAATGTTCTGAAATTTGGGATGAACCGATGGTAGAAACTCACCAAGCCATGGAAACTTCGTACTTGGCTTATGCTGGTCGGTCTAGGCCACTCTCGGATGGCTTTCACCTTTTCTTGATCAACTTCGAGTCCTTGCGAGCTGACAACAAATCCTAAGAAAATGACTTTGTTAGAACAAAATGTGCATTTCTTAAGATTGGTATATAAAGTTTCCTTTCGCAATACATCAAGAACAGCTTGTAAATGCCTCAAATGATCATCTAAAGACCTACTATAAACAAGAATTTCATCAAAGTAAACCACACAAAATTTACCAATGTAAGCATGTAGAACATGGTTCGTTAAACACATAAAGGTACTAGGAGCGTTAGTAAGACTGAATGGCATTACCAACCACTCGTACAAACCGTGTTTAGTTATAAATGCTGTTTTCCACTCATCTCCCTCATGCATCCGTATTTGATGGTAACCACTTTTGAGGTCGATTTTGGAGAACAACTGAGCACCACTTAGTTCATTGAGCATATCATCTAGGCGCAGTATTGGATGACAATACTTAATCATGATTTTGTTCACGGCGCGACAGTCAACGTACATGCGCCAAGTCCCATCCTTTTTTGGCGCCAACAAAACTAGAACAACGCATGGACTAAGGCTCTCACAGATGAATCCCTTTTCAAGGAGTTCATTCACTTGTTTTTGCAGCTCCTTGGTCTCCTCGGGATTACTATGATAAGCTGGTCAGTTTGGTATAGACACGCCAGGGATAAAGTCGATTTGATGTTCTATTCCCCGAATAGGTGGTCAGCCACTCAGAACTTCTTCGGGAAATACATCTTCAAATTCCTGCAAGAGAGAGACAAAAGAAGAAGGTAAAGCAACATCTAATTCATTAGTCTTCAAATAAGATTCCTTGTACATGAGTACAAGTATAAGCTGCCTCAACATAAAGGATTTTCGAATGTCACTCCCTTTTGCATACACACTCACTTTTGCACTCATTTTTTCTTCACTCTTTTGTTTTTCTTGATCATTATTCTTTTCTCTCATTTTTACAACTTGTTTCCCTTGTTTCTTTTCACTCACTTCTTTCTTTTCATTCTCTTTAAATTTTTCAATTGACTCATGCAACTTCACTTGATCTTCGTATACTTGTCTCAGTGTCAAAGGCGCTACAGTGATGTTCTTGCCTAAATGCTTGAAGGTGTATCGGTTGATGTAGCCATCATGCACCATCTTTTGATCAAATTTTCATGGACGGCCTAGCAAAAGGTGCCTGGCATGCATGGGAACCACGTCACAACGAACTTCGTCGTTGTATTTTCCGATGGAAAATGACACCAACACTTGTTTTGTCACCTTCAACTCTCCACCATCATTAAGCCATTGAAGCTTATATGGACAAGGGTGCTTCGTGGTGGCCAAGCCAAGTTTCTCCACCATTAATGTATTAGCGACGTTGGTACAACTCCCGCCATCCACAATAAGGCTACACACCTTGCCTTGTACAAGATAGCGTGTATGGAAGATATTCTCGCATTGTTTTTCATTCTCCGTGCTTTGTAAACTTAGGCTATGTTTGATTACAAGGATTTCACCTTCGACGGCATATTCAAGATTGCCTTCTTCATCACTAACAGGGGTGTCAGAGTCTTCTTCTTTCTCATCTTCCAACTCGATTTTACCGCTAGCGCTCATCACCATTGTTCTTCGGTTAGGGCATTGACTACCGATGTGCCCTCGACCCAAGCACTTAAAGCACTTGATCTCCCTCGTGTGACTTGGATTGGCAACTTCTTTGCCTTTGCTTGATTCACCAACGGCTTTGTTAAACTTCGCTGGATGGTTTTGTTCCTTCGGGCGATTAGGGAAGTGCTTTTTGCTCGTACCTTGTCCCCACCTTGAGTTGTTTGCAGGGTTGGCATAAGTCCGAACGGAGCTTTTCTTCTTGAGTTGTTTTTCTACTTTGATTGTAAGATGAACCATGTCGGTCACCTCGACATAGTGCTAAAGCTCCACCACGTTAGCAATCTCTCGATTTAGCCCAGCTAAGAACCTAGCCATGGTTGCCTCGTGGCCTTCTTCCACGTTTGCACGAATCATTTCTACTTCCATCTCTTTAAAATAATCCTCTATGCTTCAGTGGCCTTGCGTAAGATTTTGAAACTTTTGGTATAATTCCTGATGGTAATAAGACGGGATAAATCTCTTTCTCATCACCTCCTTCATCTCTTGGCATGTTGAGATTGGCCTCTCTCCGTTTCGTCTTTGACTTGTTGTCAATTGGTCCGAGCACACCATGGCATAGTCAGAGAATTCGATTGCTGCCAACTTGACTTTCTTGGCCTCCGAGTAGTTATGGCAGTTGAAAACCAATTCTATTTTCTTTTCCCACTCCAAGTATGCCTCCGGATCAGACTTGCCTTGGAAGGGTGGCATGGAGAGCTTAATGTTCTTCAAATCATCATCAACTAGACCTCGATCCCTTTGACCCCAATTTTGTTGACCTCGGCATCACTCACTTTGGTTTGAACCTTGGTCGCTTTCTAAATCACTTGGGTCATACATCTCGTCTTAGAACGGCCTTTCTTGGCCTCTTTCACGTCTAAGGCCTTGAGGCGTTCTTTCTCGTTGCCCCCTCTCTTCGACTCGGTCTAGTCTCTCGTTTATAGATTCAAGTTCATTGCGGAACATACGCTGGATTTACCTTAGGAGGCCTTGCTAGCCTAAATCAGGGACTCCTCTGCCTCCGGGAGCCACGTTCCTCATAGGTTGTCTTGGTAATCCTTCGTTCATGTTACGTTCCGGACTTCGCGATATGTTGCAACCTCACCACAAACCTCACAAGATCTCTCGAAAAGAAAGAATGATGGCACTCATACTCGTGTTTACACTTGTTTGGCTTTTACCTCCCCTCGAATACGCTCACTCACTCGTGCCTTTTTCCACTCCTTTCTTCTCTTATAACCTCGTAAAGGATTTACTAGGCTTGATCTTCTAGTTTGGGAGTCGGTTTCAAATAGGGTAAATAATGGATATGAGTATAGGTTTAGGGTTGGCAGAAAGAACAGGGAATTTGGTAGAAAGTGTGGCCTGTATATGATTAGGGAGATTAGAATAGAAGGTGGATCGGGAATGATATCAAATCAAGGGCTTTGACGTTCAAATAACAATCGAATTGCATAAAACACCTTTTTTTCTTCTTTTTTTGAATTTTTTTCGAAAATTTTTTTGTATATACTTTTTTTTATAAACGACTAAAATGATAATTACAATATAATACTTGAATTTCATGAAGTAAAGTTTTTTTCTGAACCTACTCCAGGAATGCTCCGCTCTAAACTTCTAAACTTCTCATTTTATGAAGATCTGATACCAAATGATACGAGCTTGCCTCGGCTTGAATTGAGTCGTATGATAGATGCCCGATCGTCTACAAGAAAGTGTCGTCAGAAATAGAAGGAAATAGATAATTCGAATTGAAGATAATTTGGTTGATTAAGTTTGGGTTCAAAGTTGGTTAATTAATCTTAGGTTTAAGAAAGAAAAGGAGTTAGGATATTGGTAATTTGGGTTTGATTCGAAAAATGGTTGATTGGAATATTTGGGAAATAGACGAAAGTATGGTAAGGTTGGTCCTAAGAACAAGTTGAACCGATATTAGCAAGTATCGACCCGAGACTTATTAGTTCTTAAGAAGGGATGGTTGAAACAAAATAGACCTCGACCCACTATTTAGGCAGATAGGAACCTCGGTATAAAGTGTTTTGAACGCCACACTAAAACTAGTGATAAGCTCAGTTTTGTAAAAGAAATAGGTTGACGCCACTACTAGGTAGATAAGCCAACAAAATCTTAAACGAGACTTAGAGAAGAAAATTCTCACAAGATCAAAGGTTTGATTATAAATTTGGAAAAAGTTATTTTACAAAGAAATAAACAAACTATTTATAGCCTAACTTGTACTAGTCAAATGGACAAAAGACTAGCTTAAGAATTAAGCAAATTCGGTTATGAAGAGACTAGAATGTTCTAGAACAAAAACCATAAGTCTTCCATGTCCATGTGCAGCCTTTGGAATGCCACAAGTCAGCTTCTTAATGAAGGAATGGCTAAATGTATTTAGGATGCATTAGAAGTTGATTGGACATGTCTAGGTTCAACAATGAGCTTAATGGAGTTATTCAATTTGCAATGCTTGGCCGAATAGGTGTGAGTATTAATGGGGCAGTTTGATAGCCTTTAAAGGTGTGAACATCATGGTTCAAAGGTCTCTTGAATGTGAATGCATCAAAGCGAATGGACAACAAGTGTGAAAGGAAGCTTGGCTAGCGTGAACGCCTTGATGGATGCCTTGAGAAGATATTCTACCAACTTGGGGAATTAAAGAGGCAGCTCTTCCTTGGCCGAATGTTTGCTTAGAGAAACTTAACAATCAACCACCATGCATGTAACAAGACATGCATGAATCCTCTAAGGCCTTGAATCTGATCGTGCATGTATCCTCCCATCCATTGAACCAAGCCGTGCATGCACCTACATGAATTAAAATCAATTCATTAAATCCCATGTGAACACCTTAAATTCGGCACAAATGTGAACAAACATTCCAAACATTAATTAGGTTATTACATAATTAAAACATGTAATATAAAACATAACTTAATTACTAATGTGAACTTAATTAAAACCATAGTTAATTTATAATAGCTAATAAATGAACTTATTCAAGTAAAAAGTCAACACTAATATAATAAGTTATAAATAACTTTATGAGCTACGATTAAACTCGTGATCTAAATTCGAGCTAAGTCCGAGCTCGGGAGCTGAAGTTGAGTTGAAAACAAGCTCATGAGCTAAAATTGAACTGGATGTGAACTTGTTGAGTTGGAACTGAGCTTGCTGAGCTGGTTGTGAACTGGACGAGCTAGGATTAAGTTACGAGGATGACTTGGTGAGCTAGTCCACGAACTTTCGAGTAAGCTGGTGATAGATTCAGCCCAAGCTCGATCAACTAGAGCTGAGATTGCATCTTTGAATCTCTTGGCTCGGGCTCAGGTAATTGGTCCTACAGGCAACTCGAGAGGATCTACATTGGCAGCTGGTAACTCCGAAGGCGTGGCCGTATCAGTAACTAACTCATTGATTGAGTGCATGTGATAGGGAATCATTTCATAATTGATAATTTCATGATTTAAATATGGATGAATGCTAATTACTCGGTAAGTTTACTTTCCGGTTATTCGAGCTTACTAAGCATGTAAATGCTTAGCCCTCTCTTTGTCCATGTCTCACATAGCTCGAGGACTCGAAAGGATTGGAAGACAATTGGAGAGTCAACACACTATCAACTAGACAAGCTTTGGTAAAGACTTCATTTGTTTTTTTCAATGGCATGTATAGTATTTTTGAGTATTTTGTTATATGTGTCATTTGATTTGCCAAATGAAGGCATGTAAAAATATGTTTATCTCTTTGTATATAGCCATGAAAATTAGCTTGATTGAGGTAGGCTATGACCTACGAATTTATGCATGGTTTTATTTACAAGTGATGGGTCGTTACCAATTGGCAATGAGTCACATGAAAGAGCCAATTTCGGATGAATTAAAGTGACATGGGAACCCATAAACACTAAATGAGAAATAACCTATCATGTATGAAACTAATGATATGAGGTTTCCATACATCTAGTTTAATCAAGATTATGTACAAGTGTATAATTGTGTTTTACTTTGAATTTAGTAACCACTAAGCACAAGTAGTAGAAAGGGGTGACTAAAGGCTTGGAAAATAGCTTATTAGAGTTCACATGGTTAGACACATGGGCGTGTATCTAGGCCGTGTGTGACACATGGTTCCCTTCCATGGGCGTGTGCTATGGCTGTGTGTCCCCTGCACTTAAAATTTTAGCTCAAAGTTGTACACGGGTAGGCCACACGGGTGTGCACAATGGCTGTGTTAAAAAGACAGTGTCGTCCACAGGTAGGCAGTATGGGTGTGTGCCATGGCCGTGTTGATAAGTCAGTGTTGCGCACAGATGAAGGGCATGGGCGTGCCCAAAGTCACACGGGTGTGTGAGTCCACACGGCCCACCTACACGGGCGTGTGACTCTTTATGATAAGGAAAAATTTCCTAAAGAGCCCAAGGTTTATCGAACGTACCCGAATTTGTCCCACACTGCCTCTAGGTATGTTATAGGCCTCGAAGGCCTATATAAGGGATAAGTTGTTCATGGATGAAAAGCTTAAAATTTGAGTAAAACTTGGTGACTCAATTTGGTACGTTTCAAAATGTAAAGTCCTGGTAATGCCTTGAACCCTATCCCGGCGTCGGATACGGGTGACGGGTGTTACACCATGAATACTCATTTAGCTTTGTCTGATGATGGTTTAGTTTTAACGAAATTGAAAGTGAGACCGTTATTTTTACAATAGATTATTGATGCTTAGAAGGTTGATAATGAGATAATAGCAAAATGAGCTCAGTGTGATCTGAATTCTGATTCTGAATTTTGAGTTAGTAATGATGATTGTTTGAGATTATCAGATTTGTGTTCCGAGAAATCCAGAGTTGATTCATATGATTTTGAATGAAGCTCACAATAGTCATTTATCTGTGCATCCGGGTAGTATAAAAATGTATAATGATTTGAAACAGCATTACTGGTGGTCTGGAATAAAAAGAGATATCTCTGACTTTGTTTCGAAATGTTTAATCTGTCAGCAAGTTAAAGCTGAACATCAGGTGTCATCTGGTTTGTTACAATCGATTATGATTTCGGAGTGGAAATGGGATAGAGGTACGATGGATTTTGTTTCGGGTTTGCCTCTATCTCCATTAGAAAAAGATGCTATCTGGGTTGTGGTTGACCGATTGACGAAATCAGCTCATTTTATTTTGGTATGATCTGATTACTCACTTGATAAATTAGCTGAATTATACATTTCTGATGTTATAAGATTGCACGGGGTACCTTTGCCTATTGTGTCAGATAGATATCCAAGATTCACGTCACGATTTTGGAAGAACTAGCAAGAGGCTTTAAGTATGAAATTGCATTTCAGTACTGCCTTTCACCGGCAAACGGATGGTCAATCCGAGCGGATTATTCAAATTCTCGAGGATGTTGAGATGTTGCATTTTTAAGTTCGAAGGTATGTAGGAATAGTATTTTCCACTGATTGAATTTGCTTATAATAACAGTTTTCAATAAAGCATCAAAATGGCGCCATACGAAGCCTTATATAGTAGGAAATGCCATAGGCCTTTATATTGGACTGAGCTCAGTGAGAATAAAATCCACGGGGTTGATTTGATTAAAGAGACTAAACAGAAAGTGAAAATAAACCGAGATAGTCTGAAAATAGCTTCTAATCATCAGAAATCATATACAGATTTGAAAAGAAAAGACATTGAATTCGAGATCGGTAATAAAGCATTTTTGAAAGTGTCTCCGTGGAAGAAAGTACTTCAGTTCTGTAGAAATGGCAAATTAAGTCCGAGGTTCATCAGGCCGTATGAGATTATGAAGCGTATTGGGTCGGTTGCTTATAGATTATTGTTGCCACCAAAGCTAGAAAATATTCACAATGTATTTCATGTATTGATGCTTCGACGATACAGATCAGATCCTTCGTATGTGATTCCTCCATCTGAAATTGAGATTCAGTCTGATATGACTTATGAAGAAGAACCGATCCATATTTTGGCTCGTGAGATTAAAGAACTACGAAACAATAAAATTCCATTAGCTAAAGTGATGTGGCATCGACACGATATTGAAGAGGCTACATAAGAGTCCAAAGATGCTATGAGACAGCAATATCCGAATCTATTCAACGGTAAGATTTTTGGGGACGAAAATCCCTAAGGGGAGAGAGTTATAACAATCCAGTTTAGACTTGGAGCAGTGGTTTCAAGGCTACAAATCTGAGTTAGAAAAGTATTTTAATATTATATTCAGTTCTTATTATATGTGAATTAGTATGTGTGAAAATTCCGTACGAAAATTTGATCGTTTGTGTGCTTAATTTGATAAAAGGACCTAATCGCGTAAAATGTAAAAGTTGCATGCTATTTGTTAATGTGCCTATCTACTATGTCTTTATAATTGAGAGGTCCTTATGTTGTTATTTGACCATTGAACATATGAGTGGACATTAATGGCCTTAAAATAATGGTTTATTAATGTTTTAACGTAAGGGTATAATGGTAAAATAATTATTAATGTTAATTAAATTAAATAATGGTGTGAGAATAAGTCCATTTATGGTTAGCCTAGCCGAATTAATAAAATAAAAAGAAAGAAAAGTCTAATCCAGGGTTCCGCTCCTTTTGATTTTGATTAAGGTATGTTCTTTGATCGGTTTTTGATAATTCTACGTTTTTGTGATCGTTTCTCAAGCCCAGTCTTAATTTCTGATTTTTTCAATGATTTTGAGTTGATCCATTGTTGAAATTATGGGTTTTATGAAGTTAGTTGATAGAAAATGAAAGATATGTCTTGGGTTAGTATATTTTTTCTTTGAATTTTTGTTGAATTTGAGTAAAATGGGCTAAATTGTGAAATTTGTAAATTGAGGGACTAAAATGTGAAATAAATGAAACATATGGGCTTATATGAATACTATGAAAATTCGGCTTAGCATGGGTATATGGAAATTTTGAATATTTTGTGATTTTTGTGAATAGGGACTAAAGTGTTGAAATGTGAAATTGTGAGGGCTAATTTGTAAAATGCCCTAAATATGTGTATATGGATTGAATTGGATGATTGGTTGAATAAAAGAGCAAAATTTGAATGTGTTTAGATCAAGAAACAAAGAAAACGTAATTAGATCGAGGGAAAACGAAAGTTGTTGAATAGTTGCTCATTTTCGTTCATTTCCATACGAGGTAAGTCAGTATACAAATAAACGTGTTTGAGTTGATTTATTTACGTTTATATGACATTGAATTGTTGAATGGCTATATGAGAGATCAATATGTGATATTCGAGAAAGTTTCGATAATGTGACAACATACGAAAAGTCCCTTATGAACCTTAGGAATAGTTAGGATACATATGTCACGAGATAGGATCCGATATGTGTTTTCGTGTACAACCACGTCTGGGAAGCTGGCATCGAGTTATGATTTACATGTAAGGCCATTTCTGGGACATTGGCATCGTTTTTGATTTTGTGTAAGACCCTGTCTGGGATAGTGGCATCGATATTTGATTACGTGTATGACCATGTCTGGGACATTGGCATTTACGAGCTTTTCGAGCTATCCACGTATCCTTATGATTCTGGACGGTTCAACAGGCATTTTGAGAAACAAATGATTATATGAACTGTGTATCCGTTTCAGGTACGTTTGAAATTGTATATCATATTTGGTGTTGAAAGGTAAGTATATGTATCTTTGTTATCAAGTGATTATATGTGACAAAAGTATGAGAAAATATGCTATATGTGCAAATGAATGGGGAATATGTGAAATGTATTTGAGCTAGGTGGTTTGTGATAGCATTTGGCTAAGGAGTATATGTATATTATGCTGCTTATATGTTTATATTGTTAAGTTTATTTGTATATGGCTTACTAAGCTTTCGAAAGCTTACTTTGTGTGTCTTTCAACTGTTTTATAGATATCGAAGCTACCGGAAGCTCAGGGATCGTCGAGGATCCTCACCATGATGTCAAACTCTATTTTGGTACATTTTGAAAATGTAAAATGGAGTATGGCATGTATAGGCTAGAAGTATGTGAATATGTTTTGTAATGTGTATATCTAGCCATGTGATATGGCTTGATTATGGATGTGATTATGAATGAATTTTGGTATATGCTTTTGTGTTCAAAAATTGTATGTTTTGATGCACTATTGAATGACCAAATGAAATGGTAAATTTTGATAAGCTTTGGTATGTGATTATTTGAGAGATTGGTAAGTTTATGGCATATTTGAATGAAGTAAATTGAGATTATGTAACATATGTTTTGGTATGACTTTGACTTATGTTTTGTTATGATTTTGATATGATTATAAGCATGAATTTGGTTGCTTATGATATGACATGAATGTGTATATTTTAGTGTATGAATTGGTTGGAAATTAGTATGAAATGTGCTTAGTTTTATGCTTGTATGGATGACCTAAAATGGGTGACAAATTGGCTTTGTAAATAGCCTATATTTGTCCACACGGGCAGAGACACGGGCGTGTGTCTCAGTCGTGTGTGACACACGGTTATGTTACATGGTCATGTGTTCCCTGGGGTACCCTACGATTTAAAATTAGTATACCCTACAGTTTTGACATGGCCTAGAAACACGGGCGTGTCTATTGGCCGTGTGTGGCACACGGGCTGGCACATGGGCGTGTGGTCGGCCGTGTGACCCAAGTCAGTAGCCTCCCTAATTTTTGCACGGCCTGGCACATAGGCGTGTCTTGTGGTCGTGTGGGGCAAGTCAATATGTATGCTCTATTTTGCCACGGCCTAGACACATGGTCTTGTCTAATGCCATGTTAGGCACATGGCCTGTTCACATGGGAGTGTGACCTATACAACTTTGAAAAATGTTTAAGTTTTGATAAATTTTGTATGAACTCAGTTTCGTCCCGACCCCTTTCTAAAGCATGTTTAAGGTCTCGTAGATCTATGTAAGGAACTCTGTATTGATGTATGATTATGATACTATGATGATTGTGAAATGAATGCGAATTGTTTCGATATGTTCGGTAATACCTCTTAACCTTAGTCTGGTGACAGCTACGGGTTAGGGATGTTACAGATTTCTTTGGCCTTGTCACCTTTCGCTTTGATTCAATGCTTGGTCACTCCCCACGTCACTTTGGTCATAGAGGCCATCTTCATTGAGTCTTGAATGTCCTCACTCCGTTCTCGGATTTTGTGGTGCTCTTTCTTACTGGCCTCGTTCTTTGACACGTTCCAAACACTCTTGGAAGGGCTCGAACTTTCTAATGAACATGTGTTCCATTTCACGCATAAGAGCTTGGAGTGTTAAATCAGGCACTCCTCCACCAGTAGCAACATTTCGAACAGGACGCAAACCTATGCCTTCCATAGGATTTCTTTCCGGGCTTCTGACATAGTCTTTTACTCACTACAAACCTCACAAGTTCTCTCGCAAAGAAAGTTTTCACACTTTTTTGATTTTATACACTCTAATAATCTCATCGATCTCTTGCCTTTTTCCATTCAAGTTCACTTCTCTAAGTTCTCAATTGACTACTTAGACGAATCAACAATATTTGTGGGTCAACTTCAAAAATAACGTAAGGGTAGGAGTAATGTTAGGACAAAAGGGTAGGCTAGAAACAAAATGAGGAGGTTTGAAGTGTAGCGAATTTGGTAAGATGATGAATGAAGTAGAATTGGACTTCGAGAGCACTTCCAAGCTAGCTTCTTCCTTTATCTTTTGTCTTTTTTTATAATTTCGAAACTTTTTGTTCAATATAATATGATTGTACTTTCAAAATGCTTTATTATATACGAAAATTTTTTGAACTTGTTTCGAATTTATTTTTAACCCCGAGAGAGAAAACATCATGAAGTTACTCAATTTTACTAGCTCTGATACCAATGATATGATCTCGAGTTTGAAAAAGTATTTGAGTTGTAGTTATGCCCTATCGTTAAAAATTAAGTAAAACTTGAGTAGTTTCGAAATGGCTTGAAGGGGTTGAAAGATAGGTATAAAAACAAAAGGGGTAAAGGATAGTTGTGATGATAGGTGGGTGAATTCGGCTAAGGCCAAGATTGAACCAACAATATAGGTAAAGGTTAACCCGAATCTTAAATAGCACTTAGGTTGGAGCAATGGAAAATGATAAGGATAGTTTGAGGGAACCTTGACCCACTATCTATGTGAAGATAGGAACTGAAGGTATGGGTGAATGCCACACTTCGGATTGAAGTGATAAGTTCAAAACAGGACAGAAATGATGCCACAAGAATACTTGCTAATTCAATTTAGTCAAGAGAGAACTATGAGAGTTGAACACTCACAAAGAGGTATAATATTCATAAAATGAGCAAAAGTCCCAAATAGAACTTAAGAGCTTCATATTTATAGCTCAATATATAAGCTAGTTAAATGGATAATAACTTAGCTGATTGGATAGCTTGTGTTCAGCTTTATCGAGCTGAAATTACTTGGAAGCTTCCTTGAACGTCCCTTGTAGTTTCCTAGGTCCCTTAGCTTAACTTGGAATGAATGATGAGCTAAATGGACACTTTAGGTTCGGCCAAGAGGGAAGATCAAGCTTTAATGTGCTGCTTTGATTAGCTGAACAATCTTGAGATATTAAAATCAGCTTAGGCTCTTCAATAGGCTTTAGGTGTGAACAGCCGAATATGAGCAGCCATTGTAGTGTGGAAGCTCAAAATCGAATGGCCTTATGTGTGAACGAAACCTCTAGCAAATGTGAAAGCAGTTGAGGGCAGCTTGGTGAAGAGAAATCAGTAGCTTTCTTTCGGCTCTTGATGTTCATGAAGGGATGCTTGGAGCACTTCAACCAACAGCACAAACTATGGATTGCCGTCCATGCACATACCTAAAAACACAATTAATTCAGCTAGGAAAACTTAAATTCAGCTAGAAAATTAACTCAACTAGCTAATTGAGTTGTAATGAGCTTCAGCTAATTAAGTTGTAATAAGCTAAGACAAATTAAATATCTGTACTAGCTAAAACATATTAAATTAACTTAGGACATATTAAATAGCTGAACTAATTAGAACATATTAGATAAACTTAAGACAAATTAAATTTCTGAACCAATTAGAACATATTAAATAAACTGAAGACAAATTAAATACTTGAACTAAAATAACTAAACATTATTAAAGTTTATTCCAGAAAATGATTAATTTAAAAAATGAAAGCTAAAATTTAACTCTGAGTAAGCTGCAAGGAATGCTTATAGAGCTAGTCCATGAATGATCAAAATGCCCTACGATAGTCTCTCGCCAAATTTGGTCAAGGTAGCTTGCACTGGCTTCCTTGAACTTTTTGGCCCTTGCTCGAGTAATTGGCCCCAAAGGTAGCTCAATGGGTTTGACAGCTAGCTCCTTGGCTATGCTCGCATCAAATGGCCAAGTTGTCCTATACATGCCATTATACCAAAATGATTTTACTAAGTATACCCAAAATGACTAGTTGATAGTGCGTCGATGTTCCTGTGATCTCCAACCTTCATGAGCTTCCGAGCACTATAAAGCAGGGAAAAAAATAAAATGGAGTAAGCATTACATGCTTAGTAATTTCGTATAATGGAAACTAAACTTACCAATCCCATTTATTAAATCTAATCATTCAATAACAAGTTTTCCATCCATTTGGCTAAATTGCCTAAACATATGCATCCAATCAAACCTAAACACATGCATCCAATCAAACATGTTAGTCACAAAGTTTACATATACATCAAGAAGAATAGATGAACTCATCTTACAATACTCTTTCAAGACATTAACATTTCATCTCATAATTCTAATGCAATGTCTAGAGTTATAAGTCCGTTGAATCATTGAAATTCTGATGGATGCTCAAGTAGTACACTTGAGGTGTACGATTCCATAATTCGTCAATTCTTATTCAATGGTACCCATTTGGGCACTTAATCGAGGAACACACTCTCGAGCCACATATCGTATAACAGTATTACCAGTCTAGGCTAAATCCTTTATATAACGTATGCTCAAAGAGTTCAATTAGGGTTACTAATTTAGGCTAAACCCTAATCGTAACGTATACTCGAGAGGCATTATATCATGATTACCCGTCTTGGCTAAATCCTTTCTATAATAAGGTCAATAGGACTACTTGTTTGAGCTAAATCTCGTCCGCAACAAATATAGGACCTTATTTGTTTCGGGAAAGTGCATATATTCATCGAAATCCAATATTCAATCGGGACTTAATCCCTTTGTCACCATACCAAGCATGTTTTAATTCTCTCATTATAAATTTCAAGTAATGTACGTCAATATAAGTCACAGTCCATACAATACAACATTCAATTAAACATATTACATGCCCGATTAAGTTACACAAACTTACCTCAAAACTTGTTTGCGTTATAAATCTACTAATCTGAAACCTTTTATTTTCCTCGATCTAACCTCGAATTAGTGTTGTCCGAATCTATATAAATGAATTTAATCATCAATTTCACACATTTCATATTTAAATAGACTCAATTTACGTCCTAGGCAAAATTACCATTTTGCCCCTAACTTTTTCATAAATTCTAATTTCGTCCCTAGGACTGAAAAATGAAACTTGTGTAATTTACTCCCTATTCCAAGCCTAACCAAAATCCCATTACAAATTTTACAGCACTTGTATTCATAAAAATTCATAATTTTTCTTCAATTTCACAAGTTTACATTTTAGTCCTTAAATCATGTTTCCATCAAAAATCACTTTGTAAAAGTTATTTATCTATCAACAACCTTTCATTTTCTACCATAAATTTCTAATTTTTAGCATATACATCCTTGACCCATTTTTCATACTTTGATAAATTTTCAAATTAACCCCTCAAATAGAGAGATTAAGTGATCCCGGTTTCAAAAATATCAAAATTACTAAAAACTGGACAAGAAAACTTACCCAATTAGGCCTTGAAAGTTTTTTCTCTCTCTCCTAGGGTTTCCATGTGTTTTTAGGTAGAAGATGATGAGAAAATAAGATGATATTTTCTTTTCATCTTTTAATTAATTAATTATTTTGCAATTTCCAGTTTAGTCCTTGCCCTTTTTCTACATTTCCAGGGATGAGTCACCAAGAATCTTCATACTTTCTTTAATGGTCTAATTACCATATAAGGACCTCTAGATTTGAATTTCATAGCTATTTAATCCTTATAGCTACTAGAATGCAACTTTCGCATTTTATGTGATTTAGTCCTTCTCATAATTAAACACTTAATCGATAAAGTTTTCGTATCAAAATTTTCACATGACGTGCCTATTATAATACAGATTATATAATGAAATAAAATTAAACCTTATTTTTGGATCAGACTTGTGGTCCCGAAACCACTGTTCCGATTTTACTGAAAAATAAGTTGTTACAACTCTCCCTCTTTAGGGATATTCATTCTTAAAAATCTTACCAGTAAAAAGATTCGGGTATTGCTTGATCATAGTATCTTCCGATTCCCAAGTAGCTTCTTTTAGACCGTGTCGTTGCCAAAGAACTTTTCCTAAAGCTACCTTCTTATATCTTAACTCTTTTGTCTCCTTGGCTAAGATTTTGATTGGTTTTTCAGCATATGTCATATCAGAATGAATCTCTACCTTTGTCGGAAGGATAACATGTGAAGGATCGGATCGATACTGTTGTAGCATAGACACATGAAAAACATTATGAATCCGATCAAGCTCTGGTGGTAAAGCTAACCAATATACAACCAATCCAATTCTTTCTATAATCTCATATGGTCTAATTAACCGTGGACTCAGTTTTCCTTTACGACCAAACTGAAGGACTTTCTTCCAAGGTGATACTTTCAAGAATTCTTTATCACTGACTTGAAATTCTATTTCTTTTCATTTTGAATTAGCGTAGGACTTTTGACGATCAGAGGCTATTTTCAAACTATCCCAAATTACTTTCACTTTTTCTTTGGACTTTCGGACCAAGTCAATTCCATGTAACTTTTTCTCACTGTTCTGTCCAATACAATGGATTTCTACATATGCGACCATACAAGGCTTCATACGACACCATTTTAATACTAGACAGATAACTGTTATTATAAGCAAATTCAACCAAAGGCAAATACTTTTCCTAGTTACCTTCAAACTCAAGTATACAACATTGAAGCATATCTTCCAAGATCTGTATTACCCGTTTAGATTGACCATCTGTTTGGGAGTGAAATGCAGTGCTAAAGTGTAACAGAGTACCTAGAGCTTCTTGCAATTTGCTCCAGAATCGAGATGTGAATTGAGGATCTCTATCTGAAACAATGGAGACGGGTACTCCATGCAATCTGACAATCTTAGAAACATATAATTCACCCAATCTATCCAAGGAATAATCCATACGTATCAGAATAAAGTGTGTAGACTTTGTCAACCGATCAACAATTACCCAAATGACATCTTTCTTCTTTGGAGATAGGGGTAACCTCGATACAAAATCCATAGTAATTCTTTCCCATTTCCATTCTGGTATCGTAACCGACTGTAATAGTCCAGAAGGCAACTAATGTTCAGCTTTTACTTGCTGACGTATCAAACACTTAGATACTAACTCAAAAATATCTCATTTTATTCCTGGCCACCAGTACATCTTTTTCAGATCATTATACATTTTATTACTACTAGGATGAATAGACATGTTACCATTGTGAGCTTTATTCAAAATCTTCTGTACTAGTTCTGAACTTTTCAATACACATACCCTGCCTCTGAATAACAAACAACCATCAATCTCGATTTGAAATTCTAAGTCAGAAGTTGGTTCACTTTGTACCCGTTTTGCTTGCAACTTACTATCATTTTTCTGAGCTTCAGAGATCTATTGCAAAAACATTGGTTTAGCTTTTAACTCATCTATGATTGAACCATCATTAGACAATGACAATCAGGTATTCATTGCTCGAAAAGTATACAAGGATTTTCTGCTCAAAGCATTTGCCACTACATTGGCTTTTCCTGGATGGTAGTCAATAAAAAGATCGTAATCCTTCAGCAATTCAAGCCACCTACGCTGTCTCAAATTCAAATCTTTCTGTGACATCAAA
Organism: Gossypium arboreum; assembly: GCF_025698485.1. Classification (NCBI taxonomy): domain Eukaryota; kingdom Viridiplantae; phylum Streptophyta; class Magnoliopsida; order Malvales; family Malvaceae; genus Gossypium; species Gossypium arboreum. Next base: position 83,325,065 of record NC_069080.1, read on the forward strand.
TATTTTAGACTTTTATGATTAGTAAATATGTGACAATTTTCCCCAAACAAGTAATGTTGCCAGATTTTCAATGCAAACACTATGGCTACTAATTCAAGATCATGTGTCGAGTAGTTCTTTTCATGTGGCTTTAGTTGTACTGAAGAATAGGCTACTACTTTACCATCTTGCATCAAAACGTACCTAAACTATTCAATGACACATCATTGTAAACTATAACTTCCTTACCCAATTCTGGCTGAACTAACATTGGTGCTTGTAATATCTTGATTTTGGGCCTAGTCGGAATAGTGGTTTCGTGACCACAAAATCCGAGATAGAAATAATTATTTTATTATTATTTTGAGGTCTATGATATGATTGCATGATTGTGTGAAAATTTCGTGAAGAAATTTTATGCATAAAGTGCTTAAATTGAAATTAGGGACTCAATCGAATAATTTGCAAAACTTGCATTCTAGAAGTTTCTAGTATGAAATTGTTTTGAAATATTAATTAGGAGGTCTTAAATAGAATTTTACCAATTTCTAAGTCTATGGACAAAAATTGGACATGGATGGAATTTTTGGAAAGTTTAGTACTAAGGGCATTTTGGTCATTTAGGGGTAAAATGAATTAAAATACAAAATTAAAAGCCAATTTTGCTCATCTTCAACCCCATGGTCGAATATAGCAAGGAGAAACCATGGATAGGGTTTTTTAAGCTTCCAAGATCGATTGTAAGTCCGTTCTAGCCTCGTTTTTAATGATTTTTACGTTTTTAGAGTCCCGGTAGCTCGATTTAGCTTATGCTAGCAATGGTTTAACCTAGGGTTTATATTTGGAAAAATACCCATAGGTGAAATTTGTGTATTTTGGTGTTTTATAATAGAATATGAGGTTTTAAATTATGTTAGACAACTTGTGCTACTCGGTTTTAAGTGAAAACGAGCAAAAGGGCTTAATCGGTAAAAATACCTAATAGTCATAAGTACATGTTAGAGTGAGAATTTGATGTTGCCATAGAAGGGAAAAATGATCAGCATGTCATAAAACATAAGAAAATAGGCTGAAGTTTAATTTACGAGCTTTGGGGAAAAAGTGTAAATATGCAAAAGTTTAGGGGCAAAATTGTAATTTTTCTAAAAATGATTTTGGGTCAATTTGAATAATGTGAGTCCTAATTAGACTATATTTTAAATGATAGAGAAAGGAAAACTGAAATTCGGGCTAAAATAGGGAAAATACCAAGTTGTGGACGAAATGGTAAAAGTAGCCATTTTCGCATACGAGGTAAGTTCATATGTAAATGTTGGTAACATAGTTATTGTTTTAAATGTTTTAATGTTATTTAAATGATATGATAATTATTATGAAATATCATACTTGTGACAATTGTTTGATAATATGTCAAATTATGTGATATACTTGGAAAATGTGAAATACTACCGAGCATCGGTATCGACATTCCATAGAAGATGGTTGAGACATATGATCGGGAAAAATGTCCCGTTGAGCCTTAGGAATGGATTAGGATACGAGTGACATGTCACTGGGATATTTGGGCATCCGAACTCGTTGAGTTGAGTCCGAGTTCACTTATGGATGCAAATGTCCGAACTCGTTGAGTTGAGTCCGAGTTCGTGAGATGTAACTAGGCATCCGAACTAGTTGAGTTGAGTCCGAGTTCACTTATGGGCGGGTTACATGGTAGCTTGGCTACATATGTGGCACTTATGTGCAAACTTTCCATGTATCCGAATTATATTCCGATGTGTTCAACGGGTAAAGTTCTCTGAAATGGAGGAATACTCAAGATGAAAGGGACGTATTGGTAAGTGTTGTGAAATGGGTACTTTGAATGTATGTACTTAACCCTCGGGTTGAAAATTCGATATAACAACAATATGGTAAGATGATAAATGAAAATGTGATATGAATGTCTTGGTGATGATTATGCAAATGATGTTTTATGTTTGCTTATATGGTTATGTTACTTGCTATTTGCATGTGAACTTATTAAGCATTTATGCTTACTCCTCCTTTTCATTCCTTGTAGTTTTGACAAGCCACTTCGAAAATCGGAACGGTCGGAGGCTCGCTCACACTATCCGTATACCATCTTGGCATAATGGCTTGTATATTTTGAGTATGGCATGTATAGCATTATAATCATTTTGTATATATGGTCTTATGATATGGTTATTGAGTGGTATGGAAATGCTTGGTAATGATTAGCCATTGGAATGGCTAATCATGATCATATTTGGTGTTATGTATGTCAAATTGCTAGCTAATCCATGGAAACCATGAAATAGGTAAAATTTACCATAAAATAGTTTCAGACAGCAGTAGTGACGTGAATTTGAAAAATCACTAAAAATAGTAAAAATGAAATTAAATAATGAATAAGTTATGGAATCGAAGCTTGATGAGTCGATTTTCATATGGAAGAAGCGAAACAGGTATATGAGCTATATTTTATGAGATGTTTAAATGTTTGTGAAATAGGGCCAGAGCGATTTCTGGATCCCCTGTTTTGACTTTTAAAATTCACCATAAATTTTACAAAGATAATTAGAAGTCATAATTTATATGTAAATATTCCTTATTGAGTCTAGTTTTATTAGAGACAAACGGCATAGTCATTGAATCTCTGTACAGTGAGATATCTGATTCGTAATACACAGATATCAGAGTAGTTGAACCCTGAAACAGGGGAGACTTTAACTAATAAACTGTACTAATTGGCCCAACCAAAAATTCTAGAAAAAATTTAGTAGATAAATATATGAGTCTAGTTTCAGGAAAAAATTACAGAATTGGATTTCGAGTTTCGTAACTCGAGATATGATTTTTAAAGCGACTGTGATGCAGTTAGCCAGCTTGTCTGGAAATTTTAAAATGAATTGTATGAGCTGTTTAATTAATGAATTAAGTCCGTTAACACCTCGTGTTCGACTCCGGCAACGGTCTCGGGTACGGGGTGTTACAGTGCATCTGTCAATAAAGCTTTTAATCTATCAAAACTCTATTGGCATTTATTAGTCCACTCAAACTTTACATCTTTCTGTAGTAAACGAGTCATCAGAGAAGCTATAATTGAGAAACCTTTTACAAATCTCCGATAGTAACCAGCTAGTCCCAGAAAACTTTAGACTTCTGACACATTCTTTGTTTTCTTCCAATTAACAATGGCTAAAATTTTATTCGGGTCTACTCCGACACCTTCAGCTGATACTATGGGCAAAAACTAACTTCTCGTAGCCAAAATTCACATTTACTAAATTTGGTGTACAGTTGTTTCTCTCGCAAGGTTTGCAACACTATTCTCAAATGCTCAGCATGCTCATTTTCATCTTGAGAGTAAACTAAAATATTATCTATAAATACCACCACAAACCTGTCCAAATACGAGCTTAAAATTTTGTTTATCAAATCCATAAACATTGCAGGTGCATTTGTCAAATAGTATGGCATCAAAAGAAATTCATAGTGTCTGTACCTGGTTATGAAAGCTGCCTTTGGCACATTCGATTCTTTAACCCGTAGTTGATAGTAATAAGAACAAAGATCAATCTTTGAAAATATAGTGGCACATTTTAACTGGTCAAACAAATCATCGATTAGAGGAAATGGATACTTGTTCTTTATTGTAACTTTGTTGAGCTGTCTATAATCAATGCACAGCCTCAACGATCCATCCTTCTTCTTTACGAACAAAACCGACGCACCCCAAGGTGAGAAACTACGTCGAGCAAAACTTCTGTCAATCAATTCTTGCAACTATACTTTCAACTCTTTCAATTTAGTATGTAACACCCCTCACCCGTATCCGACGTCGGGACAGGGTTTGAGGCATTACCGAACTTAAACGTAAACAAGCATACAAAATCGGCCATAAAATTCCATCCAAATTTGAAACCTTTCAATCATATGCAATTTGTCCCTTAAAAGGGCCTATGAAGCCCAAAACATACACTAGGAGAGGTTTGGGACTACATCAAGAACTTTGGAAACCTTTTTGACACTTAGAAAATTTTTCTTATTTTGGAGAGTCACTGTAACATCCTGATTTTGGGCTCAATCAGAACAGTGGTTTCGGGACCACAAATCCAATGAGGAAAATTTTATTTTTATTATATTTTTATGGTCTACGATTTCAAGAAATGATTTCGTGAAAATTTCGTTCGAAAATTTTGATATTTGGGCACTCAATTTAGTAAAAAGGACTAAATTGTAAAAAGTGTAAAAGTTGAGTTCTACATGTTAGAGGTATCAAATTGTTATGAAATTTTAAATGGGAGGTCCTTAAATGATAATTAAACCATTGTATAACTCGTTGGACAAAAATGACCTTGATTGGGTAAAATTTGAAAGAATAGTAAAAAGGGCATTTTGGTCATTTAGGGGTAAAATGAATTAAAAGACAAATTTTATACTCCAAATGTGTCCCTTTCTTCTTGCTATAGCAGAATGTACCAAGAGCAGCCATGGTTAGGGTTTGGCCAAGCTTCCAAGCTTAATAGTAAGTGATTCCGAGCTCCGTTTTTAATGTTCTATGTATTTTTGAAATCCCGGTAACATGATCTGCTCATTTCTACCATTATTTTGAGCTAGGATTTATGTTTAAAAATTTACCCATAAATGATATGCATGTATTTTGATGTTTAATGGTAGAATATGAAGCTTTAAATTGTGTTAAACAACTTTTGCTAAGCGATTTTACGTGAAAACGAGTAAAACAGTATAATTGGTAAAAATACCTAATGTTCATAAGTACATGTTAGAGTGAGAATTTGATGTTGCCATAGAAGGGAAAAATTATCAGCATGTCATAAAACATAAGAAAATAGGAAGAAGTTTAATTTTCTGAATCTTGGGGTAAAAGTGCAAATATGCAAAAATTTAGGGGTCAAAATGAAAATTTATAAAAATATGATTTTTAGACCCATATGAATAGTGTGACTAATTAGTAGGCTAAATGTGATATTATAGATCAATGAAATCGAGATTTGGGCTTAAATCGGGAAAATACAAGGTTATGGACTAGAATGGTAAGTTGTCATTTCTGGATCCGAGGTAAGTTTGTACGTAAATAATTTATCGATTCTTTTTATTTTATTATATTTTGTTATCATATGAAATGTGGTTGCCTATAGAATGATTATTTGTTGTAAATTGCAAATTGAAAAAAGACTATGAAAAAATTGTAACATGTTGGAAAGTGAGGAATTTCCCGGTTGAGCCTTCGGAATAGAAATGATACGAATGATCTATTGTGAGGTCACGTGTGTAGTACTAAGTGCAGGCTACTACGTGTATCAGACGGCTAGATCACATGTGTAGTACTAAGTGCAGGCTACTACGTGTACCGGATAATTGGTTGCATGTGTAGTACTAAGTGCAGGCTACTATGCGTACTAGATAGCTTTGACTACAAGTGTGAAAATATGTGCAGGAAACTGAGTATCAGTTATTATTCCAAAGAGTTCAACGGGAAAATCAATTAAGTAAAAATACATGTGAACATGATTATATGATGAATAAGTGCAGGTATATGTTTAAGAAAATTTTGAGCAATATGCTCGATATTTGAGTGAACTTCGATAAGACAAAATGGATTAAGTGAAATTATGTAAGAGTGAATTTTAATGGTAAAACAGTGTTGGACAGTAGTAGTTTTGTGACTTTGAAAATTCACCAAATATTGTGGAAGTTGAATTAAATTTCAAATAAATTATGGAATTAAATATTAATGAGTCTACATTCATATAAAGGAAACATGGGGAGCAAAAGAGTTGTATATTATGTGATATTCTAATTGTTTTGAGACAGTGTTAGAATGAATTCGAGATCTCCTATTCTGACTTGGAAAAATTGTTAAAATTTGTAGAAAAATAATTATGGGTTATAATTTATATGGGATGAGTGTAATTTTAATAGAAGCAAATAGAAACATTATCCGAGTCTCGTACTATGAGATAAATAAATTTTAGTGAAGAAAGGTCGAAGCTGTTAAACAGCGGAACAGGGGAGATTTTGAATAATAAACTGTACTTATTTACTGGACCAAAAATTCTGAAAAATTTATGGTGGAAAGATATATGAGTATAGCTTCTGGGAAAATTTACAGATCTTAATTTGGAGTTTTGTAACTCCAGATATAAATGATTTAGTGACTGTGACTCAAGAAAGTAGCTTAACCAGAACATGTGTAAATGTACAATTGGGTTAGTTTTATTATGGAAAGCATGTTAGTAAATTGCTTATTATTATTTCATGCGAGCTTACTAAGCGTAAAGCTTACCCTTTCCTTTCCATTTCTTTTAGTGTTGTTAGGTTAGCTCAGGGTTGGAGATCGTCGGAGGCAGCATCTCACTATCAAGCCAACACCTTGACAGTATAAACACATATGCTAGAATTATCAAGTGAATGACATGTATAGGGACCTAGTTTTATAACATGTGTTATTATAATTTGGCCAAATATATTGGTCTTTAGTGAGCTAATGATTCTGACTTATAAATCTAGCTATTTATGTTATGTTTGATATTGGTGATGTGCATATGCTTGTTTTCCATGCATGGTTGGTAATATGTTATGTGTTGTTGTGAATGTTTAAGTCCGTTAACGCCTCGAAACCCATCCCGAAGTTGGATACGGGTAAGGGATGTTACAGTCACACGCTCGTGTGGGTAAGCAATGTGGTCACACATGCCCGTGTGGCTTGGGACACGCCTGTGTCCTCAGCTCGTGTAACTCTCTAACTATGACATCATCAACCAAAATAAGGTCACACGGCCAAGTCACACGCCCGTGTGCTCAGACCGTGTGGCGAATTAAATTCCAAAATCAGGTGCAGACTTCACACGGTTTGGGCAGCCGCCCATGTCCTAAGGTCGTTCCCTTCACACGGCAGAAACACACACCCGTGTCTCTGCCCATGTGTTTACTATTAGGCATTTTGTTTTGCATTAATTAGTGTGCAGGGGATAGATGGCCGGATCACATGCCCATGGGGTAGACCGTGTGTCACACACGGCTTAGACACACGCCCGTGTGTCTACCCATGTGGACAACTTTGAGGCCATTTTCCAAGCCATTTGACACCCTTAAATGCTCGTGCACTCATTCAACTTTGATGGCATGCAACATAGTATATTTAGTCACTCAAATACTCATAAACATGATTAACCCATGTCTTTGTAATGTCAACATACCTCCTACCCAAACCATCATGGTTTCATATGGCATTCCATACCAATTTCATATTCATTCATCATGCTAAACCTACTTTCAATTTACTCAATTATACCATAGTTTTGGTCATACTTATTAGCCATGACTCGTTCATTGAGCACATGTGCCATTCATCACGCATCTTATCCACAAGCAATCACGTCAAGCATAATACATTGCATGCATGCATACTTGATTCGAGTACAACCCAAATAATCAATATGAACCATATCACATGCCCATATACAAAATGAATCAAATATTACCATAAGCCAACACATTTGGCTAGACCAATATGACATATAACAAAAAGACCAAGTCCCTATACATGCCATACTCAAAATGTTGAGATTAACTATACCTAATGTCCAATTGATAGTGTAATCGAGCCTCCGACGTCCCTCGATCCCCGGGCTAGCTTGGCAATACTATAAGAAAATGGAACAAAGAGGGGAGTAAGCATAAAGCTTAGTGAGTTCACATGTAAATAAATAACAACATAATCATATATATAAATACCATTGACATAACATAGTTTACTTATGTGTTATCATAAATTCATAAGCATAGTTAAATTTGTAGACATAACTTGCACATTTTCAATCTTACCAAAAGTCCATCACATACCGAGCACATTCATATGAGTTTTTCGTACATACCTGTACTAACTCATAACATATTGTCATATTTCCTTGTCATTGACTTGTCGAATAACTCACAGGTTTACCCGTTGAACACTATTGGATACAAGGAAGACTTGCACATAGTGCTTCAAACGTAGCCATATGCTATCTCATATCACAATAACACATTGCTTGCTCTCGAACTAATCACGGGTCTTCTCACACAAGCTGACAGTCAGGACATAACTACTCGGGCTGCTCACACAAGCTGATAGGTACCCGCAACACATGTCGGGCTACCCAGCCACCGGTAGAATGTACAAGACTAGCACCCAGATTCACATAATCACATATACATATAATTTCATGAGCTCAAAATCACATAGTTCCTAGTGAAATGTCACATTGTATGTTACATTATTCCGAAGGTTCAAACAGTATTTTCTCGATAACGCATATTCGTCAAACTCATTCTCAATGTCATGCTCATAGACAATAAAGTTGTTCATACAGTCGTCATAATAATTAAACATAGAAACTCATACATTAATAAAGCATTAAAACATGATTCAACATTGTATTATTTACACATGAACTTACCTCGGTACAAAATATGGACAATTAATTTGATTTAGTCCAAAATCTTGTTCTTTCCCCGATCTAGGTCCGAACTTTGTTTGTCTTGATCTTTAATAGCAAATTCAGCTCATTTAATCATCACATTATTCAAATCAGTCCAAAAACTATATTTAGGCAAAATTATGATTTTGCCCCAAAACTTTCACATATTTATAAATTAGTCCCTAGGCTCGTAAAATGAAATGTGTTCATTTTCTTTGTTACCCAAGCCTAGCCAAACCTATACCATGCTCATATCAGCCTACATTTTCCTTTATTTCACGTTTTTACTACTCATTTTTACACTTATACAAACAAGTCCTTTTTATGCATTTCTATCAAAAATCACTTGGTAAGAGATGTTAAATACACATCAAACATTCATTTTCATCCATTAAACATCAAAATACAAACATGTCACACATGGGTAAAATTTCATACATGAATCCTATCTCAAAATATGGCTAGAAATGGATAGATAATGCTTCAAGGACTTAAAAAATGCAAAGAACATCAAAAACAGGGCTAGGGAGCACTTACAATCAAGCTTGAAAAGTTGAAAATCCTAGTTATGGAACTTTTGCAGATTTCGGCACACAAGAAGGAAGATGGACACAATTTTGACTTGATTTTTCCCTTTTTATTCTTTTATTTACTAAAAGACAAAAATGCCCTTAAGGCTTTTCCTTCCAATTTTTCCTATTCATGCCCATTTTTGTCCCAAATTTTAGAACTTGGTTAAATTTCTATTTAAAGACCTCTAATTAATGATCTAATGCAATTTCATGCTTGAAGCTTCTAGAACAAAAGTTTTACAACTTATTCAATTTACTCCTTAAAGTCAAATTGGACACTTTAGGTACATAATTTCTTCATGAAAATTTCACACAAACATGAAATCATATCATGTACCATCAAATAATCATAAAATAATTATTTCTATTTCAAATTTGTGGTCTCAAAACCACTATTCTGAGTAGACCCTAATTCGAGATGTTACACAGTAGAAGCCATTCTATAAGGTGCTATGGATATCAGTGCCATTCTTAGAACAAAATCTATAGAGAATTACACTTATCTATTTGATGGTAAACCAGGTAATTCTTCTGTGAATACATCAGGAAATTGACATACTACTGGCATTGACTGAATCTTTGGCTCAGATACTTTAGTATGCAACATATATGCAAGATAAGCATCATAACCCTTTTTGACATATTTCTGTGCTGATATTGGTAAAATCACATATGTAATCCATCCAGTTTATCAGATTCAATATGAAGTAATTCACCACTCTCACATTTCAATACAATATATTTGTGCTTACAATTCACCATTGCCTCATATCGGGTTAACCAATCCATTCCCAAAATCACATCAAATTCATCAAATGACAATAACATCAAGTCAGTCAAAAAATAATAACCTTTTACCATAATGGATAGTTTTTACAAACTTTATCCACCATAACACACTAGCCTAAGGGGTTTGAAACTTTAACCACAAATTTAGTGAATTCAACAAGTAAATTTTTAACAGACACTAGGTTTGTGCATATGTGTGAATAGGTGGAACCAATATCAATCAAAGCAGTAATATTAGTATCAAGTAGAGAAAATGTACCAGTAATGATGTCTGGTGCAAAGGCATCTTCTCTAGCACGAATAACATATGTTCTTGCAGGCGGTCGTGCCTCAGATCTAACTACTGTATAGTACCTCGACTACCACTAACATTGTTGGGATGATGGGGTGGTCTGCCTCTCGAAATAGGATTACTAGGCTTTGGAGCTGGTTCTATTTCTTTTTCAACTCTTTTGGGACAATCTCTGAGAAAATGGTCAAGTGAACCACATCCGAAACAAGCTCCACTTTTAGATTAACATTCCCCTTGATGATATTTGTTACAATGTTTACATTTTGGTTTAGGATTACCAACACTACCCACACTGGTCACAGATGGAAATGAAGACCTTGAGTAAAAATGTTAAGAGCCCTACTCTCTTCCAGAATATCCCGTAGAGGTGGTCACACGATCATAATACTTTTTAAATTTTTTAGAAGCAAATGATTGTGACTTACTCATAGTTCTTTTTCTAGAAAACCGAGCCTCTCTTTTAGCTTGTCTCTTTTCCTTACTCAATTCCTTAACTTTGTGTGCTCGATTGGCTAACACCGCGAATTCCCTTATTTGGAGAATCCCGATCAATAACTTGATATCTTCATTTAGGCCCTCTTCAAAGTGCTTACACATTTCAGCCTCAGTTAGAACCCATTCTCTAGCATACTTGCTCAACCGAACAAATTCCCATTCATATTCGGATACAGTCATGTTTCCTTGTTTGGGTTCTAAAATTTTTTTCTTTTTCTGGTCCATAAATCTTTGACTAACATATTTCTTCCTGAATTCAGCTTGGAAGAATTCCCATGTAACATTCTCTCTCGATACACTGAAGTTATGGTTTCAATGATAAGTTGTATCCTTCAGTAAAGATACTAAACATTTTAAACATTCAGCAAGCATACAAGACAATTCATAAAAAAACTCGCATAGTATTTTCTAACCGAAACTCCACCCTTTTCAGATCATCATCTGTGGTAGCTCTAAATTCTTCCGCCCTATGTTTGCAGATTTTATCTATCGGAGGCTTACCAATTCTAGTGGGTTCAGCACCTTGTGGTACCTCAGGAATCGGTTGGGGAGTAGGTGAGGGAGGTCGTTATATAGCAGGGTTCGTTCTCAAGTATTGGGTAAATCATTCAGTTATCATTTGAAAGAAGGCCTGTTTTGCCTCCTCACTTTGGCCCTCAACACGGGCCTTTCACTACCAGACGCAGACACAACTCTTTGAACTAAAGCTAAAGTGTTTCTGTGACAACCTGAATTAGGGCCTAATTAGAATAGTGGTTTCGTGACCACAAATTCGAGATAGAAATAATTTTTTTATAATTATTTTGGGGTTTATGATATGATTTCATGATTTCGTGATGAAATTCTATGCATTGAGCGCTTAAGTTGAGATTAGGGACTAAATCGAATAAATTGTAAAACTCGTGTTTTAGAAGTTTTTAGTATGAAATTGCTTTGGGATATTAACTAGGAGGTCTTAAATAGAAATTTGACCCATTCCTAAGTTATGGACAAAAGTTGGACATGGAGGGAATTTTTAGAAAGTTTAGTAGTAAGGGCATTTTGGTCATTTGTACATTAAATGAAATAAAATGGGAAAAATAACACAAAATTGGTCATCATCTTCACTAGTTGCTGCTGAAATTTGCTCTCCTCCATAGCTAGGGTTTCTTCAACTTTCAAGCTTCATAGTAAGTGATTTCAAGCACCGTTTTTAATGTTCTTCACATTTTTGAAATCCTCGTAGCTTGGTTTACCTATTTCTACCATTATTTCGAGTTAGGGTTTATGTTTAAAAATTTACCCATGAATGATAGGCATGTATTGTGTTGTTTGATGGTAGAATATGAATGTTTGAAGTTAGGAGAACGATCTTTTCTAAGCGATTTTTAACGAAAACAAGCAAAACGGCATAATCGATAAAAATACCTATTTTTCATAACTATGTGTTACAGTGAGAATTTGATGTTGCCATAGAAGAGAAAAATGATCAGTAGGTCATTAAACATAAGAATAAGGGCTGAAATTAAATTTCCGAGCCTTGGGGCAAAGTCGTAATTTTTAAAAGTTAGGGGGCAAAAATGTAATTTTTGTATAATGTGATTTTTGGATTAAAATAAATAGTTCAAGTGTTAAATGAGATAAATATGTTGTTATAGATCAAGAAAGGCGTGGAATCGACCTCGAACGGGGGAAGGAGAAAGTTTTGGACTAAATTGCAAAATTCCCATATTTTGCACCGAGGTAAGTTTGTATGTAAATAATACATTAATTTCATTTACATTCTTATATTTCAGCCTATTATATATATACTAGCTGATGTTGAAGTATAAATCGACTATTGGAAGAATGGAAATAAGTAATAGAGAGAGATCCGGTTGAACATTCTGAAGATCGAATAAAATAGAGGAGCATAGCTAGGTCACATGTATGGTCTTGAGTGCACATCATGTGTACAAGAAAGCTATGAGATACTATGTAGTAGCTAGGTTACATGTGTGATACGGGATGTATCCTATGTAGACAAGAGAGCTACGTGAGAGATAAATGTAGCTAGGTCGCATGCGTGATTCCAAGTGAAGGATACCATGTAGATAAGAGAGCTACGAGACAAATCAGCTAGGTCGCATAAATGGTACTAAGTGTTCACCATGTGTACAAGAGAGCCGAATTAAATGAAATATGATGGTGCGGCTGTGTGCTGAAATCATCAAGTGTCGAGGATTAATCCGAATTGTTCAACGGGATGGCTTTGTGGTGACATTGTAGTCATGGGCCTCTACTTGTGATGTATGAAATGTGGTGAAAATTATTTGTGATATATATATATATATAAGTTAAAATGAGGTTAGTACAAAGAATGTGTGAAAGAGTGAAATTAGCATTAAAACTGTTTTGGACAGTAATAGTGACGTGATTTTTAAAAATCACCAAAAATAGAAGGAATTTAATTAGAGGTTGAATCAGATGTGAAATTAAAGCTTAATGGCTCTATTTTCATATAAAAGAAACAGAGAAAGCAAAGTAATTCTATGTTTGGAGATATTTACAATTGTGTGTGACTTGCTCAGGATGACTATGTGATCCCCTGTTCCAACTTTGAAAAATCATTAAAAATTGTACAAAACAAATTAAGAAATATAATTTATATGCATAAATTTATTATTGAGTCTAGTTTTAAATGAAATAGGTTTCATGGTTATTTGAATTGTGTACTGAGATAAATACAATTCATAGTGAACAGAGGTCAGATCAGTTGAGCTTTGTAATAGGGGAAACTTTAACTAATAAACTGTACTAATTGGCTAAACCAAAAATTCTAGAAAAAATTTAGTAAGAATTTTTATGAGTCTAGATTCAATGAAATTTTACGGATTTGAATTTCGAGTTTTGCAACTCGATTTATGATTTATTTAGTGATCATGATGCAGGAGGGACAGCTTGATCAAATCGGAGTAAATAGTAAAATTAAAATATGATATAATTGAGTTATGTTGTAAACATATTAGATTCCTTATTTGTTATCTATATACTTACTTACTAAGCTATAAGCTTACTTTCTTTTCTCTCCTTTGTCTTACAGGTGTCATCCATTAGCACAGGAGTTAGAGATCGTTGAAGATCCGCTTGCACTATCAATACTCTTGGTATTCGAACTCAACATTTTGAAATATGGCATGTATAGCGACTTAGTTATTTTGTTATGTGTCATAATTGTCTAGGTTTAAAATACTAATTATAGTATCAAACTAATCATTCTGCATAAGCCTTTGAAATTGGTTTGTATTGTTAATGGCATATGTTATAATGATTCATGATCAAATTGCACGCCATATTTTTGTTGGGTTTTAGTTAATAGTATATACTATAATTTGTTAATACCTCGTACCCTGTTTCGGCGACGGATACGGGTAAAGGGTGTTACAGTTTCTCTCAGCTTATTCGTATTCAGCTCTAGCTCGATTGAATGACATTAGTATATTAAAAACACATTTAAAATGATCAAGAGTCATCACACTATCACAATTTATAAAATGGCATGTATATCTAAACTTGTGTTTGCTAAGTCAAATTTGAGAATCGACTAAACCTTAGCTCTGATACCATTAAATGTAACATCCCTAACCCATATCTACCATCGGAACAGGGTTTTAGAACCAATACTTTTAGAACATTTTTCAAAAAAATTATGTGAATTACTATTCATTAGCCAAAAACATTCAAAACGTCCTTTGATTGGACCCTTGAGGCTGAATACTAGCATTAGAATCGAGTCGGGACTTAACTGGGAACTCTAGGAATTTTTCACGACATTTCAAAAATTTTCCAAGGTGCAGGGCTCACCCGCCGGTGTGGTCCAAGGGATACGCTCATGTGACCTTGGGACACACTCATGCTAAAGGCCTCGTTCGACCCCATGTAACTCTCTGACTTGTGCACACAACCATGCCACACGCCCGTGTGCTAAGCCGTGTGGTTAATTAATTTTATTCGAAATTAGGTGCAGGTTTCACACAGCCAAGACACACGCCCTTGTCTCTGCCCGTGTACTCAATTATGTGCATTCTGTTTCTCAAAATTAAGGTACAGGAGATACATGGCCTAACCATATGCCCATGTTACCAGGCCGTGTTACACACGGTCTAGACATATGCCTGTGTGTTTGCACGTGTGGACAAAATGAAGCCATTTCTAGCTTCATTTCTCACCCAAAACTTCACCCAAGACCTGCACTTGAAACACACAACCAATGCCAACCATTCTAAGCATTCAAATTTAACAAACTTCATCATTTAGCAAAATATATCACTACATGCATACGTGTTTATACACTTACCTTGGATTAACTTAGGCATTGGCATCATTTGATGACATATACATAACATATCACATATGAATATATCATCATAACCTACCTAATCATACCCAAAATAAGCCATTACCAGCCATTCTAAGGGCTAGGTTACAAAACATCATTTTCATGCCACTAATGGCCAAGTTTGTAATATCCCAAATTAGGGCCTAATCGGAATAGTGGTTTCGTGACCATAAATCCAAGATAGAAATAATTATTTTATAATTATTTTGAGGTTTATGATATGATTGCATGATTGTGTGAAAATTTCGTGATGAAATTCTATGCCTAAAGTGCTTAAATTGAAAGTAGGGACTAAATCGAATAAGTTGCAAAACTTACATTCTAGAAGTTTTTAGTATGAAATTGTTTTGAAATATTAATGAGGAGGTCTTAAATAGCAATTTGACCAATTTTAAGTTCATGGACAAAATTAGGACATGGAAGGAATTTTTGGAAAGTTTAGTAGTAAGTGTATTTTGGTCATTTAGTTATTAAAATGAATTAAAAACAAAATTAAAAGCCAATTTTTGTCCATCTTCTTCATTAGGCCGAAATTTCAAGGGTTCTCCATAGCTAGGGTTTGTTTCAAGCTTCCAAGCTCCATAGTAAGTGATTCCAAGCCCCGTTTTAATGATTTTTACGTTTTTGAGATCCCGGTAACTCGATTTAGCTTATGCTAGCAATAATTTAACCTAGGGTTTATATTTGGAAAAATACCCATAGGTGAAATTTGTGTATTTTGGTGTTTTATGATATAATATGAAGTTTTAAATTATGTTAGACAACTTGTACTACTCGATTTTAAGCAAAAACGAGTAAAGGGCTTAATCGGTAAAAATACCTAATAGTCACAAGTACATGTTAGAGTGAGAATTTGATGTTGCCATAGAAGATAAAAGTGATCAGCATGTTGTAAAACATAAGAATAAGGAATAAAGTTTAATCCAGAGCCTAGGGGCAAAAATGTAAATATGCAAAAGTTTAGGGTAAAATTGTAATTTTTCCAAAATTTGAGTTAAGGATTAATTTGATAATGTGAGTATTAAATAAGCTAAATGTGTTATTTTAGATCAAGAAAGACGTGAATCGACCTCAATCGAGGAAAAGAAAAGATTGTGGACTAAATTGCAAAATCTTTGTATTTTGGTACCAAGGTAAGTTCATGTGTAAATAATGTAGCATAATGGTTATTTTTAAGTTATTGATGTTAATTATATGTTATGCTAAATTTCATTATGAAATGTATGGTTTGTGGTTAATTTCAAATAATATGTAAATTATGTGAACTACTTGTTAAATATAATTGTTACTGAGTATTGATTTGGCATTCTACGGAAGACGGCAAGGATAAGTGTTCGAGGAAAAGCCCGTTTGAACCTTAGGAATAGATTAGGATACAAGTGACATGTCACTAGGATGGTTGAGCATCCGAACTCGTTGAGTTGAGTCCGAGTTCACTTATGGATGCGAATGTCCGAACTCGTTGAGTTGAGTCCGAGTTCGTGAGATGTAACTAGGCATCCGAACTCGTTGAGTTGAGTCCGAGTTCACTTATGGATGCGAACGCCCGAGCTCGTTGAGTTGAGTCCGAGTTCGCTTATGGGCGGGTTACATGATTGCTTGATTGCATATATGGCACTTATGTGCAAGTTATCCATGTATCCGAATTATATTTCGATGTGTTCAACGGGTAAAGTTCAACTCAAATGGAGGAATATTCGAGATGTAAAGAGACGTATTGGTAAGTGATGTGAAATGGATATTTTGGACAGGTATGTATTTAACCCTCGGGTTTAGTATTGATACAACCACGATAAGGTAATAAGATGATGAAAATGATTAAAATGTGATATGTGTTTTAGTGATACATGCTAATGTTGATTGGTATGACTGTTTGTTATGTTACTTATTATTTGCATATGAACTTACTAAGCATTTATGCTTACTCCTCCTTCTTACTCATTGTAGTTTTGGACAAGCCACTCAGAGTCGGGATAGGTCAAGGCTCAATCACACTATCCTAAGACTTTTGGTAATGGCAGTTTCTGAATCCCCTGTTCCAAATTTAGAAATTCACCATAAATTTTAAAGATATAATTAGGTAGTGTATTTTATATTCTCAGAATCCTTATTGAGTCTAGTTTCAGGAGAAATAAACCTCATAGTCATATGGATTTTTACAGAGAGAAATGTGGTTTGTAGTAAAAAGAGGTCGAGACCACCAAGTCCTCAAATAGGGTAACTTTAACTAATAAACTGTACTAATTGGCCCAACTAAAAATTCTATAAAAACATTAATAGTTATGTATATGAGTCTAGATTTAGGGAAAATTTACGAATATTGATTCTGAGCTTCGTAACTCGAGATATGATTTTTCTTGTGACTGTGATGCAAGTAGCTTAAAAGCTGTGAATGTAGAAATAAATAATCCAAAGTTCTAAATAAGTTAAATTAAGCTCAGTAACACCTCATACTCGACTCCGGCGACGGTCTCGGGCGTGGAGGCGTTACATTTAGTGGTATTAGAGCAGGTTTAGTCGGTTCTCGGACTACGTGTTGTATGTACGGATTTTGCTATACATGCCATATGTATGAATTGTGATAGTGTGACGACTTCTGACCTTTTTAAATGAATTTTTTTTATATAGTAAATGGATCCCGATCCAACTGTGGCAGATGAAGTAGAGAGGAATGCGCTAGCTCGGCTGAAGGAGCAACACGATCGAAAACCCACCTCCCATGTTGGTCGGGGAGGAGGAGAAAGGATCGGAAGCCTTTCTCCAAATGATGAGTGCATGGTACATCGAGTTCGTTAGACGAACCCAAATGTACGACCTCCTCCACCTCCCCAATTCGTCAACCTGTACCCCCGATGCCTCAAGGTATGGATATGATAAAATTTCATAGAACCCTCGTTGATGTAATTCGTAAACAAGGGCTGAAGAATTTAGAGCAAATATTGATGATGATGCAGAAAGCGAGTTCGGCTTGAAAATTCTATCCGGTATTTGATGAATTATCTTGTACACCAAGAATGTTTGAAATGTGCTACATCTTTGTTGAGAGATTCAGCCTATAATTGGTGGAAGACTTTGATTTCGTGGTACCGAAGAGAGGGTAACCGGGAATTCTTTCAAGAAGAGTTTGGAAGAAATATATTAGTGAAAGATTTATTGATCGAAATGTAAAGAGTTTCTTGAGTGAAGCAAGGTAATATCACAATCTCGAATATGAAAGAGAGTTTGTTCGATTGAGTAAGTATGCTGTGGAATATGTTCCTCTGAAGCCAAGATGTGCCGACGATTTGAAGACGGGCTCAACGAAGACATTAAAGTATTTGTCGGGATCCTTGAACTAAAAGAAATGGTAGTACTTGGTTGATCGAGCTTGCAAGGTGAAGAACTACTTAAAGAAAAGAAAAGGTAGAGGTGAGACTAGAAATTGGAAGAAAAGACCGATGAGTAGTTCATTTTCACAAGAACCTAGAAAGTCAAGGAATATGAATCCTCGCTCCCAAGCTTCATTTGGACAATCATATGGGAATTAGAAGAAGAAAAATGTGGGTCCTAAATCTCGAATACTTCTGCTGCCGGTAGGGAACTCGAGATTTGTTAAACCCGAGTGCCAAGAAGGTGGTAGAAATCATTTTGGTCCGTGCAGAGCAAATGAATGTTTTCGATGTGGTTCTCCTGATCATTTTATTAGAGACGCCTAGAGAGAGCCGAGAAAGAAAAATTTCAGAATGTAAAAGCTAGTGGTGCGACTCGAGGGAAGGTATCCGAGAAAAGTCGAAGTGAAACAAGCGATAAGAATGTAGCTGAGGATGCACCAGTTAGACTGAAGGAAGGGCTCCGGCTAGAACTTATGCTATTAAAGCGCGTGAAGATGCTTCCTCACCGATGTGATTACCGTACATTTTCTCTCAGATAATGTTAATGTTATTGCTTTGATTGATCCGGTTCTACTCATTCATATGTGTGCATGAAATTGGTATCTAGTATGAATATACCTGTTGAGAACATAGAATTTATGATTAGAGTGTCGAATCCGTTAGGCAAATGTGTGACTGTTGATGAAGTATGTAAGAAATGTCCTTTAATGATTCGGGATCATTACTTTCCGGCCTACTTGATGTTGTTGCCGTTTGATGAGTTTGATGTTATTTTGGGTATGGATTGGTTGACATTGCGTGATGCTAAAATAAATTGCAAAGAAAAGGTTATAGAATTAAAGTGTGAAAATGGTGAAACTCTGCGGGTTGAATCAGATAAATCAGAGGCAATGCCTAGTGTGATTTCTTCAATGTCAGCTCAAAGATATCTGAGAAAGGGTTATGAAGCTTATTTGGCGTATGTAATTAATACAAAAGAAGTTGAAAAGAAAGTTGAATCAATGCTTGTGTGTGAATTTGCGGACGTATTTCGGAAGAATTGCTTGGTTTGCCTTCATCGGGAAGTAGAATTTGGTATTGATTTGATACCGAGAACATTCCGATTTTGATTGCTCCGTATAGAATGGCACCAAAGAGAGTTGAAGGAATTAAAGTCACAGTTGCAAGAGTTGATGATAAAGGTTTTGTGAGACCGAAGTTTTCACCTTGGGGTGCTCCGTGTTATTTGTGAAAAGAAGGATGGTTCTATGAGGTTGTGTGTTGATTATCGGCGGTTAAACAAGGTGACAATCAAAAATAAGTATCCGTTGCCAAGAATTGATGATTTGTTTGATGAGCTAAAAGGAGCGACATGGTTTTCAAAGATTGACTTGAGATCCGGTATTACCAAGCTGCGGGTAAAGGAGTCTGATGTGCCTAAAACGCTTTTAGAACAAGGTACGGTCATTATGAATTTTAGTTATGCCATTCGGGTTGACAAATGCTCCTGCTGTGTTTATGGATTTAATGAATCGCATATTTCGCCATACTTGGACAGATTTGTTGTGGTGTTTATAGATGATATTTTAATTTATTCAAAAGATGAGGCGAGCATCTTTGAGCATTTGAGGATAGTTTTGCAAACTTTGAGAGATAAGCAATTGTATGCTAAGTTTAGTAAAAGTGAATTTTGGCTCCGGAAGTTGGATTTTTGGGTCATATTGTTTCAGTGATGGTATACTGGTTGATCCTAGTAAAATTTCAGCCATTGTTGATTGGAAACCACCAAAAACGAATCGAAGTTAGAAGTTTCTTGGGGCTAGTTGGGTATTATCGGCGGTTTGTAAATGGATTTTCTATAATTGCTGCTCCTATGACTAGACTACTCCGAAAGGATGTTAAATTTGAATGGACGGAAGAATGTCAACAGAGTTTTGAAGAATTGAAAAGTTATTAATCAAGCACCGGTGTTGGTACAACCCGAATTAGGTAAAGAATTTGTGGTGTATAGTGATGCTTCTCTAAATGGTTTGGGGTTTGTACTCATGCAAGAAGGAAAAGTGGTGGCTTATGCTTCGAGGCGCTTAAAACCTCATGAGAGGAATTATCCTACTCACAATTTGGAATTGGGCTGCGATAGTGTTTGCTTTGAAGATTTGGCGACATTATTTGTATGGTGAAAACTCCGAGTATATACCGATCACAAAAGTCTTAAATACTTGATGTCACAAAAAGACTTGAATTTGAGACAGGGAAGAAGGTTGGAGTTATTGAAAGATTATGAGCTTGTTATTGAAAGATTATGAGCTTGTTATTGATTATCATCCGGGAAAAGTGAATGTGGTTGCCGATGCTTTAAGTAGAAAGTTGTTGTTTGCTTTGAGAGTTATGAACACTCAGTTGAAAATGTCAGATGACGGTTCGATTCTAGCAGAGTTAAGAGCAAGACCGATGTTTTTACAAGAGATTTCAAACTCGAAAAATGATCAAGATTTGCTAGCCAAAAGAAAATGAAGTGAAGTCGACACGGGATCGATTTGAAATTGGTTCGATGGGTGCTTAATGTTTAAAGATCGGATTTGTGTCTTCAAGAATGAGGAATTGATTCAAAAGATCCTCTGGGAAGCACATAGTGGTTATTTCTCGATTCATCCGGGTAGTACGAAAATGTATAATGACTTGAAGAAAATGTATTGGTGGAATGGAATGAAAAGAGATATATCGAGTTTGTGTCCAAATGCTTAATTTGTCAACAGTGAAAGTGAACACCAAGTACCTTCGAGATTACTCCACTGTTATGGTTCCCGAATGGAAATGGGATCGGATTACTATGGATTTTGTTTCAGATTGCCATTGACTCGGGAAAGAAAGATGCCATCCGGGTAATAGTTGATGATTAACTAAGTCGGCTCATTTTATCCCGATGACGCACGGATTATTCTCTTAACAAGTTGGCTGAATCAGATATTAGAGAAATTGTTAGATTACACGGAATACCATTATCGATTATTTCAGATAGAGATCCAAGGTTTACCTCATGGTTTTGGCAAAAGTTGTAAGACGCGTTAGGTACGGTTAAATTTCAAGATCGCTTTCATCCACAAACCGATGGACAATCGTAAAGAATAATTCAGATTCTTGAAGATATGCTTAGATGTTGTGTATTGGAATTTCAAGGAAGTTGGGAAAGATACTTACCGTTGGTGGAATTTGCTTACAATAATAGTTATCAGACGAGCTTGAAAATGGCACCTTATATGGTCGTAAGTGTCGAACGCCATTGTATTGGACTGAACTCAAGGAAAATCAGATTTATGGAGTTGATCTAATAAAAGAAACTGAAGAAAAAGTGAAGATAATTTGAGATTGTTTGAAAGCTGCTTCAGATAGACAGAAATCTTATGCAGACCTAAAGCGAAAGGACATTGAATTTCAAGTTGGTGATAAAGTATTTTTAAAGGTGACTCCGTGGAAGAAAGTCCTTAGATTTGGACGAAAGGGAAAATTAAGTCCGCGTTTTGTTGGGCCGTATGAAGTAATTGAAAAAGTTGGACCGGTAGCATATCGGCTAGCATTACCAGTTGAATTAGAGAAGATTCATGATGTGTTCCACGTATCTATGTTACGCCGGTATCGTTCGGATCCTTCACATGTAGTTTCACTAACAGAAATTGAACTACAACCAGATATTACCTACGAAGAAGAACCGATTAAGATTTTAGCTCGAGAGGTCCAACAACTAAGGAATAAAAATGTTGCACTTGTGAAGGTGTTGTGGCAAAGGCATGGAGTAGAAGAAGCTGCATGGGAATCCAAAGAAACTATGAGAAATCAATACCCACATCTCATTTCTTAAGATTTTCGAGGACGAAAATCCTTAAAGGGGGAGAGTTGTAATATCCCAAATTAGGGCCTAATCGGAATAGTGGTTTCGTGACCATAAATCGAGATAGAAATAATTATTTTATAATTATTTTGAGGTTTATGATATGATTGCATGATTGTGTGAAAATTTCGTGATGAAATTCTATGCCTAAAGTGCTTAAATTGAAAGTAGGGACTAAATCGAATAAGTTGCAAAACTTGCATTCTAGAAGTTTTAGTATGAAATTGTTTTGAAATATTAATGAGGAGGTCTTAAATAGCAATTTGACCAATTTTAAGTTCATGGACAAAATTAGGACATGGAAGGAATTTTGGAAAGTTTAGTAGTAAGTGTATTTTGGTCATTTAGTTATTAAAATGAATTAAAACAAAATTAAAAGCCAATTTTGTCCATCTTCTTCATTAGGCCGAAATTTCAAGGGTTCTCCATAGCTAGGGTTTTTTCAAGCTTCCAAGCTCCATAGTAAGTGATTCCAAGCCCGCTTTTAATGATTTTTACGTTTTGAGATCCCTAAACTCGATTTAGCTTATGCTAGCAATAATTTAACCTAGGGTTTATATTTGGAAAAATACCCATAGGTGAAATTTGTGTATTTTGGTGTTTTATGATATAATATGAAGTTTTAAATTATGTTAGACAACTTGTACTACTCGATTTTAAGCAAAAACGAGTAAAAGGGCTTAATCCAGTAAAATACCTAATAGTCACAAGTACATGTTAGAGTGAGAATTTGATGTTTCCATAGAAGAGAAAAGTGATCAGCATGTTGTAAAACATAAGAATAAGGAATAAAGTTTAATCCCGAGCCTAGGGGCAAAAATGTAAATATGCAAAAGTTTAGGGGTAAAATTGTAATTTTTCCAAAATTTGAGTTAAGGATTAATTTGATAATGTGAGTATTAAATAAGCTAAATATGTTATTTTAGATCAAGAAAGACGTGGAATCGACCTCAATCGAGGAAAAGAAAAGATTGTGGACTAAATTGCAAAATCTTTGTATTTTGGTACCAAGGTAAGTTCATGTGTAAATAATGTAGCATAATGGTTATTTTTAAGTTATTGATGTTAATTATATGTTATGCTAAATTTCATTATGAAATGTATGCTTTGTGGTTAATTTCAAATAATATGTAAATTATGTGAACTACTTGTTAAATATAATTGTTACCGAGTATTGATTTCGGCATTCTACCAAGACGGCAAGGATAAGTGTTCGAGGAAAAGCCCGTTTGAACCTTAGGAATAGATTAGGATACAAGTGACACGTCACTAGGATGGTTGAGCATCCGAACTCGTTGAGTTGAGTCCGAGTTCACTTATGGATGCGAATGTCCGAACTCGTTGAGTTGAGTCCGAGTTCGTGAGATGTAACTAGGCATCCGAACTCGTTGAGTTGAGTCCGAGTTCACTTATGGATACGAATGCCCGAGCTCGTTGAGTTGAGTCCGAGTTCGCTTATGGGCGGGTTACATGATTGCTTGATTGCATATATGGCACTTATGTGCAAGTTATCCATGTATCCGAATTATATTTCGATGTGTTCAACGGGTAAAGTTCTACTCAAATGGAGGAATATTCGAGATGTAAAGAGACGTATTGGTAAGTGATGTGAAATGGATATTTTGGACAGGTATGTATTTAACCCTCGGGTTGAGTATTGATACAACCACGATAAGGTAATAAGATGATGAAAATGATTAAAAATGTGATATGTGTTTTAGTGATACATGCTAATGTTGATTGGTATGACTGCTTGTTATGTTACTTATTATTTGCATATGAACTTACTAAGCATTTATGCTTACTCCTCCTTCTTACTCATTATAGTTTTGGACAAGCCACTCGAGAGTCGGGATAGGTCAAGGCTCACCACACTATCCTAAGACTTTTGGTAATGGCTTGTAAATTTAAGTATGGCATGTATAGCAATATACCTTTTTGTGTAAATGATCTTATGGTATGGTGATGGAATGGTTGAGGAAATGCTTGATAATGATAAATTATGAAAATAGTTAGTTTAGATTATATTTGATGTTAAGGAAAATTATTAAGATACTTAGTGCATAAAAACTCATAAAAGGGATGAAATTTGCCATAAATAGAATATCGCAGCAACAACGACGCGAGTTTAAAATTTACTAAAAATCATAGAAATTGAACTTGGTGATGGACTACATATAAAATTGAAGCTTATTATGTCTAGTTTCACATGAAACAAATGAAACAGGTAAAGGAATTATATGTTACAAGATATTTGAATTTTAGTGAAATAGGGTCATAGCAGTTTCTGAATCCCCTGTTCCAAATTTAGAAATTCACCATAAACTGTAAAGATATAATTAGGTAGTGTATTTTATATTCTTAGAATCCTTATTGAGTCTAGTTTCAGGAGAAATAAACCTCATAGTCATATGGATTTTTTACAGAGAGAAATGTGGTTCGAAGTAAACGGAGATCAGACCAGTCAAGTCCTGAAACAAGGGTAATTTTAACTAATAAACTGTACTAATTGGCCCAACCAAAAATTCTATAAAAACAATAGTAGATAGGTATAGGAGTCTAGATTTAAGGAAAATTTACGTATATTGATTTTGAGTTTCGTAACTCGAGATATGATTTTTCTTGTGACTGTGATGCAAGTAGCTTAAAAGCTGTGAATGTAGAAATAAATAATCCAAAGTTCTAAATATGTTAAATTAAGCTTAGTAACACCTCATACTCGACTCCCATGATGGTCTCAAGCGTGGGGCGTTACATTTAGTGGTATCGAGCAGGTTTAGTCAGTTCTCGGACTACGTGTTGTATGTACGGATTTTGCTATACATGCCATATGTATGAATTGTGATAGTGTGACGACTTGACCTTTTAAATGAAATTTTTTATATAGTAAATGGATCCCGATCCAAATGTGGCGATGAAGTAGAGAGGAATGCGCTAGCTCCTTTGAAGGAGCAAGGCCGATCGAAAACCCACCCCTCATCGTTAGTCGGGGAGGAGGAGAAAGGGATCGGAAGCCTTTCTCCAAATGATGAGTGCATGGTACACTGAGTTCGTTCATACGAACCCAAATGTACGACCTCCCCACCTCCCCAATTTCTCAACCTGCACTCGATGCCTCAAGGTATGGATATGATAAAATTTCACGTAACCCCAAGATGTAATTCGTAAACAAGGGGCTGAAGAATTTAGAGCAAATATTGATGATGATGCAGAGAAAGTAGAGTTCTGGCTTGAAAATTCTATCCGAGTATTTGATGAATTATCTTGTACACCTGAAGAATGTTTGAAATGTGCTACATCTTTGTTGAGAGATTCAGCCTATAATTGGTGGAAGACTTTGATTTCGGTGGTACCGAAAGAGAGGGTAACCTGGGAATTCTTTCAAGAAGAGTTTCGGAAGAAATATATTAGTAAAAGATTTATTGATCAGAAATGTAAAGAGTTTCTTGAGCTGAAGCAAGGTAATATCACAATCTCAGAATATGAAAGAGAGTTTGTTCGATTGAGTAAGTATGCCAGGGAATATGTTCCTACAGAAGCCAAGATGTGCCGACGATTTGAAGACGGGCTCAACGAAGACATTAAAGTATTTGTCGGGATCCTTGAACTAAAAGAAATGGTAGTACTGGTTGATCGAGCTTGCAAGGCTAAAGAACTACTTAAAGAAAAGAAAATGGTAGAGGCTGAGACTAGAAATTGGAAGAAAAGACCGATGAGTAGTTCATTTTCACAGTAACCTAGAAAGTCAAGGAATATGAATCCTCGTTCCCAAGCTTCAGCTGGACAATCATATGGGAATTATAAGAAGAAAAATGTGGGTCCTAAATCTCGAGAATACTTCTATGGCGATTAGGGAACTCGAGATTTGTTAAACCCGAAAGTGCCAGTGAAGTGGTAGAAATCATTTTGGTCCGTCAGAGCAAATGAATGTTTTCGATGTGGTTCTCCTGATCATTTTATTAGAGACCGCCTGAGAGAGTCGAGAAAGAAAAATTTCAGAATGTAAAAGCTAGTGGTGCGACTCGAGGGAAGGTATCCGAGAAAAGTGGAAGTGAAACAAGCGGTAAGAATGTAGCCGTGGATGCACCAGTTAGATCTCAAGGAAGGGCTCCGCTAGAACTTATGCTATTAAAGCGCGTGAAGATGCTTCCTCACCGATGTGATTACCGGTACATTTTCTCTCAGATAATGTTAATGTTATTACTTTGATTGATCCGGTTCTACTCATTCATATGTGTGCATGAAATTGGTGTCTAGTATGAATATACCGTTGAGAACACGTAATTTATGATTAGAGTGTCGAATCCGTTAGGCAAATGTGTGACTGTTGATGAAGTATGTAAGAAATGTCCTTTAATGATTCGGGATCATTACTTTCCGGCCTACTTGATGTTGTTGCCGTTTGATGAGTTTGATGTTATTTTGGGTATGGATTGGTTGACATTGCATGGTGCTAAAATAAATTGCAAAGAAAAGGTTATAGAATTAAAGTGTGAAAATGGTGAAACTCTGCGGGTTGAATCAGATAAATCAGAGGCAATGCCTAGTGTGACTTCTTCAATGTCAGCTCAAAGATATCTGAGAAAGGGTTATGAAGCTTATTTGGCGTATGTAATTAATACAAAAGAAGTTGAAAAGAAAGTTGAATCAATGCCGGTTGTGTGTGAATTTGCGGACGTATTTCCAGAAGAATTACCGGGTTTGCCTCCAGTCAGGGAAGTAGAATTTGGTATTGATTTGATACCGGGAACAGCTCCGATTTTGATTGCACCGTATAGAATGGCACCAGCAGAGTTGAAGGAATTAAAGTCGCAGTTGCAAGAGTTGACTGATAAAGGTTTTGTGAGACCTAGTTTTTCACCTTGGGGTGCTCCCGTGTTATTTGTGAAAAAGAAGGATGGTTCTATGAGGTTGTGTGTTGATTATCGGCGAGTTAAACAAGGTGACAATCAAAAACAAGTATCCGCTGCCAAGAATTGATGATTTGTTTGATCACCTAAAAGGAGCGACATGGTTTTCAAAGATTGACTTGAGATCCGGTATTACCAATCATGGGTAAAGGAGTCTGATATGCCTAAAACCGCTTTTAGAACAAGGTATGGTCATTATGAATTTTTAGTTATGCCATTCGGGTTGACAAATGCTCCTCTTTGTGTTTATGGATTTAATGAATCGCATATTTCGCCATACTTGGACAGATTTGTTGTGGTGTTTATAGATGATATTTTAATTTATTCAAAAGATGAGACAGAGCATGCCGAGCATTTGAGGATAGTTTTGCAAACTTTGAGAGATAAGCACCAGTATGCTAAGTTTAGTAAAAGTGAATTTTGGCTCCGGAAGTTGGATTTTGGGTCATACTGTTTGTGTGATGGTATACGGGTTGATCCTAGTAAAATTTCAGCCATTGTTGATTGGAAACCACCAAAACGAATCGAATTTAGAAGTTTCTTGGGGCTAGCTGGGTATTATCGGCGGTTTGTAAATGGATTTTCTATAATTGTCGCTCCTATGACTAGACTACTCCAAAGGATGTTAAATTTGAATGGACGGAAGAATCTCAACGAGTTTTAAAGAATTAAAAGTTATTAATCTGAAGCACCAAAGTGTTGGTACAACCCTAATTAGGTAAAGAATTTGTGGTGTATAGTGATGCTTCTCTAAATGGTTTGGGTGTGTACTCATGCAAGAAGGAAAAGTGGTGGCTTATGCTTCGAGGTAGTTAAAACCTCTTGAGAGGAATTATCCTACTCACGATTTGGAATTGGTCTGCGAGAGTGTTTGCTTTGAAGATTTGGCGACATTATTTGTATGGTGAAAACCGCGAGTATATACCGATCACAAAAGTCTTAAATACTTGATGTCACAAAAGACTTGAATTTGAGACAATGAAGAAGGTTGGAGTTATTGAAAGATTATGAGCTTGTTATTGATTATCATCCTGAAAAGCGAATGTGGTTGCCGATGCTTTAAGTAGAAAGTTGTTGTTTGCTTTGAGAGTTATGAACACTCGCTTGAAAATGTCGATGACGGTTCGATTCTAGCGAGTTAAGAGCAAGACCGATGTTTTTACAAGAGATTTCAAACTCGTAAAATGATCAAGATTTGCTAGCCAAAAGAAAATAAAGGTGAAGTCGACACAGATCGATTTGAATTGGTTCGATGGGTGCTTAATGTTTAAAGATCGGATTTGTGTAAAAAGAATGAGGAATTGATTCAAAAGATCCTACAGAAGCACATAGTGGTTATTTCTATTCATCCGGTAGTACGAAAATGTATAATGACTTGAAGAAAATGTATTGGTGGAATGGAATGAAAAGAGATATATCGAGTTTGTGTCCAAATGCTTAATTTGTCAACAGTGAAAGTCAACTCCAAGTACCTTCGTGGATTACTCCACCTATTATGGTTCCTGAATGGAAATAGGATCGGATTACTATGGATTTTGTTTCAGATTGCCATTGACTCGGGAAAGAAAGATTCCATCTGGGTAATAGTTGATGATTAACTAAGTCGGCTCATTTTATCCCTGCGACGCACGGATTATTCTCTTAACAAGTTGGTGAATCGTATATTAGAGAAATTGTTAGATTACACGGAATACCATTATCGATTATTTTATAGAGATCCAAGGTTTACCTCGCGGTTTTGGAAAAAGTTGTAAGACGCGTTAGGTACGAAGTTAAATTTCAAGATCGCTTTTCATCCACAAACCGATGGACAATCGAAAAGAATAATTGATTCTTGAAGATATGCTTAGATGTTGTGTATTGGAATTTCAAGGAAGTTGGGAAAGATACTTACCGTTGGTGGAATTTGCTTACAATAATAGTTATCGACGAACTTGAAAATGGCACCTTATATGGTCGTAAGTGTCGAACGCCATTGTATTGGACCGAACTCAAGGAAAATCGATTTATGGAGTTGATCTAATAAAAGAAACCAAGAAAAGTGAAGATAATTTGAGATTGTTTGAAAGTCGCTTCAGATAGATGTAAATCTTATGCGCACCTAAAGCGAAAGGACATTGAATTTCAAGTTGGTGATAAAGTATTTTTAAAGGTGACTCGTGGAAGAAAGTCATTAGATTTGGACGAAAGGGAAAATTAAGTCCGCTTTTGTTGGGCCGTATGAAGTAATTGAAAAGTTGGACCCAGAGCATATCGGCTAGCATTACCAGTTGAATTAGAGAAGATTCATGATGTGTTCCACGATCTATGTTACGCCGGCATCGTTCGGATCCTTCACATGTAGTTTCACTAACAGAAATTGAACTACAACCAGATATTACCTACGAAGAAGAACCGATTAAGATTTTAGCTCGAGAGGGCAAACAACTAAGGAATAAAAATGTTGCACTTGTGAAGGTGTTGTGGCAAAGGCATGGAGTAGAAGAAGCTGCATGGGAATCCAAAGAAACTATGAGAAATCAATACCCACATCTGTTTACCGGTAAGATTTTCGAGGACGAAAATCCTTAAAGGGGGGGAGAGTTGTAATATCCCAAATTAGGGCCTAATCGGAATAGTGGTTTCGTGACCATAAATCCGAGATAGAAATAATTATTTTATAATTATTTTGAGGTTTATGATATGATTGCATGATTGTGTGAAAATTTCGTGATGAAATTCTATGCCTAAAGTGCTTAAATTGAAAGTAGGGACTAAATCGAATAAGTTGCAAAACTTGCATTCTAGAAGTTTTTAGTATGAAATTGTTTTGAAATATTAATGAGGAGGTCTTAAATAGCAATTTGACCAATTTTAAGTTCATGGACAAAATTAGGACATGGAAGGAATTTTGGAAAGTTTAGTAGTAAGTGTATTTTGGTCATTTAGTTATTAAAATGAATTAAAACAAAATTAAAAGCCAATTTTGTCCATCTTCTTCATTAGGCCGAAATTTCAAGGGTTCTCCATAGCTAGGGTTTTTTCAAGCTTCCAAGCTCCATAGTAAGTGATTCCAAGCCCGCTTTTAATGATTTTTACGTTTTGAGATCCCTAGAACTCGATTTAGCTTATGCTAGCAATAATTTAACCTAGGGTTTATATTTGGAAAAATACCCATAGGTGAAATTTGTGTATTTTGGTGTTTTATGATATAATATGAAGTTTTAAATTATGTTAGACAACTTGTACTACTCGATTTTAAGCAAAAACGAGTAAAGGGCTTAATCGGAAAAATACCTAATAGTCACAAGTACATGTTAGAGTGAGAATTTGATGTTGCCATAGAAGAGAAAAGTGATCAGCATGTTGTAAAACATAAGAATAAGGAATAAAGTTTAATCCAGAGCCTAGGGGCAAAAATGTAAATATGCAAAAGTTTAGGGGTAAAATTGTAATTTTTCCAAAATTTGAGTTAAGGATTAATTTGATAATGTGAGTATTAAATAAGCTAAATGTGTTATTTTAGATCAAGAAAGACGTGGAATCGACCTCAATCGAGGAAAAGAAAAGATTGTGGACTAAATTGCAAAATCTTTGTATTTTGGTACCAAGGTAAGTTCATGTGTAAATAATGTAGCATAATGGTTATTTTAAGTTATTGATGTTAATTATATGTTATGCTAAATTTCATTATGAAATGTATGCTTTGTGGTTAATTTCAAATAATATGTAAATTATGTGAACTACTTGTTAAATATAATTGTTACCGAGTATTGATTTCGGCATTCTACGGAAGACTAGCAAGGATAAGTGTTCGAGGAAAAGCCCGTTTGAACCTTAGGAATAGATTAGGATACAAGTGACATGTCACTAGGATGGTTGAGCATTCGAACTCGTTGAGTTGAGTCCGAGTTCACTTATGGATGCGAATGTCCGAACTCGTTAAGTTGAGTCCGAGTTCGTGAGATGTAACTAGGCATCTGAACTCGTTGAGTTGAGTCCGAGTTCATTTATGGATACGAACGCCTGAGCTCGTTGAGTTGAGTCCGAGTTCGCTTATGGGCGGGTTACATGATTGCTTGATTGCATATATGGCACTTATGTGCAAGTTATCCATGTATCCGAATTATATTTCGATGTGTTCAACGGGTAAAGTTCTACTCAAATGGAGGAATATTAGAGATGTAAAGAGACGTATTGGTAAGTGATGTGAAATGGATATTTTGGACAGGTATGTATTTAACCCTCGGGTTGAGTATTGATACAACCACGATAAGGTAATAAGATGATGAAAATGATTAAAATGTGATATGTGTTTTAGTGATACATGCTAATGTTGATTGGTATGACTGCTTGTTATGTTACTTATTATTTGCATATGAACTTACTAAGCATTTATGCTTACTCCTCCTTCTTACTCATTATAGTTTTGGACAAGCCACCAGAGTCTGGATAGGTCAAGGCTCAATCACACTATCCTAAGACTTTTGGTAATGGCTTGTAAATTTAAGTATGGCATGTATAGCAATATACCTTTTTGTGTAAATGATCTTATGGTATGGTGATGGAATGGTTGAGGAAATGCTTGATAATGATAAATTATGAAAATAGTTAGTTTAGATTATATTTGATGTTAAGGAAAATTATTAAGATACTTAGTGCATAAAAACTCATAAAAGGGATGAAATTTGCCATAAATAGAATACTGCAGCAACACTGATGCGAGTTTAAAAATTTACTAAAAATCATAGAAATTGAACTTGGTGATGGAATACATATAAAATTGAAGCTTATTATGTCTAGTTTCACATGAAACAAATGAAACAGGTAAAGGAATTATATGTTACAAGATATTTGAATTTTAGTGAAATAGGGTCATAGCAGTTTCTGAATCCCCTATTCCAAATTTAGAAATTCACCATAAATTGTAAAGATATAATTAGGTAGTGTATTTTATATTCTCAGAATCCTTATTGATTCTAGTTTCAGGAGAAATAAAGCTCATAGTCATATGGATTTTTTACAGAGAGAAATGTGGTTCGAAGTAAACGGAGGTCAGACCAGTCAAGTCCTGAAACAGGAGTAACTTTAACTAATAAACTGTACTAATTGGCCCAACCAAAAATTCTATAAAAACATTAGTAGATAGGTATAGGAGTCTAGATTTAAGGAAAATTTACGTATATTGATTCTGAGTTTCGTAACTCGAGATATGATTTTTCTTGTGACTGTGATGCAAGTAGCTTAAAAGTCGTGAATGTAGAAATAAATAATCCAAAGTTCTAAATATGTTAAATTAAGCTTAGTAACACCTCATACTCGACTCGTGATGGTCTCAAGGCGTGGGGCGTTACATTTAGTGGTATCGAGCAGGTTTAGTCAGTTCTCGGACTACGTGTTGTATGTACGGATTTTGCTATACATGCCATATGTATGAATTGTGATAGTGTGACGACTTCGACCTTTTAAATGAAATTTTTTATATAGTAAATGGATCCCGATCCAAATGTGGCGAGATGAAGTAGAGAGGAATCGCTAGCTCCGGTGAAGGAGCAATACGATCGAAAACCCACCCCTCATTGTTGGTCGGGGAGGAGGAGAAAGGGATCGGAAGCCTTTCTCCAAATGATGAGTGCATGGTACACCGAGTTCGCTCAGACGAACCCAAATGTACGACCTCCCCACCTCCCCAATTTCTCAACCTGCACCCGATGCCTCA
This sequence comes from Gossypium arboreum, assembly GCF_025698485.1. Taxonomy (NCBI): domain Eukaryota; kingdom Viridiplantae; phylum Streptophyta; class Magnoliopsida; order Malvales; family Malvaceae; genus Gossypium; species Gossypium arboreum. The sequence goes on from NC_069080.1 coordinate 83,357,879, forward strand.
AGGTATGGATATGATAAAATTTCACGAACCCCGCTGATGAAATTCGTAAACAAGGGGTGAAGAATTTAGAGCAAATATTGATGATGATGCAGAAAGCAGAGTTCGCTTGAAAATTCTATCCGGTATTTGATGAATTATCTTGTACACCTGAAGAATGTTTGAAATGTGCTACATCTTTGTTGAGAGATTCAGCCTATAATTGGTGGAAGACTTTGATTTTGGTGGTACCGAAAGAGAGGGTAACTCGGGAATTCTTTCAAGAAGAGTTTCGAAGAAATATATTAGTAAAAGATTTATTGATCGAAATGTAAAGAGTTTCTTGAGTGAAGCAAGGTAATATGACAATCTCGAATATGAAAGAGAGTTTGTTCGATTGAGTAAGTATGCCAGGGAATATGTTCCTACAGAAGCCAAGATGTGCCGACGATTTGAAGACGGGCTCAACGAAGACATTAAAGTATTTGTCGGGATCCTTGAACTAAAAGAAATGGTAGTACTGGTTGATCGAGCTTGCAAGGCTGAAGAACTACTTAAAGAAAAGAAAATGGTAGAGGCTGAGACTAGAAATTGGAAGAAAAGACCGATGAGTAGTTCATTTTCACAAAGAACCTAGAAAGTCAAGGAATATGAATCCTCGCTCCCAAGCTTCACCGGACAATCATATGGGAATTATAAGAAGAAAATGTGGGTCCTAAATCTCAAAATACTTCTACCAAAGCCAGTGTAGGGAACTCGAGATTTGTTAAACCCGAGTGCCAGCAGTGTGGTAGAAATCATTTTGGTCCGTGCAGAGCAAATGAATGTTTTCGATGTGGTTCTCCGGATCATTTTATTAGAGACCGCCTGAGAGAGTCGAGAAAGAAAAATTTCGAATGTAAAAGCTAGTGGTGCGACTCGAGGGAAGGTATCCGAGAAAAGTGGAAGTGAAACAAGCAGAAGAATGTAGCCGAGGATGCACCGCTTAGACTCAAGGAAGGGCTCCGCTAGAACTTATGCTATTAAAGCGCGTGAAGATGCTTCCTCATCTGATGTGATTACCGGTACATTTTCTCTGTATAATGTTAATGTTATTACTTTGATTGATCCCGGTTCTACTCATTCATATGTGTGCATGAAATTGGTGTCTAGTATGAATATACCTGTTGAGAACACAGAATTTATGATTAGAGTGTCGAATCCGTTAGGCAAATGTGTGACTGTTGATGAAGTATGTAAGAAATGTCCTTTAATGATTCGGGATCATTACTTTCCGGCCTACTTGATGTTGTTGCCGTTTGATGAGTTTGATGTTATTTTGGGTATGGATTGGTTGACATTGCATGGTGCTAAAATAAATTGCAAAGAAAAGGTTATAGAATTAAAGTGTGAAAATGGTGAAACTCTGCGGGTTGAATCAGATAAATCAGAGGCAATGCCTAGTGTGACTTCTTCAATGTCAGCTCAAAGATATCTGAGAAAGGGTTATGAAGCTTATTTGGCGTATGTAATTAATACAAAAGAAGTTGAAAAGAAAGTTGAATCAATGCCGGTTGTGTGTGAATTTGCGGACGTATTTCCAGAAGAATTGCCGAGTTTGCCTCCAGTCAGGGAAGTAGAATTTGGTATTGATTTGATACCTGGAACAGCTCCGATTTTGATTGCTCCGTATAGAATGGCACCAGCAGAGTTGAAGGAATTAAAGTCGCAGTTGCAAGAGTTGACTGATAAAGGTTTTGTGAGACCGAGTTTTTCACCTTGGGGTGGTCCCGTGTTATTTGTGAAAAAGAAGGATGGTTCTATGAGGTTGTGTGTTGATTATCGGCGGTTAAACAAGGTGACAATCAAAAACAAGTATCCGCTGCCAAGAATTGATGATTTGTTTGATCGCCTAAAAGGAGCGACATGGTTTTCAAAGATTGACTTGAGATCCGGGTATTACCAATCTGCGGGTAAAGGAGTCGGATATGCCTAAAACCGCTTTTAGAACAAGGTACGGTCATTATGAATTTTTAGTTATGCCATTCGGGTTGACAAATGCTCTCATTGTGTTTATGGATTTAATGAATCGCATATTTCGCCATACTTGGACAGATTTGTTGTGGTGTTTATAGATGATATTTTAATTTATTCAAAAGATGAGACAGAGCATGCTTTGAGCATTTAAGGATAGTTTTGCAAACTTTGAGAGATAAGCAACTGTATGCTAAGTTTAGTAAAAGTGAAATTTGGCTCCGGAAGTTGGATTTTGGGTCATCTTGTTTGGTGATGGTATACGGGTTGATCCTAGTAAAATTTCAGCCATTGTTGATTGGAAACCACCAAAAACGAATCGGGTTAGAAGTTTCTTGGGGCTAGCTGGGTATTATCGGCGGTTTGTAAATGGATTTTCTATAATTGCTGCTCCTATGACTAGACTACTCCAAAGGATGTTAAATTTGAATGGACGGAAGAATGTCAATGAGTTTTGAAGAATTAAAAAGTTATTAATCAAGCACCAAAGTTGGTACAACCCGAATTAGGTAAAGAATTTGTTGTGTATAGTGATGCTTCTCTAAATGGTTTGGGGTGTGTACTCATGCAAGAAGGAAAAGTGGTGGCTTATGCTTGAGGCGCTTAAAACCTCTTGAGAGGAATTATCCTACTCACGATTTGGAATTGGTCGCAGAGTGTTTGTTTTGAAGATTTGGCGACATTATTTGTATGGTGAAAAGCGCCGAGTATATACCGATCACAAAGTCTTAAATACTTGATGTCACAAAAGACTTGAATTTGAGACAATAAGAAGGTTGGAGTTATTGAAAGATTATGAGCTTGTTATTGATTATCATCCTGAAAAGCGAATGTGGTTGCCGATGCTTTAAGTAGAAAGTTGTTGTTTGCTTTGAGAGTTATGAACACTCGGTTGAAAATGTCGATGACGGTTCGATTCTAGCAGAGTTAAGAGCAAGACCGATGTTTTACAAGAGATTTTGAAACTCGTAAAATGATCAAGATTTGCTAGCCAAAAGAAAATAAAGGTGAAGTCGACACGGATCGATTTCGTAATTGGTTCGATGGGTGCTTAATGTTTAAAGATCGGATTTGTGTAAATCAAGAATGAGGAATTGATTCAAAAGATCCTACAGAAGCACATAGTGGTTATTTCTCGATTCATCCGGTAGTACGAAAATGTATAATGACTTGAAGAAAATGTATTGGTGGAATGGAATGAAAAGAGATATATCGAGTTTGTGTCCAAATGCTTAATTTGTCAACAGTGAAAGTGAACACCAAGTACCTTCGAGGATTACTCCACCTATTATGGTTCCCGAATGGAAATGGGATCGGATTACTATGGATTTTGTTTCAGATTGCCATTGACTCGGGAAAGAAAGATGCCATTTGGGTAATAGTTGATGATTAACTAAGTTTGGCTCATTTTATCCCTAAGACGCATTTAATTATTCTCTTAATAAGTTGGCTGAATCAGATATTAGAGAAATTGTTAGATTACACTAATACCATTATCGATTATTTCGATAGAGATCCAAGGTTTACCTTGCGGTTTTGGCAAAAGTTGTAAGACGCGTTAGGTACGGTTAAATTTCATCTCGCTTTTCATCCACAAACCGATGGACAATCGAAAGAATAATTCAGATTCTTGAAGATATGCTTAGATGTTGTGTATTGGAATTTCAAGGAAGTTGGGAAAGATACTTACCGTTGGTGGAATTTGCTTACAATAATAGTTATCAGACGAGCTTGAAAATGACACCTTATATGGTCGTAAGTGTCGAACGCAATTGTATTGGACTGAACTCAAGGAAAATCAGATTTATGGAGTTGATCTAATAAAAGAAATCAAGAAAAGTGAAGATAATTCGAGATTGTTTGAAAGTCGCTTGAGATAGATGTAAATCTTATGCACTCCTAAAGCGAAAGGACATTGAATTTCAAGTTGGTGATAAAGTATTTTTAAAGGTGACTCCGTGGAAGAAAGTCCTTAGATTTGGACGAAAGGGAAAATTAAGTCCGCGTTTTGTTGGGCCGTATGAAGTAATTGAAAAAGTTGGACCGGTAGCATATCGGCTAGCATTACCACTTGAATTAGAGAAGATTCATGATGTGTTCCACGTATCTATGTTACGCCGGTATCATTCGGATCCTTCACATGTAGTTTCACTGGCAGAAATTGAACTACAACCAGATATGACCTACAAAGAAGAACCGATTAAGATTTTAGCTCGAGAGGGCAAACAACTAAGGAATAAAAATGTTGCACTTGTGAAGGTGTTGTGGCAAAGGCATGGAGTAGAGGAAGCTGCATGGGAATCCAAAGAAACTATGAGAAATCAATACCCACATCTTTCTTTAAGATTTTCGAGGACGAAAATCCTTAAAGGGGAGAGTTGTAATATCCCAAATTAGGGCCTAATCGAATAGTGGTTTCGTGACCATAAATCCGAGATAGAAATAATTATTTTATAATTATTTTGAGGTTTATGATATGATTGCATGATTGTGTGAAAATTTCGTGATGAAATTCTATGCCTAAAGTGCTTAAATTGAAAGTAGGGACTAAATCGAATAAGTTGCAAAACTTGCATTCTAGAAGTTTTAGTATGAAATTGTTTTGAAATATTAATGAGGAGGTCTTAAATAGCAATTTGACCAATTTTAAGTTCATGGACAAAATTAGGACATGGAAGGAATTTTTGGAAAGTTTAGTAGTAAGGGTATTTTGGTCATTTAGTTATTAAAATGAATTAAAACAAAATTAAAAGCCAATTTTGTCCATCTTCTTCATTAGGCCGAAATTTCAAGGGTTCTCCATAGCTAGGGTTTTTTTCAAGCTTCCAAGCTCCATAGTAAGTGATTCCAAGCCCCGTTTTTAATGATTTTTACGTTTTTGAGATCCCGGTAACTCGATTTAGCTTATGCTAGCAATAATTTAACCTAGGGTTTATATTTGGAAAAATACCCATAGGTGAAATTTGTGTATTTTGGTGTTTTATGATATAATATGAAGTTTTAAATTATGTTAGACAACTTGTACTACTCGATTTTAAGCAAAAACGAGTAAAAGGGCTTAATCGGTAAAAATACCTAATAGTCACAAGTACATGTTAGAGTGAGAATTTGATGTTGCCATAGAAGAGAAAAGTGATCAGCATGTTGTAAAACATAAGAATAAGGAATAAAGTTTAATCCAGAGCCTAGGGGCAAAAATGTAAATATGCAAAAGTTTAGGGTAAAATTGTAATTTTTCCAAAATTTGAGTTAAGGATTAATTTGATAATGTGAGTATTAAATAAGCTAAATGTGTTATTTTAGATCAAGAAAGACGTGGAATCGACCTCAATCGAGGAAAAGAAAAGATTGTGGACTAAATTGCAAAATCTTTGTATTTTGGTACCAAGGTAAGTTCATGTGTAAATAATGTAGCATAATGGTTATTTTTAAGTTATTGATGTTAATTATATGTTATGCTAAATTTCATTATGAAATGTATGCTTTGTGGTTAATTTCAAATAATATGTAAATTATGTGAACTACTTGTTAAATATAATTGTTACTGAGTATTGATTTCGCATTCTACGGAAGACTAAGGATAAGTGTTCGAGGAAAAGCCCGCTTGAACCTTAGGAATAGATTAGGATACAAGTGACATGTCACTAGGATGGTTGAGCATCCGAACTCGTTGAGTTGAGTCCGAGTTCACTTATGGATGCGAATGTCCGAACTCGTTGAGTTGAGTCCGAGTTCGTGAGATGTAACTAGGCATCCGAACTCATTGAGTTGAGTCCGAGTTCACTTATGGATACGAACGCTTGAGCTCGTTGAGTTGAGTCCGAAGTTCGCTTATGGGCGGGTTACATGATTGCTTGATTGCATATATGGCACTTATGTGCAAGTTATCCATGTATCCGAATTATATTTCATGTGTTCAACGGGTAAAGTTCTACTCAAATGGAGGAATATTAGAGATGTAAAGAGACGTATTGGTAAGTGATGTGAAATGGATATTTTGGACAGGTATGTATTTAACCCTCGGGTTGAGTATTGATACAACCACGATAAGGTAATAAGATGATGAAAATGATTAAAAATGTGATATGTGTTTTAGTGATACATGCTAATGTTGATTGGTATGACTGTTTGTTATGTTACTTATTATTTGCATATGAACTTACTAAGCATTTATGCTTACTCCTCCTTCTTACTCATTGTAGTTTTGGACAAGCCACTCAGAGTCGGGATAGGTCAAGGCTCACCACACTATCCTAAGACTTTTGGTAATGGCTTGTAAATTTAAGTATGGCATGTATAGCAATATACCTTTTTGTGTAAATGATCTTATGGTATGGTGATGGAATGGTTGAGGAAATGCTTGATAATGATAAATTATGAAAATAGTTAGTTTAGATTATATTTGATGTTAAGGAAAATTATTAAGATACTTAGTGCATAAAACTCATAAAAGGGATGAAATTTGCCATAAATGTAATATTGTAGCAACACCGATGCGAGTTTAAAATTTACTAAAATCATAGAAATTGAACTTGGTGATAGACTACATATCAAATTTAAGCTTATTATGTCTAGTTTCACATGAAACAAATGAAACAGGTAAAGGAATTATATGTTACAAGATATTTGAATTTTAGTGAAACAGGGTCATAGCAGTTTCTGAATCCCCTATTCCAAATTTAGAAATTCACCATAAATTGTAAAGATATAATTAGGTAGTGTATTTTATATTCTCAGAATCCTTATTGAGTCTAGTTTCGGGAGAAATAAACCTCATAGTCATATGGATTTTTTACAGAGAGAAATGTGGTTTGTAGTAAACAGAGGTCAGACCAGTCAAGTCCTGAAACAGGGGTAACTTTAACTAATAAACTGTACTAATTGGCCCAACCAAAAATTCTATAAAAACATTAGTAGATAGGTATATGAGTCTAGATTTAGGGAAAATTTACAGATATTGATTCTGAGTTTCGTAACTCGAGATATGATTTTTCTTGTGACTGTGATGCAAGTAGCTTAAAAGCTGTGAATGTAGAAATAAATAATCCAAAGTTCTAAATATGTTAAATTAAGCTTAGTAACACCTCATACTCGACTCCGGCGACGGTCTCGGGCGTGGGGGTGTTACAAAGTTGTCCTATAAATTCCATTATACCAAAATGATTTTACTATGTATACCCAAAATGACTAGTTGATAGTGTGATGATACTCTAGTGATCTTCAACCTTTACGAGCTTCTAAGGACTATAAAACAGGGAAAAAAAAACGGAGTATAGTAAGTTCATATACTAAACTTACCAATCTTGTTTATTAAATCTAATCATACAATAACAAGTTTTTCATCCATTTGGCTAAATTTGTATCCAATCAAACATGTTAATCAAAATGTTTACATATACATCAAAAAGAATAGATAAGATCATCATGCAATATTCTTTCAAGACATTAACATTTCATCTCATAATTCTCATGCTATGTCTAGAGTTATAAGTCCGTTGAATCATTGAAATTCTGATGGATGCTCAAATAGTACATTCGAGGTGTACGATTCCATAGTCTGTCAATTCTTATTCAATGGTACCCATTAGGGCACTTAATCGAGGAACACACTATCGAGCCACATATTGTATAACAGGATTACTAGTCCAGGCTAAATCCTTTATATAACGTATGCTCAAAGAGTTCAATTAGGGTTACTAGTCCAGGCTAAACCCTAATCGTAACATATACTCGAGAGGTATTATTTTAGGATTACCTATCTGGGCTAAATTATTTCTATAATAAGGTCGATAGGATTACTCGTCCGAGTTAAATCCTATCGACAACAAATACAGGACCTTATTCATTTCGAGAAAGCGCATATATTCATAGAATTCAATATTTGATCTACAATGTATTTTATGTTTGATGCCTCGTAGATACCAATCTGATCCTTCACATGTAATTTTTTCGTATGAGACTGAGATTAAGCTCGATGTGACGTACGAGGAAGAACAGATTTGTATTCTGGCTCACGAAATTTAAGAGTTTCGAAATAAGAAAATTCTGTTAGTTAAAGTACTGTGACATAAACATGGAGTTGAGGAAGCAACTTAGGAACCAAAAAATGCTGTGAGAGAGTATTATATTAACCTATTCACTGGTAAGATTTTTGGGGACAAAAATTCCAAAGGGGGGAGAGTTGTAACAGCCTGATTTAGACCCTAATCGGAACGGTTGTAACACCCTGAATTTTGGGCCTAGAAGTAATGGGCCTTGAGTTTGGGATCGGTTAGAAGGTGGCTTAAATGAATGAAATGTGTTCAAATATTTTATAATTGCATGTTTAGTTTAATTGTTAAGTGATTTTGGAGGGGTTGGTAGTGTGGAAAAAAGTCCTGGGTTCGATCCAAGACTTTAGTAAAATTTTGCATTTTTTTCAAAAAAAGGCCCTGAGCATTAGGTGGAAGGTTATTAATAAGGCCTGGTAAAATCTGACACAAGAAAACGCTTGGCCTAGTGGCAAGAGGCGTTGGTAGCAAGCAGGAAGTCCAAGGTTTGAGTCCTGGCCTTGGTGAAAATTTTTATTGCGCACATTAGTAGGGGAGCTAGCGTTTAGGCCTTATAAATGTGTTTGGTGGAAATTCAACACAAAGGATGTGCTTGGTCCAGTGGTATGATGGAGTTGGGAGTAAGGAGAGGTGTTGGGTTTAAGTTGCGGCATGAGCAGACATTGTGGGGTTTTTCTTAGACAACCTGGAGGTTGGCAGAAAGATTTTATAAATAATTGGGGAGGAAGAACGACACAAATAAGGTAGGTGATGTGGTGGCAAGGGACGTATAGTGCAACTAAGAGACTGGGGGTTCGAATCTGAATGGTAGCAAATATTTTTTGGATAACCTGGTTGCGGATTAATAGGCCTTAAAAATAGTTAGGGATGGAATATGGCACAAGAGCGCCTGTGGTGCTATGGCGAGAAGCATGTTATAGATATGAGAGGTTGCATGGTTAGAATCCCAAGCCTGGAAAAGTTTAAATTTTTATTCCTTAAGAGAACTGAGGCTTAGGCACATAAGCCTTATAGTTAATTGTGACCGAATGTTAGCACAAGACAAGTAGTGGTGTAGTGGCCAGCAGTGTGTTGGGAAGTTGAAGGATAGGAGTTCGAGTCGCTCCAAGCGTAAAAAAGGGGATTTAATTTTGCTACTCAACGCAGGGAAGGATGGCCAGTCAATGGAAGCAATTTGAATGCAATTCAAATTGGAATTTTTGGGTAAAATCAAGGAGATAAGGATGAGGATTAAGTGTGGATATGATGAGGATAAAAAATGGAGAAATTGAAGGGAATTTAACTAGTTTAAGTTAACTGGGGGGTGTAGGTTTGTATTTTTATTTATTTATTTATTTATTTATTTTTTCTTTTAGTATATATATGTGTGTCGTATGAGCAAGTAAAAGCATTTGTTGTTTTTGTATGCTTCAGTCGCGTACCATGTAACACCCCTATCCCGTATCCGTTGCCGGAATAGGTAAAGGGGCATTAACGGACTTGAAACTCATATCCGAACAGTGAAAATTTTGAATATTTTTTTTCATAAAGAACGTTCTTTTAGGTAAATACTAAAGACAAATCGGGATACAATTTAACTTCTATAAGTACACATTCAAAAGATGCCATTTTCGCATGGCTTATATACATTAACCTAAATATTCTTCGCCTAATCGGTCTATTCTTTACATGCCATAAAATAGTTCAAAACATAACAAAGAATAAGCAAAGGATAGTGATAGTGTGACTAGTTGTTGACGATCCCCGAGCCCAGTAGCTTCCAAATGAGATCTATAAAACAGGGAAACAAAGTAAATGAGTAAGCATTACAATGCTTAGTAAGTTTTAAGCAAAGGTCAACAGATAACAATCAAATTATAACATAGTTGTTCGTATTTTATTCCACTCTTCCTTCTGGGCATACCATCCCTTTACCGAATATGCACATCTCATCATATATAATAGGCAGATAAATTCTCACTTGATAGTGATCTCTTATAAACATAGGTACATTACATATTTTCACCTAACTTTCCACATTGACCAAACGCACAATATTCATAGAACAGTCTTATTGCTTTACTCACATATGCATCACATAATGACCTTGTGATTTAGTCCAAATCAAGCTTAAATATAATCTCAAAATACATACCTGACCAGCTTAACGCATTGAACATATTTATTACCAATTGTTACGGTGAAGTCGTATAATCTTATGCTTTACTCGAATCTTCAGCGAAACCTTTAGCTCGAATAGTCCCCACACGTAGTTATCGGGTCTTACTCGGACATAATCTCCACACGTAGTCATCGGGTCCTACCCAGAATATATTTCCAAGTTTCATGTACATTTAATCACATGTTACAACATTCACATCGACTGTCATATTTGTAATTCATTTGCCTCATCAAATATCTAATAATACACACCTTTCACATTTGGTCATTCGGCCACAATATACACACATCTCCTACATATTTCACACTAGCCATTCGGCTTTACCACATATACATATCTCATATATATTTCACAGTAGCCATTCGGCTTTACCACATATACATATCTCATACATATTTCACATTAGCCATTCGGCTTTACCACATATACCTATCTCATACGTATTTCACATTAGCCATTCGGATTTACCACATATACCTATCTCATACGTATTTCACATTAGCCATTCGGCTTTACCACATATATATATCTCATACATATTTCACATTAGCCATTCGGCTTTACCAGATATACCTATCTCATACATATTTCACATTAGCCATTCGGCTTTACCACATATACCTATCTCATACATATTTCACATTAGCCATTCGGCTTTACCACATATACATATCTCATATGTATTTCACATTAGCCATTCGGCTTTACCACATGTACATATCTCATACGTATTTCACATTAGCCATTCGGCTTTACCACATGTACATATCTCATACATATTTCACATTAGCCATTCGGCTTTACCACATATACCTATCTCATACATATTTCACATTAGCCATTCGGCTTTACCACATATACATATCTCATACATATTTCACATTAGCCATTCGGCTTTACCACATATACATATCTCATACATATTTCACATTAGCCATTCGGCTTTACCACATATACATATCTCATACGTATTTCACATTAGCCATTTCTTCCCACTTTGAATCTATGCATCCATTTAATCATAGTTTGTTCAAGCACTCATACAACAAGATTCATCCAATTTTACAAGAAACAAAAACTTTATTCCTCTATAGCTACAATGGCCGAAAGATCTAGACATCTCAATACCGAAATTTCTAACATGGGTTGCCTAAAGAATTTGGTAGGGAGTTCAAATTTATCCAACATTTCAAGTAACTTAACACATCCATATAGCTAACATGCTAGTAGTATTAAGGCATCAACTAAAATTTTGAAGCCTCTTAGCCGAATCCTAACTCTCAAACAACTCCAATTTCATCCATGAGATAAATAGAAGTAGGCTAACCCTCCAAAGGATGTGTAAACCTCCAAAAGCAACATTGAACATACCTTAATCTAAAGAACCACCTTGGCCGAACTTCCCCTCTTCTTCTTCCTTCAATTCACGGCAATAGAGGAGCAACCTAGCTAATTTTTTTGTTTCTCCGCTACTAACCACTATTATTTTATTACCCATGTTCTTTATTTTATTATTTCTAACATAAAACACTAACATAAAATGTTTATAATACATTTTAACCCATAGCATGGCCGGCTACTACTTGTCATAGGTGGAATTTTGACATGCAAACCCATTATTTTCATAACATGCACTAATAGATCCTTATAGATTAACCCATCACATTTCAAAGTGTCACACAAAAGTCCTATTAACTAAATTCACATGCAATTGACCAAATCGAAGCTCAAAACTTTCACACACTCATATTTACATATTTTAGACAATAAATATTATATTCAAATACTTCGGTGACTCGGTTTAGCGGTCCTGAAACCACTTTCCGACTAGGGTCAATTTAGGGATGTCATAACTCTCCCCCACTTAAGAAATTTTCGTCCCCGAAAATTTCTACCGATGCCTAGTTTAGGATAACGTCCTCTTATTGAATTATATCTATATAAATATTAGCTCATCGATAGCAATTGTAATTCATTACTGATTTCGCATCGATCTATAAAATCATTTTCTTATCTTAAAACAAATACATAAACATTTCTACAAGTATGCACATATATCTCATTTTCTTGATTTTATAAGCAATAATCACTTAATTTAATTCACAAATGCATTTCAAACACATATTAAGCACATATTAACATGTATAATTCACATCATCAACCCACATATTTGTAACCCACATTTTCATTCATGTATAAGTCAGAACTTTGATCGAAAGTACACATATACTCAAACATCCCAATAAATATCCTTTATAACTCCATCATATCTCACTATTCAACTTAACCTATTTCCAATGTAAAATCAACTTCCACATACACGAACATTGAATTCATTTAGCACATTCAATCACATTAACTATACCAGATACAATCGATTTGGCATAAAGCCTCATATAGTATACCTAAGCATGGGGTTTATTTTAGCACATAACCCATATATCCAAAATTATTAGCATTCATCAAAAATTCTTACAGACTTTCAAATGTCGAACTTAATCGAAATAATTTCTTGAACATGATTAACAAAAATAGGGGTCATTTAGCAATAGCACATATGACTTCATATACCAAGCATTCCATAAACTAAATCTGTAACATATTTATAACATGAATTCATTTCTTAACAACATATCCCCCGTCTTAAATCAATGCCTTTGTTCCATACGAGGTCTTACATGAGTCTTGTTTTACTCACTTAATGTCTACTGACCGATCTTGCACACATAGTGCTCGGTTGAAGAACTTGCACTCTCAGTGCCTCTAATCATTTGCACATATAGTGCCCCTATTCATTTGTTGTTACACATTGAAATGACTTAACCAAGTCTAAAAAACATCATGTATGTACACTTTTAAACATATCCTTTCATTTAAATTTGAATTCAGTATAGTAATGAACACTTAAACTTTGCTCAAATTATCTAAGACGAAGCCTATTAGGCACGAAGGCGAATACACATCACCAAAGATGATTGCTCTTCGGGACCTAACCCGGATATAACACCAGCACGAATGCTCTTCGGGACTTAGCCCGGATATAACACCAGCACGAATGCACTTCAGGACTTAGCCCGGATATAACACCAGCATGAATGCTCTTCGGGACTTAGCCCGGATATAACACCAGCACGAATGCTCTTCGGGACTTAGCCCGGACATAACACCAGCACGAATGCTCTTTGGGACCTAGCCCGGATATAACACCAGCACGAATGCTCTTCGGGACTTAGCCCGGCTATATAACTCTCAATTCTCATGTACATATACATATATAACAATACACATTAGTATATCATTTACATTACTTGAATACAAACACAACATGCTTATCGACCATTCAACTTTCAGTTCCATAGCCATATACAAAGATCACATTTATAGTCGTAACACTCTTTCAAAATTGCATCACTTATACCCTTATAATTCAATCCAAATCAAAATTCAAATACGAGTACATGATACGTACCTGATCAACTTAATGATTTAAGCATATCCAAGTGAAGTTATATCGCAGATTCTCATAGTCAGAAGCTTGCTACAGCTCGATCGGGATCAAAATTCATTACAATACAACAAACACATTTTAATAGTCAAAAATCATCACACTATCACTTTATCATTTTATGGCATGTATAAATAGACTCACGCGTGCTACGTTAGTCCTAGAATTGACTAAACCGTAGCTCTGATACCAATAAAATGTAACACCCCTATCCCATATCCGTCACCGGAATAGGTAAAGGGGCATTAATGGACTTGAAACTCATATCCGAACAGTGAAAATTTTAAATATTTTTTTGTATAAAGAACGTTCCTTTAGGTAAATACTAAAGACAGTAAGGGATACAATTTAACTTCTATAAGTACACATTCAAAAGATGCCATTTTCGCATGGCTTATATACATTAACCTAAATATTCTTCTACCAATTGGTCTATTCTTTACATGCCATAAAATAGTTCAAAACATAACAAGAATAAGCGGGGATAGTGATAGTGTGACTAGTTGTCGATGATCCCCGAGCCTGTAGCTTCCAAATGAGATCTATAAAACAGAGGAAACAAAGTAAACAGAGTAAGCATTACAATGCTTAGTAAGTTTTAAGCAGTGTCAACAGATAACAATCAAATTATAACATAGTTGTTCGTATTTTTATTCCACTCTTCCTTCGGGCATACCATCCTTTTACCTAATATGCACATCTCATCATATATAATAGGCAGATAAATTCTCACTTGATAGTGATCTCTTATAAACATAGGTACATTACATATTTTCACCTAACTTTCCACATTGACCAAACGCACAATATTCATAGAACAGTCTTATTGCTTTACTCACATATGCATCACATAACGACCTTGTGATTTAGTCCAAATCAAGCTTAAATATAATCTCAAAATACATACCTGACCAGCTTAACGCATTGAACGTATTTATTACCAATTGTTACGGCGAAGTCCTATAATCTTATGCTTTACTCGAATCTTCAGCGAAACCTTTAGCTCGAATAGTCCCCACACGTAGTTATCGGGTCATACCCGGACATAATCTCTACACGTACTCATCGGGTCTTACCCGGAATATATTTCCAAGTTTCATGTACATTTAATCACATGTTACAACATTCACATCGACTGTCATATTTGTAATTCATTTGCCTCATCAAATATCTAATAATACACACCTTTCACATTTGGTCATTCGGCTACAATATACACACATCTCCTACATATTTCACATTAGCCATTCGGCTTTACCACATATACATATCTCATATATATTTCACATTAGCCATTCAGATTTACCACATATACATATCTCATACGTATTTCACATTAGCCATTCGGCTTTACCACATACATATCTCATACGTATTTCACATTAGCCATTCGGCTTTACCACATAAACATATCTCATACGTATTTCACATTAGCCATTCGACTTTACCACATAAACATATCTCATACCTATTTCACATTAGCCATTCGGCTTTACAACATATACATATCTCATACCTATTTCACATTAGCCATTCGGCTTTACCACATATACATATCTCATACGTATTTCACATTAGCCATTCGGCTTTACCACATATACATATCTCATACGTATTTCACAAGAGCCATTCTACTTTACCACATATACATATCTCATAATGTATTTCACATTAGCCATTCGGCTTTACCACATATACATATCGACACGATTTCACATTAGCCATTCGGCTTTACCACATATACATATCGTCGTGATTTCACATTAGCCATTCGGCTTTACCACATATACATTCTCATACGTATTTCACATTAGCCATTCGGCTTTACCACATGTACATATCTCATACGTATTTCACATTAGCCATTCGGCTTTACCACATGTACATATCTCATACATATTTCACATTAGCCATTCGGCTTTACCACATATACCTATCTCATACATATTTCACATTAGCCATTCGGCTTTACCACATATATATATCTCATACATATTTCACATTAGCCATTCGGCTTTACCACATATACATATCTCATACGTATTTCACATTAGCCATTTCTTCCCACTTTGAATCTATGCATCCATTTAATCATAGTTTGTTCAAGCACTCATACAACAAGATTCATCCAATTTAACAAGAAACAAAAACTTTATTCCTCCATAGCTACAATGGCCGAAAGATCTAGACATCTCAATACCGAAATTTCTAACATGGGTTGCTTAAAGAATTTGGTAGGGAGTTCAAATTTATCTAACATTTCAAGTAACTTAACACATCCATATAGCTAACATGCTAGTAGTATAAAGGCATCAACTAAAATTTTGAAGCCTCTTAGCCGAATCCTAACTCTCAAACAACTCCAATTTCATCCATGAGATAAATAGAAGTAGGCTAACCCTCCAAAGGATGTGTAAACCTCCAAAAGCAACATTGAACATACCTTAATCTAAAGAACCACCTTGGCCGAACTTCCCCTCTTCTTCTTCCTTCAATTCACGGCAATGGAGGAGCAACCTAGCTAATTTTTTTGTTTCTCCCCTACTAACCACTATTATTTTATTACCCATGTTCTTTATTTTATTATTTCTAACATAGAACACTAACATAAAATGTTTATAATACATTTTAACCCATAGCATGGCCGGCCACTACTTGTCATAGGTGGAATTTTGACATGCAAACCCATTATTTTCATAACATGCAATAATAGATCCTTATAGATTAACCCATCACATTTCAAAGTGTCACACATAAGTCCTACTAACTAAATTCACATGCAATTGACCAAATCTATAACACCCCGTACCCGAGTCCGTTACCGAAGTCGAACACAAGGTGCACACAAACTTGTCTTAATCATTTTCACAGTCCATAAAAAAAAAAATTTCCAGACAAGCTGGTTACTGCATCACTGTAGCCTTAAAAATCATATCTTGAGTTTCAGAACTCGAAAATCAGTTTCGTAATTTTTTCCTGAAACTAGACTCATATCTCCATCTACATAATTTTTTCTAGAATTTTTGGTCTGGCCAATTAGTACAGTTTATTAGTTAAAGTCTCCCATGTTACAGGGGTCGACTACACTGACCTTCGCGCGTTACGACTTGAATATCTCTCTGTACAGGGATTCAATACTGATGCTGTTTGTTTCTATAGAAACTAGACTCAAAGAGGAATCTATAAATATATGGCATGACTCCTAATTATCTCTGGTTAATTTACAATGAATTTCCAAAGTCGGAACAGGGAATCCAGAAACCATTCTGGCCCTGTCTCACGAAAACCTAAATATCTTTTAACATACAACTCATATGACCGTTTCGTTTCTTCCATATGAAAGTAGATTCATCAAGGTTCATTTAAATAATTTATTCACTAATTTATTCCATTCCTGCTATTTTTAGTGATTTTTCACATCCACACCACTGCTGCTGACAGCATCTACCTTTAAGGTAGACTTTACCTATTTCATAATTTCCATGATTCAATTGGCCCTTTTTGCATACATAGCACAAAGTGTGATCATGATTAACCATTCCAATGGCTAATAGTTTCAAAACAATTCCATACCTCATAATGATCAACATACAAACGATTATAGTACTATGCTAAAAACGTATATAAGCCATTTTCGCATGGCTATCCAAGTTTACACAAAACCGGAAGGTACATGACCTACAACAAAAGGGTAGTCCTATACATGCCATTTCAAAGCTCAACCAAAATTGTACCAAAAGGGGGCTTTGATAGTGTGGATGACTTCGACTTCAATGATCCCGAATCCGATAGCTAACGAGCAAAATCTATAAAACAAAGAGCCAAAGCAACGGAGTAAGCATTTTAATGCTTAGTAAGTCTCAAGTAATGAAATCAGCTTTGACTAAAGTATTACATTCACATAGCTAAATGAATCACTTTATTAATACACATTCTCATAATCATACTTACTTCACATTACCGACCCTTATGTTTATACACAAAAGAACAACTTAGCCAAAGGCCGGTAGCTCGTTTATCAACTGAGCTAATACTTACTTGTAAGGACTCAACTAATTCAAGCACATACGAACATACCTCATTGCTGGAATTTTCACAAGTGTATAAACTGAAATTTTTACAGCAAGATTGCTCATTTCTGAATCACGTACCTTCGGGATTTAACCGGATATAACCACAAGCACAATTGCCTTCGGGTCTTAACCCGGATATAACAACTCGCACGAATGCCTTCGGGTCTTAGTCCGGATATAACAACTCGCACGAATGCCTTCGGGTCTTAGCCCGGATATAACAACTCGCACGAATGCCTTCGGGTCTTAGCCCGGATATAACAACTCGCACGAATGCCTTCGGGTCTTAGCCCGGATATAATCACTAGCATAAATGCCTTCGGGACTTAGCCCGGGTGTGACAGCCCAAAATTGACCCTAGTCGGAATGTGGTTTCGGGACCACAAAACCGAGGCATAAAAATAATTTAAAATTTATTTTGATGCCTATAATATGTGTATGCTCATGTATGACATTTTTTGATGATTGATTTAGTGTTATAAAGGTGAATTTCACTAGAAAGGACTTAGTAGTGAACTTTGAAAGTACGATAGGGAAATGTGTGATGACTAATTAAAGCATGCATGCAAAACAATGGACTTGCATGTCAAATTCCCTTTTATAGGTGGTGGCGGCCATGACCAAGAATATGGGCTAAACATGTCATGAAACATGTTTTGTTGGGCATTAGGGAGAAATAATAAACAAATAAGCATGGGTAAGAAAAGAATGAAAAAAAATGTGTGTGTGAGTGTGGTATCTCCCCATTGCCGTGAGTTGTAAAGGAAGAAAGAAAAAATTTGTTCACCTTTCTTTGAGCCAAAACTAAGGGGAAGAAGAGATTTTGCTTCATTTTATTTGTTTAGAAGAGATCTAGAAGGAGATTTGGCTAAACTTGCACCAAGATTAAGGTATGTATGAGGTTGTGTCATGAGATTCATGCATGTTTTAGTTGCCAACTTGATGTTCATGTTAGCCATGGTTCAAATCCTTGTTATGCCATGGAAGTGGTATTTGGTCAAAGTTGATATTGTGATAAAGCCATTGCATGCTAAGTGTGAAGCTTGATGATGATGCATGCAATGATGGATTGTCTACTCTTGAAATTTCTTTGTGGCCATCTTGAGTAAGACATTGAGTTTTCTTTTTGTTTAACCATGATTGAAGTTGAAAAGGGCATGATTGTGATGTATTCGGCCATGATGCATTCATGAGCATGGTTCATGCTTCTTGCATGTTAGTTAAAATTTGTGTTTTGGATGGCTAGGGACACCTTGAAATTGACCATGCACATATATGTATATATATGTTTGCACATGATGTTTTGGTTATGAAGTAAGTGATGAATATGTTTGTTTAAAGAAGAAAATGTTGAAGAATGCTTGTGAAATTGCAAGTACATTCGCCTAGTACACATATGATGTGGAAATCTTGGAATTTATTGTTGAATTGGTGCAAGTATGACTAAGTATATTCGGCCTTAGGTAGCCTATTGATGGCCTTAGCTTTTCCTTGATGCTTGAATGAATTGTATTGAATTGCTTGATGTAGTATAAAATGTGCATGACCATTGTGTATTCAAGCTAAAGGGTGGCCATATGACCATTTAAACTCCTTGTCATATTCGCCATAAGCTAGCATAATGAGGTTTTAATAAATTGAATTTGTTTGAATTAGCTCAAGAGCTTAGAGGGCCACAATTGGACAAGGGAAGGAAAAAGTGATCGAATAGCCGTAAAAGCCGTTCGACAACATCCGAGGTAAGTCCTCAAGAAGTGACCCTACTTGAATTATGTGAAATGAAATGTGGATGTGTAATGATTATCGATTTATGTGTGTATGAGTATTTGAATGATACCCGCTAAGTCCCAAGGCAATTATGCTAGTGATTACCTTTGTGTTTGAGCCTTAGTAACGAAAATGAAACATGAATGTCTAATGATTATTGATGTATGTGTGCATGAGCAATTGAATGATATCCGGCTAAGTCCCAAGACATTTATGCTGGAAATTATATCCGGTTAAGACCAAGGCAATTGTGCTAGTGGCTACATCCGGCTAAGACCAAGGCATTCGTGCGAAGTCGTTCTATCCGGGCTAAGACCAAGGCATTCGTGCACGTGGTTATATCCGGTTGTATTCAAGAAGCTTGGGCTGGAGGTGAGTGTTGGCTGCTGTAATAAATTCCATAAGTACGCTCGAAAAGCCCAAAGAATAAGGTATGATTATATGTGCATTGAAAAGTCGACATGCTTGAGCAACATTCGCTCAATCGACTAACAATTTCAGCTATTGAATTGGTTGATACCGTGAAAGTATATAATGATGAAGTGTGAAGTAAGAATGATTATGTGAATGTGTATTAATGAAATGATGCATTTGGCTATGTGAATGTATTGCTTTAATTAAAGCTGATTTTATTCCTTGAGACTTACTAAGCATAAAAATGCTTACCCGTTGCTTTGGCTCTCTGTTTTATAGATTTTGCTCGATAGCAATCGGATTCGGGATCATTAAAGTCGAAGTCATCTACACTATCAAAGCCTCCATTTTGGTATAATTTTTGGTTGAACTTTGAAATGGCATGTATAGGACTACCCCTTGTCGGTTCAATTGTGTTGTGATGTATATATGTACGGCCATGCGAAAATGGCTCGTAAAAGTGAAGTACGAACTTAGACTATTTGCGGTTTGTATATATATATATATATGGTGTCATGATGTGATTATGGATTGGAAATGGGAGTGTTGGTCACATGATCAGCCATTGGTATGGTTAAAATGATCATTTGTGAACCTATGTATGGCAAGACTAGTTGGTTCATGGAGACTACAAAATAGGTAAGACCTACCTTAAAAACAGATGCTGCCAGCTGCAGTGACGTGAATGTGAAAAATCACCAAAATTTGTAGGAATGGTATTAAATAGTGAATAAGCTATGTAAATGAACCTTGATGAGTCTACTTTCATATGGAAGAAACGAAATGGTCAAAAGAGTCACATGTTAAGAGATATTAAAGCTTTCGTGAGACAGGGCCAGAACGGTTTCTGGGTCCCCTGTTGCAACTTTAAAAATTTACTATAAATATTCCAGAAAGAATTAGGAGTCATTCCTTATATTTACAGATTCCACTTTGAGTCTAGTTTCATTAGAAACAAACGGCACCAGTATTAAAGCCCTGTACAGAGAGATATTCAAGTTGTAACGCGCGGAGATCAGAGCAGTCGATCCCTGTAACATGGGTGACTTTAACTAATAAACTGTACCAATTGGCCTGACCAAAAATTCTAGAAATAAATCCATGGATGGATATATGAGTCTAAATTCAGGGAAAATTTACGAAACCAGTTTCCGAGTTTTGAAACTCGAGATATGATTTTTAAGGCGACGGTGACGCAGTTTTCCAGCCTGACTGGAAATGTCAATTGGTGGGCGAAATATGTGGATTTGGCTTGTTAACCCCTCGTGTCCGACACCGGCGATGGTCTCGGGTTCGGGGTATTACACCGGGTATCATTCAAATGCTCATGTACACATATATCAATAATCACGACACATCCATATTTCATTTTCGTTACTAAGGCTCAAACACAAAATATTTATCAAACATTTACAATTTCGGCTCAATAGCCACATACATAGAGCATGATTTCAATTGACTTTATAACTTAGTCCCTACGCACATTCGGCTGTCCGCCATAATAGGACAAATCATTTCAATATAATTCAAGTAGGGTCATTACTTGAAGACTTACCTCAGATGTTGTCGAACGATTTCGACGGCTATTCGATCACTTTTTCCTTTCCCTTATCCAACTGTGGTCCTCTAAGCTCTTGAGCTAATTCACACAAATTTAACTTATTAAAATCTCATTATGATAGCTTATGGCCGAATATGACAAGGAGTTTAAATGGTCATATGGCCATCCTTTAGCTCAAGTACACAATGGTCATGCACATTTTTAATCACAACAAGCAATTCAATACAATTCATTCAAACATCAAAGTGAAGCTCAAAGTACTTAGCCCTTATATACATTAGACATTAGAGTCACATGTGTATGAAATCACGAATCGAATTCAACACATTAGTTAGTACTCTCCTTAGCCGAATTTTCTAAGCCAAGAATAGGCATCAATATGCTTCCCTCTAACCGAATGCATGCACACAAATTCCCCTCATGTGGCCGAATATGCATGTCCATGTTGAGGCCAATTATACACTTAATACCACACAAAAAAAAAAACAGCATACATTTTACTAACTAACGCATTCCATATTGTAACTCAATACGCATCAACCATTTATTTCAGAATCAAACATCATCATATGCAAATATATACCTTGAGATGGTATATATGTCATACCAATACATCATATGCAAA
Organism: Gossypium arboreum; assembly: GCF_025698485.1. Lineage (NCBI taxonomy): Eukaryota > Viridiplantae > Streptophyta > Magnoliopsida > Malvales > Malvaceae > Gossypium > Gossypium arboreum. Next base: position 83,380,024 of record NC_069080.1, read on the forward strand.
CATATGTACATATAGGTGCAAGGGCGAATCTCAAGTTGCTTATATCCAAATATGAACACATATCCAAAGCTCAAATCTTACCTACCATGCAATATGCATAAATCATACTCATGGATCTACCATGGCGAATACACCACAACACCATACCGTTTCAATTTGGTCATGGTTAAACAAAGAACTTAGTGTCACACTCAAAATGCTAAAAGAAAATCCAAGAGTCCTCAATCCCCATCACAATGTATCATTATCAAGCTTGATATTTAGCATGCAATGGCATTAACACAACATCCACCTTGGCCGAATATCATTCCCATGTCATAGCAAAGATTTGAACCATGGGCTAATAAGAACATCAAGCTAGCAACTAAAAACATGCATAAATCTCATGGCACAACCTCAAACATACCTTAATCTTGATGCAAGTATAGACAAACCCCTTCCTAATCCTCTTCCAAACCAAACATGAAGCAAAAATTCCCTCTTCTTCCTTAGGATTTTCGGTCAAGAGAGAAAGGAAAGGATGAACAAATTTTTCTCTTTTCTTTTCTTCAACTCACGGCAAGGGGGGGCATGGATGAGACCATTTTTTTTTCTTTCTTTGTCCATGCTCTTTATTTTATTATTTCTAACATCAAGCATTCACCCAACATGTTTTATGACATTTTTTTTGCCCATAATTCTTTGTCATGGCCGGCCACTAGGCTTTAGTTTAGGGAAATTTGACATGCAAACCCCTCATTTTTGCATGCATGATCAACTAGTCATCACACATTTCCCTATCCTATTTTCAAAGTTTACTACTAGGTCCTTTTTAGTGAAATTCACATTTATAATCCTAAATCAAATCATCAAAAATGTCACACACGAATTAACACATATCATAAGCATCAAAATGAACATTAAATTATTTTTATGCCTCGGTTTTGTGGTCCTGAAACCACATTCCGACTAGGGTCAGTTTTGGGCTGTCACAACTCTCCCACACTTAAGAAATTTTCGTCCCCGAAAATCTTACCGGTAAATAGATTTGGGTAACGTTCTTTCATAGAGTTCTCGGGTTCCCAAGTAGCTTCTTCCATCCCGTGTTTGAGCCATAACACTTTTACTAACGGAACCCTTTTGTTTCGCAACTCCTTCACTTCACGAGCTAGGATACGAATCGGTTCTTCTTCATAGCTCACATCGGCTTGAATTTCAATCTCTGATGGACTAATTACGTGCGACGGATCAGATCTATAGCGTCGAAGCATCGAAACATGAAAGACGTCGTGAATCTTTTCAAGTTCAGGGGGCAAAATCAAACGATACGCAACTGGACCGACTTGTTCGGATATCTCATATGGCCCGATGAACCTCGGACTCAATTTGCCCTTGCCCCCAAATCTGAGTATCTTTTTCCAATGCGAAACTTTAAGAAACACTTTATCTCCCACCTGATGCTCAATGTCTTTTCGTTTCAGATCCGCGTACGACTTCTGACGATCGGAGGCTATCTTCAGATTTTCACGGATTACTTTTACTTTCTGTTCAGCATCTTTAATCAAATCCACTCTAAAAATTTTGCTTTCACCGAGCTCGGTCCAAAACAATGGTGTACGGCATTTATGCCCGTACAAGGCCTCATAAGGCGCCATCTTAATACTTGATTAAAAACTATTGTTGTAAGCGAATTCAATCAAAGGTAAATACCGTTCCCATGAACCACTGAACTCGAGGATGCAACATCTCAACATATCCTCAAGTATCTGAATTATCCGCCGGATTGACCATCGGTTTGGGGTGAAAGGCGGTCTGAAATGCAACTTGGTACCCAAAGCTTCTTGCAATTTCTTCCAAAATCGCGAGGTGAATCTCGGATCTCTATCCGACACAATGTAATCGGTACCCGTGTAATCTCACAATCTGAGAAACGTACAATTCAGCTAGTTTATCCAATGAAAAATCCGTGCACGCACGGGATAAAGTGAGCCGACTTAGTCGATCTATCAACAACAACCCAAATCGCATCCTTCTTGCTTGCGACAATGGCGGTCCGGACACAAAGTCCATTGTGACTCGATCCCATTTCCACTCGGGTATCATGATCGGCTGAAGTAACCCTGAAGGCACTTGATGTTTCGCTTTCACTTGTTGACATATTAAACATCTCGAAACAAAGTCGAAGATGTCTCATTTCATACCATGCCACCAAAACCGACGTTTCAAATCGTTGTACATCTTTGTACTCCCCGGGTGAATTGACATTCGGCTACAATGGGCTTCGTTCAGAATCATCGAAATGAGTTCCGAATTCCTTGGAACACACAGACGACTTCTGAACCTCAAACAATCGTCATCATCAATTTGAAACTCCGATTCCTTGTTCGAACACACTCACCCGCTTTGCAACCAACTCATCGTCAACTTTCGAGCTTCACGAATTTGATGAGTCAACAATGGTTTGGCCTTTAATTCGGCTACTAACACATTGTCGGGTAGAATAGACAAGTGTACATTCATCGCTCAGAAAACAAACAGTGATTTCCGGCTTAAGGCGTCCGCAACCACATTAGCCTTTCCGGGGATATTCAATGACAAGCTCATAATCTTTTAACAACTCGAGCCAACGTCTTTGTCGCAGATTTAAGTCTCTTTGAGTCATCAAATATTTGAGACTTTTGTGATCCGAATACATGGCACTTCTCACCAAATAAGTAATGTCGCCATATCTTTAAAGCGAATACGATGGCGACCAATTCGAGATCATGGGTCGGATAATTTTTCTCATGTGGCTTTAATTGTCTCGGCGCGATAGGCCATAACTCGACCTTCTTGCATCAATACGCAACCTAACCCAAGTAGGGAGGCGTCACTATAGATGAAAAACTCTTTGCCGATTCGGCTGCACTAATCTGGAGCTTCCGTCAAATGAGTTTTCAATTGATCGAAACTTTTCGACACTTTTCCGTCCATTCAAACTTGACATCTTTCAAGCAGTTTCATCATGGGTGTGGCTATCATCAAAAATCCTTTTACAAACCGTCGGTAGTAACCGGCAAGTCCCAAAAAGCTCCGAACCTCAGTAATATTTCTTGGAGGCTTCCAGTTAAGTATGGCTGAAATTTTGCTCTGGTCGACTCGAATACCGTCGCGAGATACCACATGACCCAAGAAGCTAACCTCGCTTATCCGAACTCACACTTGCTGAACTTAGCATATAACCGCTTATCCCGTAAAATTTGCAACACTAATCTCGGTGCTCGCATGTTCGGTCTCATCTCTTGAATAGACCAAGATGTCGTCAATGAACACAACTACGAACCGATCCAAATACGGTCTCAAGATCCGATTCATCAAATCCATAAATACCGCAGGGCATTAGTGAGCCCAAACGGCATCACTAAGAACTCGTAGTGACCATATCTCGCTCAAGGCGTTTTGGGTATATCCGAATCTCGGATTCATGAATCGATAATAGCCCGATCTCAAATCTATTTTTGAAAACACCGAGGCTCCTTTCAGTTGATCGAACAAATCATCGATACGCTGATAACGAATATTTGTTCTTTATTGTCACTTTATTAAGGCGACGATAGTCGATGCACAACCTCATGGTTCCGTCCTTCTTTTCACAAACAACACCGGTGCACCCCAAGGTGAAAAACTCAAGGCGAGCAAAACCTCTATCCACCAACTCTTGCAACCGAGCTTTCAACTCCTTTAATTCCGTTGGTGCCATACGATCGGCTATCGAAATCGGTGTGGTCCCAAGTACAAGCTCAATACCAAACTCTATCTCCGAACAGTGGCAAACCCGTAATTCTTCTGAAAAACATCCGGTATTCACAAACCACCGCACGATTCGGGTTTTATTTCTAACTCCTTATCATCAAGTACATACGCAAGGTATGCTTCGCACCCTTTCTTACATACTACGGGCCAACATTGATGATATTACAATGGCAACCCCTTTAAGTCCGTAGATTCAACTCGAATCATCTCGTTATTTGCGCACCTCAAATCAATAGTCTTGCTTTTGCAATTCACAACCGCATCATGCACGGTCAACCAATCCAACCCAAGAATAACATCAAATTCATCGAACGGCAAAAGCATCAAGTCCGCCGAAAACAGGAACCTCGAATTACTAGGGGACATTTCTTACACACTTTGTCGACCAAAGACGTAACGACCCAAGGGATTTGACACCCGAATTACGAACTCAGTAGACTCAATAGGTAAAGTCTTACTGGATGCTAAGGTTTCGCATATATAAGAATGAGTAGAACCAGGGTCAATCAAAGCAATCACATTAGTATCAAAGAGAGTGAAAGTACCGGTAATAACATCTGGAGAGGAAGCATCCTCACGCATGATATAGCATAAGCCCTAGCAGAGCGCGAGCCTCGGATCTGGTCGACATCTCTAGATCCTCTCGACCACCACTAGCATTGCCCGTATTTCTTGATGGTCTACCTCGGCGGTGGTAGCACCGGTTTCCCACTCGATCTACATTCTATTCGACAACCTCGGGCAATCTTTAATGAAGTGGTCGATGATCCGCACTTGTACACAGAGCGGTCACGGAATCTACAACTCCTGAATGCCATTTCCCACAATATCGGCACTCCGTTCTGTCTCGACGATCATTGCCAGCACTGGCGATTGAAGTGACTCGCGTGCCCATAGGGGGTCGATCGCGGTCTCGTCTAGAGAAGCCCAAAGTGTCTCTAGATCGGCCTAAGCCATCTCTAAGTTTCTTTGTTGACTGTGGGATGGGCTTCCCCGAAGACCTCTTACGAAACTCCCTTGCTCCCCCTTTAGCTTTTCTTTTCTCCACACTGAGCTCCTCGGCTTTGCAAGCTCGCTCGACAAGTACCACAAATTCTCGGATTTCCAAGATGGCAACTTACAGCTTTATATCGTCATTCAGTCCATCTTCAAAACGTTTACACATCACGGCTTCGAAGGAAATGCATTCTCGTGTGTATCGACTAAGCCTCACAAATTTTCGTTCATAGTCGGTAACCGACATGGAACCTTGTTTAAGTTCAAGAAATTCCTTCCATTTTTGATCCATAAATCTCTGACTGATATACTTTTTCCGAAACTCAGTTTGGAAAAACTCCCAAGTTACTTGTTCTCGGGGCACAACAGAGGTCAGAGTACTCCACCAATAGTAGGCAGAATCACGTAGCAAGGAGATTGTACACTTTAGGCATTCATCGGGCGTACAAGATAGCTCATCGAGTACCCGGATCGTGTTGTCCAACCAAAATTCAGCTTGCTCGACATCGTCGCTATCCGTAGCTTTAAATTCAGTAGCCCCATGTACGCTATAGAAAGCTTGCCTAGCCTCATCATTCGGATTGCTAGCAACAGGTTGAGAGTCCGCCGGCGCTGTCCCTTGTGCGGGAGCAGGCGCCACACTCTCCACATCATCAGCTATCGCTCGGTTGGAATCGGGATCCATTACTATAAATAAACACAATTTCAAACGTCAGAAATCACCACACTATCAAATAATCACATAAAATGGCATGTATAGCTAGACCCAAACGCATTACGGTAGTCCTAGAATCGACTAAACCGTAGCTCTGATACCAATAAAATTGTAACACCCCGTACCCGAGTCCATTACCGGAGTCGAACACAAGGTGCACACAAACTTGTTTTAATCATTTTCACAGTCCATAAAAAAAAAATTTTCCAGACAAGCTGGTTACTGCATCACTGTCGCCTTAAAAATCATATCTTGAGTTTCAGAACTTGAAAATCAGTTTTGTAATTTTTCCCTGAAACTAGACTCATATCTCCATCTACATATTTTTTTCTAGAATTTTTGGTAGGGCCAATTAGTACAGTTTATTAGTTAAAGTCTCCCATGTTACAGGGGTCGACTACACTGACCTTCGCGTGTTACGACTTGAATATCTCTCTGTACAGGGCTTCAATACTGATGCTGTTTGTTTCTATAGAAACTAGACTCAAAGAGGAATCTATACATATATGGCATGACTCCTAATTATCTCTGGTTAATTTACAATGAATTTCCAAAGTCGGAACAGGGAATCCAGAAACCGTTCTGGCCCTGTCTCACGAAAACCTAAATATCTTTTAACATACAACTCATATGACCGTTTCGTTTCTTCCATATGAAATTAGATTCATCAAGGTTCATTTACATAATTTATTCACTAATTTATTTCATTCCTGTTATTTTTAGTGATTTTTCACATCTACACCACTGCTGCTGACAGCATCTGCCTTTAAGGTAGACTTTACCTATTTCATAATTTCCATGATTCAATTGGCCCTTTTTGCATACATAGCACAAAGTGTGATCATGATTAACCATTCCAATGGCTAATCGTTTCAAAACAATTCCATACCTCATAATGATCAACATACAAACGATTATAGTACTATGCTAAAAACGTATATAAGCCATTTTCGCATGGCTATCCAAGTTTACACAAAACCGGAAGGTACATGACCTACAACAAAAGGGTAGTCCTATACATGCCATTTCAAAGCTCAACCAAAATTGTACCAAAAGGGGGCTTTGATAGTGTGGATGACTTCGACTTCAATGATCCCGAATCTGATAGCTAACGAGCAAAATCTATAAAACAAAGAGCCAATGTAACACCCCAAACCCGAGATCGTCACCGGATTTGAACACGTGGTGTTACCGGGCTCACTTCCCTTATTTCTCTCTTTGCAATATTGATTGCTGTTCCAGGCAGGCTAGCTAACTGCGTCACTGTCGCCTTAAAAATCATATCTCGAGTTTCAAAACTCGAAAACTGATTCCGTAAATTTTCCCTGAATTTAGACTCATATGTGAATCCATGGATTTATTTCTAGAATTTTTGGTTGGGCAAATTGGTACAGTTTATTAGTTAAAGTCGCCCATGTTACAGGGGTCGACTACACTGACCTTCGTGCATTACGACCTGAATATCTTCTCGTACAGAGCTTCAATGCTCATGTCGTTTGTTTCTAATGAAACTAGACTCAAAGGGGAATCTGCACATATAAGGCACGACTTCTAATTACTTCTGGATAATTTATAGTAAATTTTCAAAATCGAGATAGGGGATCCAGAAACTGTTCTGGCCCTGTCTCACGAAAACTTTAATATCTCTCAGTATACTGCTCATATGGTCGTTTCGTTTCGTCCATATGAAAATAGATTCATCAAGGTTCAATTTCATAATTTATTCACTATTTAATTCTACTTCTTCTATTTTTAGTGATTTTTCAATCTCATATCACTGCTGCTGTCCGCAACAGTTACTGTAGTAGACTATGCCAATTTCATGAATCTTTCCTTGACCTTACTAATCATCCATCATACATGACACAAATTATGGCCACCTTATAAAAATTAAAGTTTCTAAGACTCGTGGCTATAGGTTCTAGCATCCCACTCAACGACCACATAGGCCATTTTCACATGGCTTAAAGTTTACAACCCACAATTCAACAAAACATAATAGCCTATACATGCCAAATGTTCTCCTAGTTCAACTACGAAGACAATACCAAAAGATTTCTAGCCGGTGTGATGACTTCAACGACGGTTCCGAGCACATAAACGAGACGAGTCCAAGAGACCTAAAAGGGTGACAAGAAAACACCGAGTGAGTTTATAACTCAGTAAGTCATAAGCATTCAACCACCATCCATTAATGAAGTTATCACAACATGAAACAATAAACGAGGCTAGGTACTCATCCATACCAAACTATACCATAATTCCTCGGACCTTTCGGTTCAATCTCATACCAAGTCATACATCCACATTTCATATTCTACACAATAAGATATTTGAGGCATTTTCACACACTAACTCATTTTCACCACAATCACACAATTGCAATCATCACATAGATTTAAAGCTTACCAAGCTCAACCCCGAGCATGAACATATTGCCTATTCGTCATGAGCTCAAGGTACTTACCCGATCCGCTGCCCATACTCAACTCGATGGAGACACACCCTCCATATAATTGTTCGATCGGAGATATATATATATATATAGAGTACGCACACACGAGGCTTAATACTCGATTTCGCACACTTAGTGCCATGCGATTTAAGCCCGCACACATAGTGCCATACCCTTCGAGCTCGCACACCCAAAGGTCAGTATATTTCCAGCATGCACACTTAGTGCCATATATTTCCAGCATGCACACTTAGTGCCAATCTCGTCACCGTACACACGTATTGCCCGCACACTTAGTGCCGAAAGCAAACTTTCTACACATTTCACTATTTCTTTTACATTCAACAAATGTCATCATTCCATACACATACATTTTCATTTATATATATATATATCATCTCATTAAACACAATTGCATAGATTTTACAATCATTTAAGCAATATCAAATATGTGCTTAATGACTTACCTCGTGTTGGGTAAAATAGTTCCAAGTAGGCTACTCGATGACCTTCGTCTTTCCCTTGCTTGATTCTCCTTCTTTGACTCCTTGAGCTTGATCAATAGATCAACTAGTTTAACCATCTTGCTAAACATTCATAATTCAACTACACATGCATATGTATGCTTGTATATTCGGCAACCATTCTTACTAATCACCCATTTGGTCGATTATACACATAACCGAATATGCACCAAAAACTTGATTCAACATCACCTACATACTCACCCTAATGGCCGAATATACTTGCAATTTTTACAAACATTCTCCAACAATTTATTCTTTAAACAAACACATTTATCATTTACTTCATAACCAAAACATCATGTGCAACATATATACACACATAGGTGCAAGGTCAATTTCAAGGTGTCCATAACCATCCAAAACACAAATTTTAACTATCATGCAAGAAGCATAAACCACGCTCATGAGCATACCATGGCGAATACCTCACACCATACCCTTTTAAATTTTTGGTCATGGTTAAACAAAGGACTCAATGCCCTACTCAAGAATACTAAAAAGAAATTTCAAGAGTAGTCAATCCATCATTACATGCATCATTAGCAAGCTTCACATTTAGCATGCAATGGCCTCAACACAATATCAACCTTGGCCAAAGACCATTTCCATGGCATAACAAGGATTTGAACCATGGCTAACATGAACATCAAGTTAGCAACTAAAACATGCATGAATCTCATGACACAACCTCATACATACCTTAATCTTGATGCAAGTATAGCCAAATCTCCTTCTAGATCTCTTCTAAACCAAGAAATGGAGCAAAAATCCTTCCTTTTTCCCTTAGTATTTTCGGCCAAAGAATTTAGAATGGATGAACAAATTTTTTCTCCTTTCTTTTCCTCTACTCACGGCAACAAGGGGGGGCATCCATGCTCATTTTTTTTGTTCATTTCTTTAATGCTAGTCTTTATTTTATGACTTCCTACATACACCACTAGCAAAACATGTTGGAAACATGTTCCCTTGCCCATAACCTTGTCATGGCCGGCCACTCCTCCTTAGGAAGTGGATTATTTGACATGCAACTCCACCTTTTTGTTAACATGCACTAATAAGCCATTTAAAATTAGCCTATCATATTTCCCCATGTTTCACATTGATCCCTATTTAATAATTTCTCATACAATTGGTAAAATTAGAGAATGAAACTTCCACATATGCATGCACACACATAGTAAGCATAGAATATAACAATTAATTGTTTTTATGACTCGGTTTAGTGGTCCCGAAACCACTTTCCGACTAGGGTCAATTTAGGGCTGTCACAGCCAAAGCAACAGGGTAAGCATTTTAATGCTTAGTAAGTCTCAAGTAATGAAATCAGCTTTGACTAAAGTATTACATTCACATAGCTAAATGAATCACTTTATTAATACACATTCTCATAATCATACTTACTTCACATTACCGACCCTTATGTTTATACACAAAAGAACAACTTAGCCAAAGGCCGGTAGCTCGTTTATCAACTGAGCGAATACTTACTTGTAAGGACTCAACTAATTCAAGCACATACGAACATACCTCATTGCTGGAATTTTCACAAGTGTATAAACTGAAATTTTACAGCAAGATTGCTCATTTCAATCACGTACCTTGAGTTTAACCGGATATAACCACAAGCACAATTGCCTTCGGTCTTAACCGGATATAACAACTTCGCATACGAATGCCTTCGGTCTTAGTCCGGATATAACAACTCGCACGAATGCCTTGGTCTTAGCCCGGATATAACAACTCGCACGAATGCCTTGGTCTTAGTCCGGATATAACAACTTCATACGAATGCCTTTGGGTCTTAGCCCGATATAATCACTAGCATAAATGCCTTCGGGACTTAGCCCGGTATCATTCAAATGCTCATGTACACATATATCAATAATCACGACACATCCATATTTCATTTTCGTTACTAAGGCTCAAACACAAAATATTTATCAAACATTTACAATTTCGGCTCAATAGCCACATACATAGAGCATGATTTCAATTGACTTTATAACTTAGTCCCTACGCACATTCTACTGTCCGCCATAATAGGACAAATCATTTCAATATAATTCAAGTAGGGTCATTACTTGAAGACTTACCTCGAGATGTTGTCGAACGATTTCGACGGCTATTCGATCACTTTTTCCTTTCCCTTATCCAACTGTGGTCCTCTAAGCTCTTGAGCTAATTCACACAAATTTAACTTATTAAAATCTCATTATGATAGCTTATGGCCAAATATGACAAGGAGTTTAAATGGTCATATGGCCATCCTTTAGCTCAAGTACACAATGGTCATGCACATTTTTAATCACAACAAGCAATTCAATACAATTCATTCAAACATCAAAGTGAAGCTCAAGGTACTTAGCCCTTATATACATTAGACATTAGAGTCACATGTGTACGAAATCACGAATCGAATTCAACACATTAGTTAGTACTCTCCTTAGCCGAATTTTCTAAGCCAAGAATAGGCATCAATATGCTTGCCTCTAACCGAATGCATGCACACAAATTCCCCTCATGTGGCCGAATATGCATGTCCATGTTGAGGCCAATTATACACTTAATGCCACACAAAAAAAAAACAGCATACATTTTACTAACTAACGCATTCCATATTGTAACTCAATACGCATCAACCATTTATTTCGTAACCGAAACATCATCATATGCAAATATATACCTTGAGATGGTATATATGTCATACCAATACATCATATGCAAACATATGTACATATAGGTGCAAGGGCCGAATCTCAAGTTGCTTATATCCAAATATGAACACATATCCAAAGCTCAAATCTTACCTACCATGCAATATGCATAAATCATACTCATGGATCTACCATGGCCGAATACACCACAACACCATACCATTTCAATTTGGTCATGGTTAAACAAAGAACTTAGTGTCTCACTCAAAAATGCTAAAAGAAAATCCAAGAGTCCTCAATCCCCCATCACAATGTATCATTATCAAGCTTGATATTTAGCATGCAATGGCATTAACGCAACATCCACCTTGGCCGAATATCATTCCCATGTCATAGCAAAGATTTGAACCATGGGCTAATAAGAACATCAAGCTAGCAACTAAAAACATGCATAAATCTCATGGCACAACCTCAAACATACCTTAATCTTGATGCAAGTATAGCCAAAACCCTTCCTAATCCTCTTCCAAACCAAACATGAAGCAAAAACTCCCTCTTCTTCCTTAGGATTTTCGGTCAAGAGAGAAAGGAAAGGATGAACAAATTTTTCTCTTTTCTTTTCTTCAACTCACGGCAAGGGGGGGGCATGGATGAGACCATTTTTTTTCTTTCTTTGTCCATGCTCTTTATTTTATTATTTCTAACATCAAGCATTCACCCAACATGTTTTATGACATTTTTTTTTTTGCCCATAATTCTTTGTCATGGCCGGCCACTAGGCTTTAGTTTAGGGAAATTTGGCATGCAAACCCTCATTTTTGCATGCATGATCAACTAGTCATCACACATTTCCTATCCTATTTTCAAAGTTTACTACTAGGTCCTTTTAGTGAAATTCACATTTATAATCCTAAATCAAATCATCAAAAATGTCACACACGAATTAACACATATCATAAGCATCAAAATGAACATTAAATTATTTTTATGCCTCGGTTTTGTGGTCCCGAAACCACATTCCGACTAGGGTCAGTTTTGGGCTGTCACAAAATCGAAGCTCAAGACTTTCACACACTCATATTCACATATTTTAGACAATAAATATTATATTCAAATACTTCGGTGACTCAGTTTAGCGGTCTCGAAACCACTTTCCGACTAGGGTCAATTTAGGGCTGTCACATACCATCACCTTTTTTTTAAACCAAACTCTTGATCTTTTCCTCCTTATTTTAATCGAATCAACCTCTTCCCTTTTCAACTTAGCTGACTATTTCTTTTTCTTTTAAAAGCTGAGTCATACACTTTGGGGGTTAGATTTTTCGTTGGCAAGCGACCTCGCAATCGGTAAGTGAATTAGATCTTCTTCGGCTTTTGTTAAATATTTCTAATTCTTTTCTTTCTACACTCTTAAAAGCCGATTTTTCTTTATTCTTTCCAATACTTTCGTTAACATATGGTTTCTCCATTTATTTCTCTTTCTCCCTCTCATTCAAGAGTGTGATCGCTGGCTAAGTATTAGTTGATGGAAAAAGGGGGTTCTAGCAGAAAAGTTGGGATGGAGGCTCCCAAGTTTAAGCAATGTAAGGTGTCAGCCGTTCGGGACTTTCCGCTTGGATGCGGAAGGGGGACTACGTCAGATTTCGGGTTACATAGGCAAATCGCAGTCGATCAATCTAGTCAAGGCAAGTATAGGTTGTTCTTCGGTAAGTAGTGGATTTATTTTGAATTAATAGAATGTGACTAATGGAGTATAATGTTGAATATATGTAACGCCCCGTACCCGAGACCGTTGCCGGAGTCGAACACGAGGTGTTAATGGACTTAATTCATTTACTTACACAGTTCATTTTAAAATTTCCAGACAAGCTGGCTAACTGGATCACAGTTACTTTAAAAATCATATCTCGAGTTCCAAAACTCGAAAACTAATTCCGTAAATTTTTCCTGAAACTAGACTCATATGTCCATCTACAAATTTTTTTTCTAGAATTTTTAGCCGGGCCAATTAGTATATTTTATTAGTTAAAGTCTCCCCTGTTTCAGGGTTCGACTACTCTGACCTTCATGCATTACGACTTAGATATCTCCCTGTACAGAGCTTCAATACTTATGTTGTTTGTTTCTAATGAAACTAAACTCAAAAAGGAATCTTTACATATAAGGTATGACTTCTAATTATCTCTAGTTAATTTATGGTGAATTTCTAAAATCGGAATAGGGGATCCAGAAAATGCTCTGGCTCTGTTTCACGAAAACTTAAACATCTCATAAAATACGGCTTATATGGTCGTTTCGTTTCTTTCATATGAAAATAGACTCATCAAGATTCGATTACATAATTTATTCACTATTTAATTCCATTCCTACTATTTTTAGTGATTTTTCAAATTCACATCACTGCTGCTGTCAGCATATATTTAAGGTAAATTTTACCTATTTCATAATTTTCCAAGAATCAATTAGTAAATTGACATACATTATTTTCAAGTATAATCACGATTAGCCATGACGTACGTAGCACCAATAGGACCATGATCGGCCATTCCAATGGCTAATCATTACCAAGCATTTCCACACCACTTAATAACCATGTCATAAGACCATATATATACAAAATAACCATAATGTTATACTCAAAATATACGAGCCATTTTCGCATGGCTATACGAATATACATTACCAAAAGATACTTAAATAACAACAAGAGTCAGCCCTATACATGCCATTATCAAAATTCAACTAAAGGAGTACCAAAAGGGCTTAGATAGTGTGGACGACTTGACTTTGACACTCCAGAGTCCGATGGTGACGAACAAAATCTATAAAACAGAATTAAAGCAATGAATAAGCATTTGGATGCTTAGTAAGTTTTAAGTAATGAAATTATTCACAACTAAAGTATAGCGTTTGTATGACTAAATGAATGATTGCGTATACGCATATTCCCAAAATCATGTTTACTTCACGCTTGACCATTATATTCATACACTCGGGATCAAACCTAACTAAAGGCCTAAGCTTGTTAATCAATTGAGCGAATACTACTTAAAAGGAATCAACTTTTCCGATGCATATCTGAAACATACCTTATCGTTTGGATTTTATGAGCGTATTAATTGAAATTATTACAGCAAGATCACTCATTTCCAAACCCAAGTACCTTCGGGATTTAGCCGGATATAACAACTCGCACAAATGCCTTCGGGTCTTAGCCCGGATATAGTCACTAGCACAAATGCCTTCGGGACTTAGCCCGGATATAGTCACTAGCACAAATGCCTTCGGGACTTAGCCCGGATATAGTCACTAGCACAAAATGCCTTCGGGTCTTAGCCCGGATATAGTCACTAGCACAAAATGCCTTCGGGTCTTAGCCTAGATATCATCCGAATAATCATGCACATATCTCAATAAATCATAACACATCTATTTTTCATTTTCGTTACTAGAACTCAAACACAAGACACTTATCAACCATTACCATTTTCGGCTCAATAGCCACGTACAAAGAGCATGATTTTGATTTGCTTCATAACATGATCTCTTTACACATTCGGCTACTAGTCATAGTATAAACTAATTTCCTCGATATATAATTTAAGTAGAATCATTACATCGTCGTTTATTTGTTATGATTATATGTCATGGCTTAATCAAATCATAAACTAAGTTCCATTACTAAAAGACTTACCTCGGATGTTGTCGAACGACTTCAGCGGCTATTCGATTACATTTTCCTTTCCTTTATCAGATTTAGTTCCCCTTTGCTCTTGAGCTTAATTTAACAAATAAATTGATTTAATCATTTTGAACATCAAAGAGAAATTCAAGGTACTTAACCCTTATATATATATATTAGACATTAGAGTCATCACACGGGTACAAAACATAGCCGCAAAAGTCTTTAGCATAAATACCTATAATAACATCCAAATCATTAATTTTGTTAACACACGCATAACACATAAAGTTAACTAAAGGTATATTCCCTTATAAGGTAGTATCCTTAATGAGCTCATACCATGACTATACCTAACCGAATTCAAGTAAAGAATTTAGTACAATCACACATATTCACTAATGTTTAATTCTAGCATGCTTTCAATCTTATATACCTCATTCGGCCCTAACCGCTCAACTTAACTTATATATACAGATTCCATCTCAAAATTAAAAGTAGCAAAAATTCAATTAGGTTACAATAATGCCCATCAATGACCGAATTACTCAATCACATCTATAACGATTTTCTATCTTGTTCATATTAATAGCCAATATCAACATTAATGCCGAATGCTTAAGCACAACTAAACTAAAAATTTACCCAACATCATTTTAATTTGCCATTTCCTACTCTTCAAATTATCAATTACAAGGTGATTTATATCTATATATTAAACCAAACTTGCTAGCACACAAAATTCCTTAACCGAATGTTATAAACCCAAGCCACACATATTGTTCATTAAGACCCTTCAATGGCCACATTCGGCACCTCCCTATGAACAAACCAATTTCAACCTTCAAGAAAAAGAAAAGAAATATATGTACTAAGAGCTTCAACTACTTGGCCGAATATCAAACCTCCAAACAACCAAAACTTAATCCATGGAATGAATAGAACTTGAACTAATCACCTTATTTATGCATAAATTTTTAAGAATTTCAAAGTACTTACCTCTTCCTAAACATCAACCAAGCCGAACATGAAACAAGAGAATTGTTTTCTTCTTCCTCCCTCAAGTCACGGCAATGGAGGAGCAAGGATGAAACAACTTTGGTTTCTCCTCCCACTCACCTCATGTTTTATTATTCTTAATTCATTATTTTATTTTGTAAACTAAAAATGTTAATAGAAAAATACATATTATCAATAATAACCCATACCATGGGCGGCCACTACTTATCATAAATGGAAATTTGACATGCAAACCCATCATTTTTACAACATGCATTAATAGATCCTTATAGATTAACCTATCACATTTCAAAAGTGTCACACATAAGTCCTATTAACTAAATTCACATGCAATCGACTAAATCGAAGCTTAAAACTTTCACACATTCATATTCACATATTTTAGACAATAAATATCATATTCAAATACTTGGTGACTCGGTTTAGCGGTCCGAAACCACTTTCCGACTAGGGTCAATTTAGGGTGTCACAACTCTCCCCACTTAAGAAATTTTCGTCCTCGAAAATCTTACCGGTAAATAGGTTTGGGTATCGTTCTTTCATAGAGTTCTCAGTTTCCCAAGTAGCTTCTTCGATCCCGTGTTTGACCCATAACACCTTTACTAACGGAACCCTTTTGTTTCGCAACTCTTTCACCTCACGAGCTAGGATACTGAATCGGTTCCTCTTCATAACTCAAATCAGTTGAATTTCAACCTCGAGGATTAATTATGTGCGAAGGATCGATCAGAACGTCAAGCATCGAAACATGAAAAACCTTGTGAATCATTTCGAGATCAGGGGGTAAAATCAATCTATATGCCACTGGACCAATTCGTTCGGATATTTCATACGGCCCTATGAACCTCGGACTCAGTTTGCCCTTACGGCCAAATCTGAGTATCTTTTTCCAAGGTGAAACTTTAAGAAACACTTTGTCTCCCACCTGATACTCAATATCTCTTCGTTTTAAATCCGCGTATGACTTCTGACGATCTGAAGCTGCCTTCAGACTGTCACGAATTATCTTTACTTTCTGCTCAGCATCTTTAATCAAATCAACTCCGAAAATTTTACTTTCACCGAGCTCGGTCCAAAACAATGGTGTACGGCATTTACGACCGTACAAAGCCTCGTAAGGTGCCATCTTATTACTTGATTGAAAACTATTGTTGTAAGCGAATTCAACCAAAGGTAAATATCGCTCCCATGAACCACTAAACTCAAGGATGCAACATCTCAACATATCCTCGAGTATCTGTATTATTCGTTCAGATTGACTGTAAGGCCCCGTACCCGAGACCGTTGCCGGAGTCGAACACGAGGTGTTAACGGGCTTAATTCATTTACTTACACAGTTCATTTTAAAATTTCCAGACAAGCTGGCTAACTGCATCACAGTCACTTTAAAAATCATATCTCGAGTTCCAAAACTCGAAAATCAATTCCGTAAATTTTTCCTGAAACTAGACTCATATATCCATCTACAAATTTTTTTCTAGAATTTTTGGTAGGGCCAATTAGTACAGTTTATTAGTTAAAGTCTCCCCTATTTCAGGGTTCAACTACTCTGATGTTCATGCATTACGACTTAGATATCTCCCTGTACAGAGCTTCAATAGTTATGCCATTTGTTTCTAATGAACCTAGACTCAAAATGGAATCTTTACATATAAAGCATGACTTCTAAGTATCTCTGGTTAATTTATGGTGAATTTCCAAAATCAGAACAGGGGATCCAGAAAACACTCTGGCCCTGTTTCACGAAAACTTAAACATCTCATAAAATACGGCTCATATGGTCATTTAGTTTCTTTCATATGAAAATAGACTCATCAAGATTCGATTAAATAATTTATTCACTATTTAATTCCATTCCTACTATTTTTAGTGATTTTTCAAATTCACATCACTACTGCTGTCAGCATCTATTTTAAGGTAAATTTCACCTATTTCATAGTTTTCCATGAATCAACTAGCCATTTGTCATACATAGCACCAAAAATGATGGTAATTAACCATTCCAATGGCTAATCATTACCAAGCATTTCCATACCACTCAATAACAAATATACAAAATGATTATAATGCTATGCTCAAAATATATAAGCCATTTTCGCATGGCTATCCGAATATATACATTACCGAAAGATACTTAATTAACAACAAGGGTCAGCCCTATACATGCCATTATCAAGTTCAACTGAAGAGTACCAAAAAGTGGCTTAGATAGTGTGGACGACTTCGACTTTGACACTCCCGAGTCCGATAGCTGACGAACAAAATCTATAAAACAGAGAATTAAAGAACCGGAATAAGCATTTTAATGCTTAGTAAGTTTAAGTAATGAAATTATTTACGACTAAAGTATAGCATTCATATGACTAAATGAATAATTACATATACGCATATTCCCAACATCATACTTACTTCACGCTTCAACCATTATATTCATACACTCAGGATCAAACCTAACTAAAGGCCGGAAGCTTGTTAATCAATTGAGCGAATACTATTTAAAAGGAATCAACCTTTCCAATGCATATACGAAACATACCTTATCGTTTAGATTTATGAGCGTATTAATTGAAGTTATTACAGCAAGATCGCTCATTTCCAAACCCAAGTACCTTCGGGATTTAGCGGATATAGCAACTCGCACAAATGCCTTGGGACTTAGCCGGATATAGCAACTCGCACAAATGCCTTGGGACTTAGCCCGGATATAGTCACTAGCACAAATGCCTTCGGGAATTAGCCCGGATATAGTCACTAGCACAAATGCCTTCGAGAATTAGCCCGGATATAGTCACTAGCACAAATGCCTTCGGATCTTAGTCCGGTTATCATCCGAATAATCATGCACATATATCAATAAATCATAACACATCTATATTTCATTTTCATTACTAGAACTCAAACACAAGACACTTATCAACCATTACTATTTTCGGCTCAATAGCCACATACAAAGAGCATGATTTTGATTGGCTTTATAACATGATCTCTATACACATTCGGCTACTAGTCATAAGTATAACTAATTACCTCGATATATAATTCAAGTAGAATCATTATATCACCGTTTATTTGTTATGCTTATATGTCATGACTTAATCAAATCATAAACTAAGTTCCATTACTCAAAGACTTACCTCGGTATCTTGGAACGGTTGTGGATTGATTACTCTATTGCTTTCTCTTTTCCCCGATCCAACTTTGATCCCCCTTGCCCTTGAGCTTAATATATATACAAGTAAAAGTACTAAATATTTTTACCAATAAGGTTTACTTGTTAATCACATTCGGCAATCACATATCAAACTCATTTTACTCATGTGGCCGATTATACTTGGTCATACATACACATAATTAAGTTATTTAACACCTAACTCACATAGCCATAGTGTACAAAATCTTAAGGTCCAAATATGAATACCCCCAAGTTCTCATGACTTAACCCCTAATCACATTTTTGCCGAAAATTCTTTGAATTTCTAATAGCACACACACATATAATCAATTTGGAGACTCTATTAACCGAACATACATCCGGCAATAGTCTATAGCTCTCTCGGTCACTCATTTCACAACTTAACAAAGCTTCAATTCGAAATCATTAGCGAGTATCAATTAACTTAAGCTACCTTTAAACTTTTACTTATCACCTCATGCCAAACCATCAAAATGAACTAATTATAATTATATAAGTACTACCAAAACCGAAACCTATGCATAATATTATTTCTTATGCCCAAACCATAGACCACATTCGGCAACTCATCCACCATTCTACCAAGCACAACCGATTACCCATTCTCTTCTTAAATCTAAATTCGGCACCTCCAAACAAAATAAATTAAGAATTTCAACTTTCATGCTAACATAACCATCAACTTAACACATCCACATATCTAACATGCTAATAGCATCAAGGCATCAACTAAAATTTTTAAGCTTCTTAGCCGAATACTAACTCTCCAACAACCCCAAATCCAACCATGAGTTAGATAGAATTTAGACTAATCATCCAAGGGATGTATAAACTTCCAAAAGTAACATTGAACATACCTAAATCTAGAGAACCACCTTGGCCGAATTTTTCTTCTTCTTCTTCCTCTAGTTACGGCAATGGAGGAGAAACCTAAGCTAACTTTGGTTTCTCCTCCTACTAACCACTATTATTTTATTATCCATATTCTTGATTTTATTATTTCTAACACAAAATGTTAACATAACATATTTATAATATGTTTTAACTCATAGCATGGCCGGCCACCATCTAGATTTTGGCTAATTTGACATGCAAGTACAAGCATTTTCTAACATGCATTAATAGGCCACTTTAACATTTGCCTAGCACATTTCTAAATTTTCTCACACAAGTCCTATTTAATAAATTTCGCACCACATACACATAATTTAAGCATGAATTTTTCACACACGCATATTCATATATAATGAGCATCAAACATGACTGTAAATTATTTTTATAACTTGGTTTCGTGGTCCCGAAACCACTTTCTGACTATGGTCAATTTAGGGCTGTCACATTGACCATCGGTCTGAGGATGAAAAGCGGTGCTAAAATGCAACTTGGTACCCAAAGCTTCTTGCAATTTCTTCCAAACTCGCGAGGTGAACCTCGGATCTCTATCCGACACAATAGAAATAGGTACCCCGTGTAATCTTACAATCTGAGAAACATACAATTCAGCTAGTTTATCCAGTGAATAATCCATACGTACAGGGATAAAATGAGCTGACTTTGTCAGTCTATCAACAACAACCCAAATCGCATCTTTCTTATTTGCTGACAACGGCAACCCAGATACAAAATCCATCGTGACTTGCTCCCATTTCCATTCAGGTATCATGATTCGCTGAAGTAAACCTGTAGGCACTTGATGTTCCGTTTTCACTTGTTGACATATTAAACACTTCGAAACAAAATCGAAAATGTCTCGTTTCATACCATGCCACCAAAACTGACGTCTCAGATCGTTGTACATTTTCGTACTCCCCGGGTGAATTGACATTCGGCTACAATGAGCCTCGTTCAGAATTATCGAAATAAGTTCTGAATTTCTTGGAACACATAAACGACTTCTGAACCTCAAACAATCGTCATCATCAATTTCAAACTCTGATTCCTTATTTGAAACACTTTCCGCCCGTTTTGCAACCAATTCATCATCGACTTTCTGAGCTTCATGAATTTGATGAATCAACAATGGTTTGGCCTTTATTTCTGCTACTAACACATTATCAGATAGAACCGACAAATGTACATTCATCGCTCGTAAAGCAAACAGTGATTTACGACTTAAGGCATCCGCAACCACATTAGCCTTTCCCGGGTGATAGTCAATGACAAGCTCATAATCTTTTAACAACTCGAGCCAACGTCTTTGTCGCAGATTCAAATCTCTTTGAGTCATCAAATATTTGAGACTTTTGTGATCCGAAAATACATGGCACTTCTCACCAAATAAGTAATGTCTCCATATTTTCAAAGCGAATACGATGGCAGCTAGTTCGAGATCATGGGTTGGATAATTTTTCTCATGTGGCTTCAATTGCCTCGACGCATAAGCTACAACTCGACCTTCTTGCATCAATACACAACCCAACCCAAGTAAGGATGCGTCATCAGTAAATGACAAACTCTTTGCACGATTCAGTCGCACTAGCATCGAGCTTCACCAAGTAAGTTTTAGTTGATCGAAACTTTTCGACATTTTTCGACCATTTGAACTTAACATCTTCACAAGTAGCTTGGTCATTGGTGTGGCTATCATTGAGAAACCCTTTACAAACCGTCTCAGTAAAGCAAGTCCCAAAAAGCTACGAACCTCAAGAATATTTCTGAGGCTTCCAGTTAAGTATGGCTGAAATTTTGCTCGAATCAACTCGAATACCGATCTGCAGATACCACATGACCCAAAAAGCTAACTTCTCTCAACCAGAACTCACATTTACTGAACTTAGCATATAATTGCTTATCCTGTAAAATCTGCAACACAAATCTCAGGTGCTCAGCATGTTCGGTTTCATCTTTCGAATAGACCAAAATGTCATCAATAAACACAACTACAAACCAATCCAAATACTTTTTGAAGATCCGATTCATCAAATCCATAAATACCGCAGGGGTATTAGTGAGCCCAAACGGCATCACTAAGAACTCGTAGTGACCGTATCTCGCTTCGTAGCGCTTTTAGGTATATCCGTATCTCGAATTCATGAATCGATAATAACCCGATCTCAAATCTATCTTTGAAAACACCGAGGCTCCTTTAGTTGATCAAAAAATCATCAATACGCGATAACGGATATTTATTCTTTATTGTCACTTTATTCACCGACGATAGTCAATGCACAACCTCATGGTTTCGTCCTTCTTTTTCACAAACAATACTGGTGCACCCCAAGGCGAGAAACTTGGTCGAGCGAAACCTCTATCCATCAACTCTTGCAACTGAGCTTTCAATTCCTTTAATTTTGTTGGTGCCATACGATACGGAGCTATCGAAATCGGTGTAGTCCCAGGTACAAGTTCGATGCCAAACTCTACCTCCCGAATAGGTGGTAACCCCGGTAATTCTTCGGGAAAAACATCCGGATATTCACAAACCACTGGTACCGATTCAAGTTTCTTTTCTGGTTCTTTATTATCAAATTCGTATGCAAGATACACTTCACACCCCTTTCTCACATATTTTTGAGCTAACATCGAGGATATTATTGTTGGCAATCCATTCAAAACAATAGACTCGACTCGGATTATCTCATTATTTGCACACCTCAAATCAATAGTCTTACTTTTGCAATTCACAATTGCATCATGTACGGTCAACCAATCCAAACCGAGAATAACATCAAATTCATCAAACGGTAAAAGCATCAAGTCAGCCGGAAAACAGGAGCCTCGGATTATTAAGGGGCATTTCTTACACTCCTCGTCGACAAGCACATAACGACCCAAGGGATTCGACACTCAAATTACGAACTCAGTAGACTCAACAGGTAAAGTCTTACTGGATGCTAAGGTCTCACATACATATGAATGAGTAAAACCGGGGTCAATCAATGCAATCACATTAGTATCAAAGAGAGTGAAAGTACCGGTAATAACATCCGGCGAGGAAGCATCCTCGCGTCTGGCGATAGCATAAGCTCTAGCAGAGCACGAGCCTCGGATCTGGTTGTAGCATCTGTAGATCCTCTCTGACCGCCACTAGCATTCCCCGTATTTCTAGATGGTCTACCCTAAGCAGTAGTAGCAACCGGTTTCCCACTCTGATTTACATTTTGTTCGAGACGGTCTCGGGCAATCCTTGATAAAGTGGTCACCGATCCGCACTTATAACGAGGCGGTCATGGAATCTACAACTCCCGAATGCCATTTACCACAATCTCGCACTATGTTCGTCTCGACGATCATTCCCAACACTGGCAACCGAAGTGACTCGTGTACTCGCAGGGGGTCGATCACGATCTCGTCTAGAAAAGCCCGAAGTGCCTTTAGACCGGCTTAAATCATTTCTAAATTTCTTCGATGACTGTTGAAAGGGCTTTCCCGAAGATCTCTTACGAAACTCCTTTGCTCCCATATCAGCTTTTGTTTTCTCCCTACTGAGCTCTTCGGCTTTGCAAGCTCGCTCGACAAGTACCACAAATTCTCTGATTTCTAAAATGCCAACATACAGTTTTATATCATCATTCAGTCCATCTTCGAAACGTTTACACATTATAGCTTCTGAAGAAATGCATTCTCGAGCGTACCGGCTAAGCCTTACAAACTTTCGTTCATAATCAGTAACCGACATGGAACCTTGTTTAAGTTCAAGAAATTCTTTCCGTTTTTGATCAATGAATCTCTGGTGATATACTTTTTGAAACTTCGGTTTGGAAAAACTCCCAAGTTACTTGCTCTTTGGGCTGTGAAATCAACGTATTCCACCAATAGTAGGCGAATCACGTAGCAAGGAGATAGTACACTTTAGGCATTCATCGGTGTGCAAGATAGTTCATCAAGTACCCGAATAGTGTTGTCCAACCAAAATTCAGCGTGCTCGGCATCGTCGCTGTCTGTAGCTTTAAATTCAGTAGCCCCGTGTTTTCGAATTTTGTCAACTGGGGGCTTATTTAACCTTATCTCGTCGATTCATCGGAGGTATCGCAGTCTGAGGGTTGTATTAGTCGGGAGTGGGGGTTGTGGAACAGCCGTATTAGTTCGAATATACTGATTGAACCAATCATTCATCACGCTATAAAAAGCCTGTCTAGCTTCATCATTCTGATTACTAGCAATAGGTTGAGAGTCCACCGGCGCTGTCCCTTGTGCGAGAGTAGGCGCTACACTCTCAACATCATCAGCTACCGCTCGGTTGGGATCGGGATCCATTACTATAAGTAAACACATTTTTAACTGTCAGAAATCACCACACTATCAAATAAACACATAATGGCATGTATAGCTAGACCCGAACTTACGGTAGTCCTAGAATCGACTAAACCGTAGCTATGATACCAATAAAATTGTAACGCCCCATACCCGAGACCGTTGCCGGAGTCGAACACGAGGTGTTAATGGACTTAATTCATTTACTTACACAGTTCATTTTAAAATTTCCAGACAAGCTGGCTAACTGGATCAGAGTTACTTTAAAAATCATATCTCGAGTTCCAAAACTCGAAAACTGATTCTATAATTTTTTCCTGAAACTAGACTCATACTTCCATCTACAAATTTTTTTCTAGAATTTTTGGTCGGGCCAATTAGTACAGTTTATTAGTTAAATCCTCCCCTATTTCAGTGTTCGACTATTCTGACCTTCATGCATTACGACTTAGATATCTCCCTGTAAAGAGCTTCAATACTTATGCCGTTTGTTTCTAATGAAACTAGACTCAAAAAGGAATCTTTACATATAAGGTATGACTTCTAATTATCTCTGGTTAATTTATGGTGAATTTCTAAATTCGAAACAGGGGATCCAGAAAATGCTCTGGCCCTGTTTCATGAAAACTTAAACATCTCATAAAATACGGCTTATATGGTCATTTCGTTTCTTTCATATGAAAATAGACTCATCAAGATTCGATTACATAATTTATTCACTATTTAATTCCATTCCTGATATTTTTAGTGATTTTTCAAATTCATATCACTGCTGCTGTCAGCATATATTTAAGGTAAATTTTACCTATTTCATAATTTTCCAAGAATCAATTAGTAAATTGACATACATTATTTTCAAGTATAATCACGATTAGCCATGACGTACGTAGCACCAATAGGACCATGATCGGCCATTCCAATGGCTAATCATTACCAAGCATTTCCACACCACTTAATAACCATGTCATAAGACCATATATATACAAAATAACCATAATGTTATACTCAAAATATACGAGCCATTTTCGCATTGCTATACGAATATACATTACCAAAAGATACTTAAATAACAACAAGAGTCAGCCCTATACATGCCATTATCAAAATTCAACTAAAGGAGTACCAAAAGGGCTTAGATAGTGTGGACGACTTCGACTTTGACACTCCCGAGTCCGATAGCTGACGAACAAAATCTATAAAACAGAGAATTAAAGCAACAGAATAAGCATTTGGATGCTTAGTAAGTTTTAAGTAATGAAATTATTCACAACTAAAGTATAGCGTTTGTATGACTAAATGAATGATTGCGTATACGCATATTCCCAAAATCATGTTTACTTCACGCTTCAACCATTATATTCATACACTCAGGATCAAACCTAACTAAAGGCCAGAAGCTTGTTAATCAATTGAACGAATACTACTTAAAAAGGAATCAACTTTTCCGATGCATATACGAAACATACCTTATCGTTTGGATTTTATGAGCGTATTAATTGAAATTATTACAGCAATATCACTCATTTCCAAACCCAAGTACCTTCGGGATTTAGCCGGATATAACAACTCGCAAAAATGCCTTCGGGTCTTAGCCCGGATATAGTCACTAGCACAAATGCCTTCGGGACTTAGCCCGGATATAGTCACTAGCACAAATGCCTTTGGGACTTAGCCCGGATATAGTCACTAGCACAAAATGCCTTCGGGTCTTAGCCCGGATATAGTCACTAGCACAAAATGCCTTCGGGTCTTAGCCCGGATATCATCCGAATAACCATGCACATATCTCAATAAATCATAACACATCTATTTCTCATTTTCGTTACTAGAACTCAAACACAAGACACTTATCAACCATTACCATTTTCGGCTCAATAGCCACATACAAAGAGCATGATTTTGATTTGCTTCATAACATGATCTCTTTACACATTCGGCTACTAGTCATAGTATAAACTAATTTCCTCGATATATAATTTAAATAGAATCATTACATCGTCGTTTATTTGTTATGATTATATGTCATGGCTTAATCAAATCATAAACTAAGTTCCATTACTCAAAGACTTACCTCGGATGTTGTCGAACGACTTCAAATGACTATTCGATTACTTTTTCCTTTCCTTTATCGATTTAGTTCCCCTTTGCTCTTGAGCTTAATTTAACAAATAAATTGATTTAATCATTTTGAACATCAAAGAGAAATTCAAGGTACTTAACCCTTATATATATATATATATTAGATATTAGAGTCATCACACTTTGGTACAAAACATAGCCATAAAAGTCTTTAGCATAAATACCTATAATAACATCCAAATCATTAATTTTGTTAACACACGCATAACACATAAAGTTAACTAAAGCTATATTCCCTTATAAGGTAGTATCCTTAATGATCTCATACCATGACTATACGTAATCAATTCAAGTAAAGAATTTAGTACAATCACACATATTCACTAATGTTTAATTCTAGCATGCTTTCATATCTTATATACCTCATTCGCCCTAACCGCTCAACTTAACTTATATATACAAATTCCATCTCGAAATTAAAAGTAGCAAAATTCAATTAGGTTACAATAATGCCCATCAATGACCGAATTACTCAATCACATTTATAACCGATTTTCTATATTGTTCATATTAATAGCCAATATCAACATTAATGCCGAATGCTTAAGCACAACTAAACTAAAAATTTACCCAACATCATTTTAATTTGCCATTTCCTACTCTTCAAATTATCAATTACAAGGTGATTTACATCTATATATTAAACCAAACTTGCTAGCACACAAAATTCCTTAACCGAATATTATAAACCCAAGCCACACATATTGTTCATTAAGACCCTTCAATGGCCACATTCGGTACCTCCCTATGAACAAACCAATTTCAACCTTCAAGAAAAAGAAAAGAAATATATGTACTAAGAGCTTCAACTACTTGGCCGAATATCAAACCTCCAAACAACCAAAACTTAATCCATGGAATGAATAGAACTTGAACTAATCACCTTATTTATGCATAAAGTTTTAAGAATTTCAAAGTTCTTACCTCTTCCTAAACATCAACCAAACCGAACATGAAACAAGAGAATTCTTTTCTTCTTGCTCCCTAAAGTCACGGCAATGGAGGGAGTAAGGATGAAACAACTTTGGTTTCTCCTCCCACTCACCTCATGTTTTATTATTCTTAATTCATTATTTTATTTTGTAAACTAAAAATGTTAATAGAAAAATACATATTATCAATAATAGCCCATACCATGGCCGGCCACTACTTATCATAAATGGAAATTTGACATGCAAACCCATCATTTTTACAACATGCATTAATAGATCCTTATAGATTAACCTATCACATTTCAAAAGTGTCACACGTAAGTCCTATTAACTAAATTCACATGCAATCGACTAAATCGAAGCTTAAAACTTTCACACATTCATATTCACATATTTTAGACAATAAATATCATATTCAAATACTTCGATGACTCGGTTTAAGGGTCCCGAAACCACTTTCTTATTAGGGTCAATTTAGGGCTGTCACAATATAGGTTTGGGCGATTATGAATACTTAGTACTCCAGGTGATAAAGTGTGTACTTCTAACCTATGATAGGTTGATATAAAGCCGAAGGTGTGTACATACACTGCACACACACAAGTAGATCGGCAAATCTCAAAAAGCTAAAATGTCGAAAAGCTAAAATGCCGAAAAGCTGAAAGTTTGGCTACGGTAGTCTTGCGAATGCACGAACACTCGTAAGGGGGAAATCGATAGGTTATCTGAGGCCCCACAGGAGATTCCATGGACTTGGGCGATGAATTGGCCAACCGGGCCAGCATGGGCCAAATAGGCTCGATGGGCTATTGGGCCCATAATAGGCAAAAATTGATAATTGATGCTATGTGATGGAAAATCGTATGTGAGCATGACTATAAAAGTGATTGGGCCTAATGGGCCATATAGATGTGATTTGGGCCTAGTGGGCCACATAAATGAGATTGGGCCTAGTGGGCCATAAGCATGTATGTGGACTTGTTTGGGTTTGTAAAGGGTTTCGGGCCTAGTATATGATGACTGCATAAAACATAATTAATTTATTGAGACCGTGGACAAGTCATAGGGTTATGGTGCGGTAATGGGTATATGCATGTCTAGGATTGGATCTAGGGAGAGCTTGGTACTTAAGCGGTCTTAATGACTCACCTCCTCTTCTCTGGAATCCTACCTGAAGTATAGTATCCGTTCATCTTAGCTAATGGGGATTTGTTAACGGGCCATAGTAAGTAAAAACCCATAATAAAAGAAAAATACAGAAATTCCCCTAAGGGCAAAAATGACTAAAATACTCCTATGTGTGGAATGTAAGATTTATGGATGTTACATGTATACCTGCTTCATTCATACACACTCATATGATATTCTGTTTAGGTTGCGTATGGGTTGGGAATTATGGAATGGAGGAAGTATTTGAGGATCACATGGTTGCTTGGCAATCGTGGATCCACCGATGGCTATTAAGCCCAATATTTGATTAGCAGCTTGCTCCAATGATGGTAGTACCGCAACCGGGCTACCATTGACGTGTATTGGTTGGGTTGGTCGATATTTATATCCCCACATGATGTGTATCGGGGGACGGAGTTGGTGTGTAGCGGTTGGATTATTGGGGTGGGTTGCACAGCATTGCACGTACGATATTATTGTGATATTATTGCGATGTGGGCTTTGGCCCAATGAGGCTAACATGGGCTAAGGCCCAAAGGCCACCGTTATTGAATTGGTCTCAGGCCCAAAATGACTGATGATTGCTTTATACTCGTTGAGGGTTGTACACACTGAGTTTTCGAAACTCACCCCCTCCTTTTAAATTTTTTAGGTGATCCTCAATAGGCGGTTCGACGGATGGAGGGACTTGAAGGTGGCCAACTAGCATAAAAAGTTTAGACTTAGTCTTTATGTAATTTTTAATATTTTGATTTTAAATTATTTTTATTTGATTTGGGTTGTAACAAGGTCTTACCTGTGGCTAATATTTCAAATTAGGATTACTATCATTTTTTTTCTATATATTTATTAGAAGTAGAACGTTAAACCATAACTGTTTTTTTTTAAATACTACGTTTCCGCAACTAAATTTTAAATGACAAGTTACATTTAAATTAAATGTTTTAAACAAAGCTTCCACAACTAAAAAGAGATTTTACAAAGCAATTGAGGTGTATCATTTTAAAGAAGGGTTTTCAATGAAAACAAGGTTTTCTCTAAAACACTTCAATGTGACACGCCAGATTCGGCCATAATATTCGGGCCGGGTTTGGGGTGTTACAACGGTGGTTTCTGGACCACGAATCTGAGTCAGAAAAATATTTTAAAATTATTTTCTGTGTTTAGTTTATGTGAATTTATATCTGTGAAATTTTCATGATTTAATTTTATCATTTGGGTATCCGATTAAATGAAAGGACTTAATCGCATAAATTGAAAATTAGCTAGTTTTAATTGTAAGGATTGAATTGGTAATGGCTTCTTAAGTGGAAGCATTCATGATGCAAAAAGCCTAATTTTTATATAATAGTGGGTGGCATTATATAGGATAAATATGTTTTTATATTAAATATGTACATTTATGTATATATATGTGTTATAATAATAAAATGCATATTGTATGTATATAATATAAGAAATGAGTTGGAAACCATGTGCATGTGACATGGACGGTTATGGCCTTGGCTTATATGTTTTAGTTATTAATTTTTGAAGGGTAATTTAGGAAACTAGCTTATAAATTATATAATATGTGATAAAACATAAAAGAAAACAACAAAGTGTTCAGAATTTTTTTTCACATAGTCGAAACTAAAAAGAAAGAAGAGGAAGAAGCAAGCTAGGGTTTGGTTGATTTTTAAGCTCAATCAAGGTAAGTGTTCGACTCGGTTTTTGATAATTTTTACGTTTTTGATATCGTTGCTTCGAATACTACAAAACCCATACTTGAATTTTGAATTTTGATGAATATTTTGAGTTATGCCATTGGTGAGGGCTCGTGATTTTTGTTATTTGATGATGAATTATGAAAGGTAGGTGTTGGATTAACATATTTTGTATTGGAGTTTTTGATGATTTTAAGTAATTAGGACTTAATTGTAAAAATTATAAATTGAGGGACTAAAATGTGAAATAAATGAAATTTATGGACTTATGTGAGCTTAGTGAAGATCCGCTTAAGCATAGTAATGTCAAATTTTGAATATTTTGTATTTTGTGCAAATTGGACTAAATTGTAAAAAGTGGAAATGTCAGGGGTAAAATAGTAATTTGTGTATTTTTGTGTTTTTGGGCTAAATTGAATGAAAATATGTTTAAATGAGCTTAATTTGAATGTGTTTAGATCAAGAACCGAAGAAATTAGATTTGGATTAGGGAAAAACGAAAGTGGTCGACTAGCCGTCCTGTTCCGACTTTATATCGTCTGAGGTAAGCTATAAGCATAATTGGGTTGTTTTATATAATTAAATACGGGATATATATGCTGATTTTGTAATGTGTAAAAGCCTATGTATATAATTCATTGTAAGAAATATGGCATTAAGCGTGCGAGGGATAAAGTGACAGCACTGAGTGTGTGATACGTCACAAGATTTTAGCACTAAGTGTGTGAGATGTTAATGTCACAGCATTAAGTGTGCGATATGTTACAAATATTTAGCATTGAGTGTGCGAGTTGGCTGATCCCTTAAAAGAACCAAATTGTAATTGTGAAATCGAATTAAACGGTCAGACATGAATTATCTTGATATTTACTTGAGTAAAGGTAAGTGAAATCCTCAAATATTTGTGAAGAATCATATGCAAACCAAATGAAAAACATATGGGTATATGGTGTGTATATTCGGCTTATAAAAGAATAAATTGAGTGTCATCATAATGCTGGTTAATTAAGTATACATGTGAGTTAGTCCATTCGGCCAGGTAACGATATATATGTATGATATTATTCTATGATGTTTTAATGTGCGGATTGGAGTAGATGGATGTACAGCTAATTATGAGTACTTGAATTAGGAATAGATGAATATTATGTATGGCAAATGATTGATAGAGTGAAGCATGAAATTTATGTTGGTATTAAAGGCTTGGATGCGGCTGGCTGTTAATGTTTGATGCGAATATAGGGATAGTGAAATGAGATCTATAAGTATGTTTATATATGAGGCTATCTTCGGCCATGAATATGATAATGATATATATAAGTGGAAGGTATATATATAATACTAGTAACTTGTATATTCGGTCAAGGGAAAGTTGATATACAGTCACAAGTTTATAATCACTTTTAATAAGTTTAATTAATTATTTGAGTAAAATATTGTATTACAAATTTTCCTATTGATGATTAAATGTGATTGCGTTGAATATTTGCTTATGACTTACTAAGCTATATTAGCTTACCCTGCGTTTTCATATTTATTCTGTTTCATAGATTTTGAATCCATGTTACATATTTGGGAATCGTTAGAGAAGCTTATCACTCTATCAGCTATCTTCGGTATTTTATAAATTATGTTTTGGAACTATGGCATGTATAGGCTGGAAAGTGTTTTTGAAATAACGAATTTAGTTATGCATTTAAAGCCATACGAAAATGGCTAGCTTATTATGCCTAAGTTTGGTTGTACATATTCTTAATTAAAATGTTTGATGAGTTTAATTATTGGTAATTTAATGATGGAAGATTTAGATGTGTATATGGATTTAGGTAATAAGATTCGGTTATGAAACCAAATAGCATAATATGTATTTGGTACAAAGTATAAATTTTGCATTCGTGATTGCTATTTAAAATTGTAACATGATTTGAATTAATGTTACTATGAGTTTGTGCAGCAGCTGTTAATTGATGCCTGTTGAATGTTTGGTAATTCGTAAACGTGACTTATTATAAAGCCTATTTGGATGTGTCTAGATGTCTATATATATATATATATATATATATATATATATATATTTATACAAATCGAAAGAATTATAAATGTTATGTTGTCTTTGGTTAAGATGGTTAATTATGTTGTATATGTATTAATAAAGATTTAAAAATGAGATAATAAGTATATTTGAATAAATGTGATTGAGTTTGAACATATTAAATTTTGGGTTCGGTAAGTGTATTTAAATTTATGTGAATTTTGGTTGAATATAATGCATGATTTATAATTGTAAGCGGCATATTTAATATATGTTTGATTTGTATTTACAAGTGGTCTGCTATTCCGACTTAGTAATAAGTAAAAGAATAAACATTTATTGATTGAATTAGGTTTATGTGATGTAGTAAGTGATGGTTTTAATTTTATAGTTCTGTGGCATTGGTAATTGAATTATGAAATCATTGGTTTAATTTTATTAACTTGATAGTCTATTTTAATTTGGTTTAACTAATGAGTATGGTATTTGTTTATTAATAACTTAAATTGTATATTACAATTAATATTAAAGTACGTTTGGTGGATATGTATTTTTGTGTTTTAAATTTGGTAAATTTGATATACTAATTGGTGCTTAGTCTTGAAATTTTAATACTTGAATTAGTATGTTTGGATATTGTCATATAATTTGTTTAGTCTTTTAAGTGCATGAATATTATTAAGTATTTGATTACCATTACTTTGATAAACACCCGACTTGTGCATATAATTGTAAATCGTGTTTTGTATGACTTTGAGGCAGACATATTAATGTGATAATATGTTTATCTGTACAATATGAATTTGGTTGATAATTTGAATTATGAATAGTATTTGTATTTCAATTAATAATATATGTTTGATATTAAATCTATTATATGTTTTATTTTTGAGAATATGACTTGTGTGAATATATCGTAGTGTTGTGGTTAATAATGCCTAATAACCCTAGTTCGGTGACGGACACGGGTTAGGGGTGTTACATTTTATTGGTATCAGAGCTACGATTTTGTCGGTTCTAGGACTACCATAGCATTTGTGAGTCTAGCTATACATGCCATATTTGACCTGCGATAATGTGTTATCTCCTGACACTGATGAAAATTGTTTTGATGAGACAAATAAATTTCAATCGAGCTAATTTTAATAGTACGAAATGTGTACTCAAATGTTTTAATAGAATTGTGTTGATGATGAGTTGGAACTTATAAAGGTATGGATCAAAGAGTATGATATATTGATGTTGATAAATGTTATAATTATACGAGCATTAGATCATGATATTTGAGTTATGACTACTATCTTAAATATTTTGATTATGAATTAATGATTTGAGTTAGTATATGCATTAAGTTCTGAGAATAAAAGTGATTAGGAGCAAATATTTATTAAATGTTTGAATAATGTGAAATTGTTAAGGAATTGATTATTTGTGAAGGTGTGTGTTATGTATATTTATGAGTAAGTTAAATTGGAGGCTTTATTACCCTCAACCCCTTATTAGCAAAATGTTACTGTGAAACCTAAAGGATTTGGGTTGAATAATCTCACGAGGGTGAATAATTAGCAAATGAAGATGATATTAAAAGAGATGCTAGATAGTTCTAAAGATTATTCAGATTATGTGACTTTACTGTTACAGAAGAAGTTATCTCTGATCAAATGACCTATTCAGGTATGTTGTCTAAAGAAAGTATTAACTGGAAGGTTTTCTGAATTGACTCCTGTCAGCAAAAGAATAATGTTTGAATTGTATTGATGGCTGAGTGTAGAGGTTATAGTCAAGCAGTTATTACGATTTCTTTTGGGCATTCTATGTGTACATTCATTCTTAGAAGTATCTGTGGCTGTTTAATTTCAGAAGGAATTCTTATCGAATGAGAATATTAGCTAAACATACTCGTAGACGAAAGTATCGTTGATCTATTTGGGTTATGTTCGACAGTGCTCTGTCTTTCTCTGATATTTATTCCATTGTGTGAATATTAAAATCGACGGTAAAATCTGTACAATGTTAATATTTTGTTTCTACTGAATATGGTTTTGTTGAAAATATGCAAGGACTATATTTCTTCCGTTACTGTGGATTCTGATATTTATAGGTGACATTGTTCTTTCTGGACATTTTCTGAGATATCACCGAAGCTGATATCATTCTTTATAAGTTGTATTTTCCTGGTATTCTGGGTAGCTTCAGACATTAAAATTTCACTATCTTGGCCTTCTTATAACCCCATGTGATTATCTGTAAGAGACTTCTTTCTGACCGAAATGGCTATATCTGTTATAATTATAATTTCTGTTCTGAAAATTTGGGAAACACTGTAGCATTGTTATTAGAGTTATAAAAGTTGTGTTTCTGTATTGGTTGCTATGCGAATCATATCTGGTTTCCTTATGGGTTCAGATACTTTATTAACAACCGAGATATTATCTATTATTTCGGGTAAGACGCTAGTTTCATTATGATATTATGATTTCTATTGGATGACTGTGGCTTCTGTATAATGATATGTTAGAGTTATTCTTCTAATGGGAAGAAATAAATTCTTCTAAAAGACTAATCCAGGGGTTTAGTTTGATCTGGATTATTTGATTTAAAAGAATATTGAGTTATATATGTTTGAATCTATTCACTGGATTGGTAATAAATTGAATCTGGC
This sequence comes from Gossypium arboreum, assembly GCF_025698485.1. Classification (NCBI taxonomy): domain Eukaryota; kingdom Viridiplantae; phylum Streptophyta; class Magnoliopsida; order Malvales; family Malvaceae; genus Gossypium; species Gossypium arboreum. The sequence continues at coordinate 83,414,871 of NC_069080.1, forward strand.
GTGTCACATTGAAGTGTTTTTTAAAAACCATGTTCTCATTGAAAACCCTTCTTACTACTCAAAACCTCTGGCCATTTTAAAACTTGTGAAATGTTAATTCCCTTAAAACCTTACTTGCTACGGAAGCTTACTTTTAAACAGTTGCGAAAACGTGATATTTTGAAAACCAGTTGTCGTTTTGGAAAACCGTGCCTACTTCTAACAGATATTAAGCATACTAAATAAATTTCCCAAATAAAAAGTTAAGAAAATAAAGAAGCCTTAATACAACCCAAATCAAAAACCAAAGTGCTTAACTAAATAAACGAAATAGAAAAACATGTGTAGTTGTGTGGTCGTCTCTGGTCCCTCTGTGACACCGATCCACCTGACGCTGGGGATTACCTGCACAATTAATAAACAGGGTGAGTTTACAAAAACTCAGTGTGTAATCCCCTTACTAGAGTAACAGTCAGTAAACAGATAGAATTTAGAATCAGTTTGGGTCAGAGCCTATTACAGTAACAGTACAGTCCAGTTCAAAGCATATGTAGGCCAAAGCCCGTTACAATATCATTTGGGTCACAACCCATAACAGAATCAATTGGGCCTAGCCCATCTTAGCCTCAGTTGGGCCGAAGCCCACATCGTAATAATATCACAATAATATCATACATGCAATCCACCCCAATAATCCAACCGCCACACACCAACTTCGTCCCCCAGTACACATCATGTAGGGATATAAATATCGACCCACCCATCCGATACATATCAATGGTAGCCCGGTTGTAGTCCTACCTTCATTGAAGCAAGCTGCTAATCACATATTGGGCTTGATAGCCACCGGTGGATCCACGGTCGTCAAGCAACCATTCAATCCTCATATACTTTCTCCGTTCCATACCAATGCAATATCTCGTGTATGTCATGCTCAATCATCACACGTGTATGTAGAATGGCCATACTCTGTAACACTCTTTTAAACGTATATTAAGAGTATATTAGTCATACAACCACAGTCAAGTCAATTAAAACGCAGTCATACATTAATAACCAAATCAGTCAAATTCGAAGTCTAAGTCGGTCGTTTACACTCAACGGCAAAACAGTCATTTTACCCTACAGGGGTATGTCGGTCATTTTACACTACAAGGGTATTTCGGTAATTTTACAAATCGAGGGTGTTTAGGTAATTTTACAAATCGAGGGTATTTTAGTAATTTTACAAATCAAAGGTATTTCGGTAATTTTAAAAATTGAGGGTGTTTCGGTAATTTTACAAATCGAGGGTGTTTTGGTAATTGATGTAAGCACGCCCGGAGCATCCTCGAATGCAAACTAAGAACTAATCGAGCTTCCAAAAGTCCCTATGACTCGAGCTCGAACCAAGCAATTTCAAGACGCTTTATCAGCCTTGGTGATGCGCATTTTGGAAGAGAACAAGGCCCTAGACTTTGGAGAAGCTACGGACACTCTTTTGAAGACCCAATGCACTTTTTTGCAAGCCGACTTTAGCTCCTCTCTAGCTCCCCCAACTCAATTCAGCTCCAATCAGCTCACTTGAGCTCTTTTCAGCTCGTTTCAGCTCATTTCTTTTTCATTTCAATAAACCAACTTTTAACCTTGATTTTTATTTAATTTGCTATAGCTCATGCCAAATTCCCTAGCTCAATTAGCTCACTAAGTGTTTTTGATTATTTGAGCTAGTTGAATTTAATGTGCAAGTTGACTTTTAATTAATATGTCTAAATTTAATTAGTTTCATTTAAGTTGTCTACTTGCTATTTAAATCATGATTATATGAATAGTTATATTCTATTTAATTATGTTTTTTATTTATTTATAGGTTCAGCCGAATGTGGAGGTTCATTAATAACTAGGTGCATGAACGGGTTTGTTCATTGAATGAGAAGGTTCATGCATGGTTTGGTTCAATGCTTGGAGGACTTATATTCATGTACATGGAGGATTAAATGCATGCAATGGATATTGAAGAATACATCTCCTTTGGACGGCACAAATGCAGAAATGGAGGATAATTAATGCAAGTTCATGTATGGCCAGATTCAAGCTCCCTTCCAAGTTCCATGAATAGCCAAATGTATGTGGGAGAACTTTTGGAGTTTCTAAACACCTATTTGGCCAGGAGACGCCTCTTGGAAGCTTCATGCCCCCATGGCCGGACCTAGACAACCCATTGAGCTTCCAAAGGCTCACATTCATTCAAGGTGTTTAAGCTCATACATGAAGCTGTCCAATACACTCCCATTAGCTAAATCGAGACTAGCTAATTAATGATTTCATTTTAGAACATTCTAGTTAGTTCATGGCCGAATTTGCTTAGTCTTTAAGCTAGCTAATTTGTCCATTTGGCTACTACATGATAGTCTATAAATAGTTTGTTCATTTCATTGTAAAAAGACTTTTTCCAATTTGTCAATGAACATTGTTCGTGTGAGGTTGCTTCCTCTCATATCTCGTACAAGTTTCGAAAGACTTATCTAGTTTGTGCTAATGGCGTCAATCGACCTTGTTTGAACTTATCACAATTTTTGGCGTGGCGTTCACCTATCCTTCTAGTCATCCTTTTCACCTTAACAATATAGGAACCGGGGTGACACTTTTTAGTGTTGAATCATTCCTGACGTTAAGTTCACTATTCCATCCCCACCTTACATTATCTCTTTCTTATTGTTTCAAAACCGAACCATCCCTTCAACATCCCTTTCTTGTTTCCTTAGCTGAACCTATCACTACCTTTTTGCTTATCTTTGAAAACCTTCCGCTAATTCAAACCTATTCTTTCAATTTTATTTTCGAGACCAAGGCACGAATGACCCTTCTCGTCTACGATCGGGCAACTACATGAATTCGACTCAACCACCCGAGCTGGATCACATCAGTAATTTCACAAATTAGGGGTATTTCAGTAATTTTACAAATCGAGGGTATTTCAGTAATTTCACAATCGAGGGTATTTCGATAATTTTACAAATTATTTACAAATTGAGGGTGTTTTGGTAATTTCAAAAATCGGGGGTATTTCAATAATTTCAAAATCGAGGGTATTTCGATAATTTTACAAATGGGGGTATTTCGGTAATTTTACAAATCGAGGGTATTTCGGTAATTTTACAAATCGAGGGTATTTCGATAATTTTACAAATTGAGGGTATTTCAGTAATTTCTCTTTATTATGGGTTTATTACTTACCTTAGCTCGTTAACAAGTCCTCGTTGGCTAAAGTGAACAAATATTATGCACCAGGTAGGATTCCAGAGAAGAGGGGGTGAGTCATTAATACCACTTAAGTACCAAGCTCTCCCTAGATCCAATCCTAGACATGCATATACCCATTGCCACACTTTAACCTTATGACTCGTCAATGGTCGCGATTAATTAATTATTTAAGTTTTATGTCTACATGAGTAGTTACCAAAAACTAGGTCCACAACCTCTTTACTAAACACTAACAGATCCACACTTATTCATTTGGCCTCTTTAGGCCCAATCCGTTCACATGGCGCATTAGGCCTAATCATATTCATATGGCCCATCAAGCCCAACTACTTCCCACCTAACAGTTAGATTTACACAAGCGAGCCCACGAGCCCATCGAGGCCCAGAACAGTCGCAGCACAAAAGAACGCTCTTGGCAGCTTTCAGCTTTTGCCGATTTCTAACAAAGAAGGGCGTGAATATACACCTGTTTATGAGAACGTGCCGAAGTCCACGATCACCAACCTTGGCACATCCTGCATTGGGTCTTAATCACCTTTTTTCTTTTTCACCAACTCATCTGGTTCACTCTATTTAAAGCCAACTTCTCACCAATTCCCATGTTAGCTTCCCGATGTGGGATTACTTTCAACCATTAGGAAAATTCCTTATTTTCTTATGACCACCTCAACGATAGAGTTCCAATCCAACTCCACCTCCTACACAGCTCAAACAGCAAAATAAATACCCAATGCACATCCCAAAACTTGAACCTTAGACCTCACAGTTACATAACATGTCACCTTGCAATTCCACCACAGGCTCTTTCTGTGTCATATTTTAACCTCAATTAAATATAAGGTCTATAGGCCAGAGGCTAGGTTCTTTCAAAAGAAAAACCAAAATAAATTGCAAGAGCCAAGACTTGAACCCGTCTCCCTTGCAATCTTAATGATGCCACAACCACTAGACCACAAGCTTCCTTGTGTCATTTATCTACCACAATAATTCAAAAGGCCTTCATCCAAGCACCCAGTGTTTTATTCACTTATTACCAAAATTTTTGCTAAAGCCCAGGTTTGAACCCAAGATTTCTCCAACACTTCTCATGGCCATTAACCACTAAAGCAGACATTTAATTGTGTCATTTCCTTGTACAATTAAATGCTTATATACAACCTCCTTACGGACCCATACTAAAGGCCCAATATTTCTAGGCCCAAATTCGAGGCGTTACATGTGTGATCTGAGGAATAATCTGGAAGAAGAAATTGTATTCTTGAGGATTTAATACAGAATTATGTTTATCAGAACAATTCTATCTAAGAAGTGTTGTGATACAATTAAAGTTAGTTTAATCGTCGAAGCTTTCCTTGTTATGTGAAGATATTGTTAGTTAAAACGTTAGCTCTGGTTTAGCCTAAGTTGAAGAGAAAGTTTATGATTTTCAGTCATACGTCAATGAACGATTTGAACTATGTTTTAATAATAGAGTGTATAGAGATATTTTGTGATTCCATATAGTAAAAAAAAAAAGTGTTAGTAAATGACATATTTTATGGTTTGATTATAACAGAGATAAAAGCAAGACTGTTATATATTCAACAAAATTGTGAGGTTCAGAAATTGAATATGTGTCCCGAGAAACTCAGAGTTGGTTCAAATGATTTTGAACAAAACTCATAACAGTCGGTTATTTGCCCACCCAGGTAGTATGAAGATGTATAATGATCTGAAATAGCATTATTGATTGCATGGTATGAAACGAGATATCTCTGATTTTGTTTTGAAATGTTTAGTTTATTAGCAAGTAAAAGACAAGCATCAGATGCCCTTTGGGTTGCTTCAGCCAATTATGATACCTGAATGGAAATGGGACAGAGTCACAATGGGTTTGTATCCTAATTTCTATTGACATTGAGCAAGAGAGTGAATGTCGTAAATGTCCAAATGACACCTTATGAGGCTTACTAAGGTAGTAAATGTCGTACACCATTGTATTGAACTGAGTTCAAAGAAAATAAGATACACGGGGTTGACTTGATCAGATAGACTAAATAGATGGTGAAAGTTATCCGTGAAAGTCTAAAGTAGCATCAGATTGTCAAAATCATATGTCGACTTGAAATGTAAAGATATAGAGTTTCAGATCAGAGATAGAGTCTTTTCAAAATAAAAAGTCTCACGTGTAAAAAGATACTAAAATTTGGTCGCAAAGGCAAGTTGAGTCTGAGGTTCATGGGCCATATGAAGTGATAAAGGCATTGGACTGGTTGTTTACAGACTGTTGTTACCATCTGAGTCAGAAAAGATCTACAATGTATTTTATGTTTGATGCCTCGTAGATACCGATCTGATCCTTCACATGCGATTTGTCTGTCTGAGATTGAGATTAAGCCTGATGTGACGTACAAGGAAGAACTGATTTGTATTTTAGCTTACGAAATTTAAGAGTTACAAAATAAGAAAATTTCATTAGTTAAAGTACTATGACATAAACATGGAGTTGAGGAAGCAACTTGGGAACCAAAAAATGCTGTGAGAGAGTATTATCTTAACCTATTCACTGGTAAGATTTCTGGGGACGAAAATCACTAAGGGAGGAGAGTTGTAATATCTTGATTTAGACCCTAATCGGAACAGTTGTAACACCCTAAATTTTGGACCTAGAAGTAATGGGCGTTACAACCGTTCCGATTAGGGTCTAAATCAGGATATTTTATAATTGCATGTTTAGTTTAATTGTTAAGTGATTTAGGAGGGGTTGGTAGTGTGGAAAAAAGTCCTGGGCTCGATCCAGGGCTTTAGCAAAATATTGCATTTTTTTCAAAAAAAGGCCGTGAACATTAGGTGGAAGGCTTATTAATAAGGCCTGGTAAAATCTAACACAAGGAAACGCTTGGCCTAGTGGCAAGAGGCGTTGGTAGCAAGCAGGAAGTCCAGGGTTTGAGTCCTGGCCTTGGCGAAAATTTTTATTGTGCACATGAGTAGTAGGGAAACTAGCGTTTAGGCCTTATAAATGTGTTTGGTGGAAATTTGACATAAAGGATGCGCTTGGCCCAGTGGTATGATGGCGTTGGGAGTAAGGAGAGGTGTTGGATGCAAGTCGCAGCATGAGCAAACGTTGTGGGTTTTTTTTAGACAGCCTGGAGGTTGGAAGAAAGATTTTATAAATAATTGTGGAGGAAGAACGACACAAATAAGGTAGGTGTTGTGGTTGCAATAGACGTATAGTGCAGCCAAGAGACTGGGGGTTCGAATCAGAATGGTAGCAAATATTTTTTGGATAACCTGGTAGTGGGTTAATAGGCCTTAAAAATAGTTAGAGATGGAATATTGCACAAAAGCGCCTGTGGTGCAGTGGCGAGAAGCATGTTGTAGATATGAGAGGTTGTAGGTTTGAATCCCAGGCCTACAAGGTTTAAATTTTTATTCCTTAAGAGAACTGAGGCTTAGGTACATAAGCCTTATAGTTAATTGTGACCGAATGTTAGGACAAGACAGGTAGCGGTGCAGTGGCCAACAGCAAGTTGGGAAGTTGGAGGATAGGAGTTCAAGTCGTTCCATGCGCAAAAAAAGGATTTAATTTTGCTACTCAACACAGGGAAGGATGGCCAGTCGGTGGAAGCAATTTGAATGCAATTCAAATTGGAATTTTTGGCTAAAATCAAGGAGATAAGGATGAGAATTAAGTGTGGATATGATGAGGATAAAAATTGGAGAAATTGAAGGGAATTTAACTAGTTTAAGTTGATTGGGGAGTGTAGGTTTGTATTTTTATTTATTTATTTATTTATTTTTTCTTTTAGTATATATATGTGTGTCGTATGAGCAAGTAAAGGCATTTGTTGTTTTTGGGTGCTTCAGTCGCGTACCATCTCCTTTTTTTTTAAACCAAACTCTTTGTCTTTGCTTCCCTATTTTAATCTAATCAACCTCTTCCTTCTTCAACTTAGCCGACTTTTCTTTTTCATTTAAAAGTCGAGTCATACACTTTGGGGGTTTGATTTCTTGTTGGCAAGCGGTCTCGCAATCGGTAAGTGAATTAGATCTTCTTCGGCTTTTGTTAAATATTTCTAAGTTCTTTCATTTCTACAATCTTAAAAGCCGATTTTTCTTTATTCTTTCCAATACTTTCGTTAACCTATGTTTCTCCATTTATTTCTCTTTCTCCATCTCATTTAAGAGTGTGATTGTTGGATAAGTATTAGTTGATGGAAAAAGGGGGTTCTAGCAGATAAGTTGGAATAGAGGCTCCCAAGTTTAAGCAACGTAAGGAGTCAGCCATTCGGGACTTTTCGCCTGGATGCAGAAGGGGGACTACGTCAGATTTCGGGTTACATAGGCAAATCGCAGTCGATCAATCTAGTCAAGGCAAGTATAGGTTGTTCTTCGGTAAGTAGTGGATTTATTTTGAATTAATAGAATGTGACTACTGGAGTATAATGTTGAATATAGGTTTGGGTGATTATGAATACTTAGTATTCCAGGTGATAAAGTGTGTACTTCTACCCTATGATAGCTTGATATAAAGTCGAATGTGTGTACATACACTGCACACACACAAGTAGATCGGCAAATCCCGAAAAGCTAAAATGCTGAAAAGCTGAAAGCTTGGCTACGGTAGTCTTGCGAGTGCGCGAACACTCATAAGGGGGAAATCGATAGGTTATCTGAGGCCCCATGGGCGATTCCATGGACTTGGGCTATGAATTGGCCAACCGGGTCACATGGGCTAAATAGGCCCGATGGGCTATTGGGGCCATAATAGGCAAAAATTGATAATTGAAGTTATGTGATGGAAAATCGTATGTCAGCATGACTATAAAAGTGATTGGGCCTAATGGGCCATATAATAAGATTGGGCCTAGTGGGCCATAAGCATGTATGTGGACTTGTTTGGGTTTGTAAAGGGTTTTAGGCCTAGTATATGATGATTGCATAAAACTTAATTAATTTATTGAGACTGTGGACAAGTCATAGGGTTATGGTGTGGCAACGGGTATATGCATGTCTAGGACTGGATCTAGGGAGAGCTTGGTGCTTAAGCGGTCTTAATGACTCACCTCCTCTTCTATGGAATCCGACCTGGTGCATAGTATCCGTTCATCTTAGCTAATTGGGATTTGTTAACGGGCCAAGGTAAGTAAAAACCCATAATAAAAGAAAATTACTGAAATGCCCCTAAGGGCGAAAATGACAAAAATACCCCTATGTGTGGAATGTAGGATTTATGGATGTTACATGTATACCTGCTGCATTCATATGCACTCATATGATATTCTATTTAGGTTGCATATGGGTTGGGAGTTATGGAATGGGGGAAGTATATGAGAATCGAATGGTTGCTTGACGACCGTAGATCCACCGATGGCTATTAAGCCCAATATTTGATTAGCAGCTTGCGGCAATGAAGGAAGTACTGTAACTGGGCTACCATTGATGTGTACTGGGGGACGGAGTTAGTGTGTAGCGGTTGGATTATTGGGGTGGGTTGCACAGCATTGCACATATGATATTATTGTGATATTATTGCGATGTGGGCTTCGGCCAAACTGAGGCTAACATGGGCTAAGGGCCAAAGGCAGCCGTTATTGAATTGGGCTCAGGCCCAAAATGACTGATGATTGCTTTATACTCATTGAGGGCTGTACACACTGAGTTTTTGAAACTCACCCCCTTATTTTAAATTTTTCAGGTGATCCTCAGTAGGCGGTTCGATGGACGGAGGGACTCGGAGGTGGCCAACTAGCATAAAAAGTTTAGACTTAGTCTTTATGTAATTTTTAATATTTTGATTTTAAACTATTTCTATTTGATTTGGGTTGTAACAAGGTCTTACCTCTGGCTAATATTTCAAATTAGGGTTACTATCATTTTTTTGCTTTATATTTATTAGAAGTAGAACGTTAAACCATAACTGCTTTTTTTAAATACTACGTTTCCGCAACTAAATTTTAAATGACAAGTTACATTTAAATTAAATGTTTTAAACAAAGCTTCCGCAACTGAAAAGAGATTTTACAAAGCAATTGAGGTGTATCATTTTAAAGAAGGGTTTTCAATGAAAATAAGGTTTTCGCTAAAATGCTTCAATGTGACACGCTAGATTCGGCCATAACGTCCGATCCGGGTTTGGGGTGTTACAACGATGGTTTCGGGACCACGAATCTGAGTCAGAAAAATATTTTAAAATTATTTTTTGTTTAGTTTGTGTGAATTTATATCTGTGAAATTTTCGTGATTTAATTTTATCTTTTGGGTATCCGATTAAATGAAAGGACTTAATCGTATAAATTTAAAATTAGCTAGTTTTAATTGTAAGGATTGAATTGGTAATGGCTTCTTAAGTGGAAGCATTCATGATGCAAAAAGCCCAATTTTTATATGATAGTGGGTGACATTATATAGGATAAATATGGTTTTATATTAAATATGTACATTTATGTATATATATGTGTTATAATAATAAAATGCATATTATATGTATATAATATAAGAAATGAGTTGGAAACCATGTGCATGTGACATGGACGGTTATGTCCTTGGCCTATAAGTTTTAGTTATTAATTTTTAAAGGGTAATTTAGGAAACTAGCTTATAAACTATATAATATGTGATAAAACATAAAAGAAAACAAAAAGTTTTCATAATTTTTTTCACATAGCCGAAACTAAAAAGAAAGAAAAGGAAGAAGCAAGCTAGGGTTTGGTTGATTTTTAAGCTCAATCAAGGCAAGTGTTCGGCTCAGTTTTTGATAATTTTTACGTTTTTGAGATCGTTGCTTCGAATACTACAAAACCCATACTTGAATTTTGAATTTTGATGAATATTTTGAGTTATGCCATTGGTGAGCGCTCGTGATTTTTGTTATTTGATGATGAATTATGAAAGGTAGGTGTTGGGTTAACATATTTTGTATTGGAGTTTTTGATGATTTTAAGTAATTAGGACTTAATTGTAAAAATTATAAATTGAGGGACTAAAATGTGAAATAAATGAAATTTATGGACTTATGTGAACTTAGTGAAGATTCAGCTTAAGCATAGTAAAGTCAAATTTTGAATATTTTGTATTTTGTGCAAATTGGACTAAATTGTAAAAAGTGGAAATGTCAAGGGTAAAATGGTAATTTACCTATTTATTTGTTTTGGGGCTAAATTGAATGAAAATGTGTTTGAATGAGCTTAATTTGAATGTGTTTAGATCAAGAACCAAAGAAATCAGATTTGGATTAGGGAAAAACGAAAATGGTCGACTAGCCATCCTGTTCCGTCTTTATATCGTCTGAGGTAAGTTATAAGCTTAATTGGGTTGTTTTATATAATTAAATATGGGATTTATATTCTGATTTTGTAATGTGTAAAAACCTATGTATATAATTCATTGTAAGAAATATGGCACTAAGTGTGCGAGGGATAAAGTGACGGCACTAAGTGTGCGATACGTCACAAGATTTTAGCACTAAGTGTGTGAGATGTTAATGTCATGGCATTAAGTGTGCGATACGTTACAAATATTTAGTATTTAGTGTGCGAGTTGGCTGATCCCTTAAAAGCACCAAATTGTAGTTATGAAATCGAATTAAACGGTCAGACATGAATTATCTTGATATTTACTTGAGTAAAGGTAAGTGAAATCCTAAAATATTTGTGAAGAATCGTATGCAAACCAAATGAAAAACATATGGGTATATGGTGTGTATATTCGGCTTATAAAAGAATAAATTGAGTGTCATCATAATGCTGGTTAATTAAGTATACATGTGAGTTGGTCCATTCGGCCAGGTAACGATATATATGTATGATATTATTCTATGATGTTTTAATGTGCGGATAGGAGTAGATGGATGTACAGCTAATTATGAGTACTTGAATTAGGAATAGATGAATATTATGTATCGATAATGATTGATAGAGTGAAGCATTGAATTTATATTGGTATTAAAGGCTTGGATGTGGCTGGTTGTTAATGTTTAGATGCGAATATAGGGATAGTGAAATGAGATCTATAAGTATGTTTATATATGAGGCTATCTTCGGCCATGAATATGATAATGATATTTATAAGTGGAAGGTATATATATATAATACTAGTAACTTGTGTATTCGGTCAAGGAAAGTTGATATATAGTCACAAGTTTATAATCACTTTTAATAAGTTTAATTAATTATTTGAGTAAAATATTGTATTACGAATTTTCCTATTGATGATTAAATGTGATTGAGTTGAATATTTGCTTATGACTTACTAAGATATATTAGCTTACTCTACTTTTTCATATTTATTATGTTTTATAGATTTTGAATCCAAGTTACGAATCTAGGAATCGTTAGAGGAGCTTATCACGCTATCGACTGTCTTCAGTATTTTATAAATTGTGTTTTGGAACTATGACATGTATAGGTTGGAAAGTGTTTTTGAAATAACGAATTTAGTTATGTTTTCAAAGCCATGCGAAAATGGCTAGCTTATTATGCCTAAGTTTGGTTGTACATATTCTTAATTAAAATGTTTGATGAGTTTTGTAACGCCCCAAAAATTGGGCCTAGAAGAGTTGGGCTTTGAGTCTGGGATTCGGATAGAAGAAAACCTGAATAATTAAGAAGTTTTAATTATTATCGTTTAAGAAAGAATTTTACTACTAGAAAATTTTTACTATATTTATTATTACGGATATTTTAAATTTTATGAAATTTTAATTAGTATTATGAGATAAAATTATTATTATTAGAAAAATATTACTGTAAGTATGTTTGAAATTTTTTATGAAAATTATTATTATAATTATTATTATATAGGAAAAAATAATATTTATAAAAGTATTGTTGTTTTGGTGTTTAAACTCTAGGAAAAAATTGTTTTAATTTGGCCTCTTAAGGGAATCAGGCGGAGGCTTCATTAATAAATTAAGGTTGAGTTTTAGCACAAGCGTGCATTTTGCCCAATGGCTAAGGACGCTAGGAGGATGCTAGGGAGGAGCTTGGGTTCAAGGCGGCACAATTTGGGTTTTTTTTCAAATATGTAGATCATGGCTAGAATAAGGGTTAAAAGGAGTTATGGTATAATTTAACATAAAGAGCGCTGTGTGGCGCAGATGGCGTGATGTCTTTGGACATATAGAGAGGGCGAGTTTGACTCGTGCGGGTGAATTTTGTTTAATTTTAAAGTGGGCGAATCAAGCAGTAAGGTTTATAATTTATTGTGACCATGTATTAGCAAGGAAGGAAGCTTGGTGCGATGGCTAGCGGCATGGGCGTGGGCGCAAGGCGGACGGAGGTCCGGGGTTCGAGTCGAGCGAAGGTATGTTTTAATGTTATATTTTTAAAATGAGCAGGACTTCAGCAGTAACCTTTAAGATAAAATGTGATGGTATATTATTGAAAACAAATGCGCGTCCTAGTGGCCAGCGTCGTCTTTGGGCAACTGGTGGTCCTAGGTTTGAACAAATAATATGCAAAAGGGTGCTTCTTTTTCTTTGACAGCGTGGGAAGGACCGTGCGTGATTGAAACACTACCAGCAGACAAGAGGAGTCGGTGGCGGTGGATCTAACGCTCAGCGCTTGAGAGTTTGAATTAAATTCAAACTTTGAATTTGGCCATGAATTAAGGAGATAAGGAAGGAATTAAAATTGGAAAAGGATTTTATTTTATTCTAATCTTATCTTATTTCTTTTGCTGATATTCTTTTCTATTTTTCCCAAAAGCTGAACAATTCTCTCCTTTTCTATTTTCTTTCCTTCTCTCATCTCTTCCCCTCTTCTCTTTTCTTTCTCCTCTTGCCGATTCTCATCCTATCATTCTTTTCATTGCTAACCGAATAGCAACAAGCCAAATCCCGAAAGAGTCAAAGGAAATCGATTTCTTTATAAAGGTATACACTTGTTCTTTTTCTTTTTAACCGATTCTTGTTATTTTAAAAAGCCTTTCAACTCTTTTGTCAACACCCTTTTTGGTCCATAACCACTTCTTCTTCAGTGATCCAAAAGCCGAAAGCACAGCATCCTTGGGTGACTTGGTGGCCGATTCTTAGGATCCTTGTGGTGCAATTTCTGCTAGTGTTTTGGAGCTGAGACTGCATTGAATCGAAGTTGACACAGGATTGGAACCGTTTGGGTAGGTGAACCTTGGTAAGTGCTCGTAGATTTAATCAATTCGGTGTTATGGAGGTTAAGAAAAGCCCAAACCCCTCTAGTTTAGGGAGATGGCCGAATATGGGTATAGGCCTTATGGGGTTCTTCTTTTAATATTTTTATGGTTTCTATAGTTGAGGAGCAGCAAGGCATAGTGTCGATTTGGATTAGCTTGGATCACCGGAGTGGCTGGATCTAGTCATAAATCTCAGCAAAGGTAAGGTGCCTAAGGCCATTATGGATGGTGGCCGAACGTGTAAGTGTTAATATTGGATGGTTCTTGATTTGGTTCAATTATTGCGAGCTGATCTATTTAACGGTTGATTATAGGAGAAATCGTGTAGGAGATCTCGTCGAGGAATATCGCAAAACAGGTGTGTAACGAACCCTTTTTCATAACTTAAAGCGATAAATGCCGAAAAGCCGAAATGCCGAAATGCCGAAATTCTGGCATTTTGAGGACGTGTGAGCAAGCAAACGCTCATTAGTTAGGTAGATTCGTTGAGATAATAATCGGAAACATTGAAAACGGTAAGAGCATGATTTTTGGCTTTCACGGTAAGTTGGGCCTCGAGGGGCTGAAGTAGGGCCCAATGGGCTTTCGGGCCCATTTGGGTAAAATTGGTGGAAAATGAAAACCTGTTAAATTTCGCATCGAGACTGATAAAACCGTTATGGAATATAAGCTAAATGGGCCTAGATGACAAAATCGGCTATGTAGGGCCCATTAGGGGTTTTAGGCCCAATAACTCGATTTCACTAAAAATGGGCCAGAATCACTGTTTGCACCCATGAATTGTTAGTAACCATTAATGAACATGGAAACCCTAATTTTTGGTAAAATTACAGGATTACCCTTATAACATGGAAATGACCGTTTTGCCCCTAGGTAAAAATGACCATTATACCCCTAGGGTTTATATATGAATTTAATAATGGGATTTTGATAAACATGGTATGTATGATATGCACATGACATGTATGATATGCACATGATGTATTCATAAATGCATTGGGTTTGGTTTTTATATGGATGGAGGAAGTGCAAAAGGGCTTATGCCCCAGTTATTAAAAGGGCTTATGCCCCAGTTATTAAAAGGGCTTATGCCCCAGTTATTAAAAAGGGCTTATGCCCCAGTTATTAAAAGGGCTTATGCCCCAGTTATCAAAAGGGCTTACGCCCCAGTTATTAAAAGGGCTTTTGCCCCAGTTATTAAAAGGGCTTTTGCCCCAGTTATTAAAAGAGGCTAGGCCTCCAGTTATATGATAAAGCGACTATCTTTGCCGGTGGAGGGTTATGGTTGGGTGGGTTGAGTTATTCCCCACATGGTGTGTTGGTTGGTACGGGTGGAGAGTAGCAGATGGTGGATCGAGTAGTCTCCCCAAATGGGCTTGCATTCATTTGTTTTTTCATTGACGATACATGTGATATTGAAATGGGCCTATGGGCCATACCGTTTACAGTAAAAGGCTTCGGCCCAGTGTTATGAAGTATAAAATATGAAAAGGCTACGACCCAGTATATACATATTGAGATTGGACTTGGGCTAAGGCCCAGCAGGCTGATATTGTTTTGGGCTCTGAAAGGGCTTGTTGCACACTGAGTTTCCAAACTCACCCCTTTCTTTAACCTTGCAGTGAGCCTTGATGTGGGGACTTGGAGCCGAGGGATTGAGTGGCCACGGTGATCGCCTTTGGGCTTTTAAATAAGCATTGGTTTTCTTTAAATTTCCTTTAATTATTATTTATTCTTGGGTTGTAATAAGGCCATTTTAACTTCTCTTTATTTCTTTTGGGATTATTTTATTTTTAATAACTTTAAAAGCGGTTGATAATTATACAAATGGGCTAGACTTAGGGCGTGTTTTCAAAACGATACTTGATTTCAAAATATCACAACACCACGATTATTCTATTTATCAAAGACGTCCACTTAAGAAAATTTAAACTCGATATAACAAAGTGTGGCAATAGTCGTGGGCATGTCTAGGATTGGATCCAATCGAAGAGCTTGGTACTTAAGCAGCCTTCATGGCTCACCTCCTCTGTCTCGGATACCTACCTGGTGCCCAGCTTCCATTCACTTTGTCAACTCAACAAAATATATGGTTTTTAAAACACTAAAACGGAACATGGGTTTTCAACTCTAATGTGACACGTCAGATTCGGCCATAACGTCTGGGCCGAGTTTGGGGTGTTACAAGTTTATTATTGGTAATTTAATGATGGAAGATTTAGATGTGTATATGAATTTAGGTAATAAGATTCGGTTATGAAACCAAATAGAATAATATGTATTTGGTACACAGTATAAATTTTGCATGCGCGATTGTTATTTAAAATTGTAACATGATTTGAATTAATGTTACTATGAGTTTGTGCAGTAGCTGTTAATTAATGCGTGTTGAATGTTTGGTAATCCGTAAACGTGACTTATTACAAAGCCTATTCGGATGTGTCTAGATGTCTATATATATATATATATATATATATACAAATAGAAAGAATTATAGATGTTATGTTGTCTTTGGTTAAGATGATTAATTATGTTGTATATGTATTAATGAAGATTTAAAAAAAAATGAGATAATAAGTATATTTAAATAAATGTGATATGAGTATCGAACATATTAAATTTTAGGTTCGATAAGTATATTTAAACTTATGTGAATTTTGGTTGAATATAATGCATGGTTTATAATTGTAACGACACTTTAATATATGTTTGATTTGTATTTATAAGTGGTCTACTATTCCGACTTAGTAATAAGGTAAAAGAATAAACATTTATTGATTGAATTAGGTTTATGTGATGTAGTAGGTGATGGTTTTAATTTTATAGTTGTGCGGCACTGGTAATTGAATTCTGAAATCATTGGTTTAATTTTATTAACTTGATAGTATATTTTAATTTGGTTTAACTAATGAGTATGGTATTTGTTTATTAATAACTTAAATTGTATATTATAATTAATATTAAAGTACGTTTGGTGGATATGTATTTTTGTGTTTTAAATGTGGTAAATTTGATATACAAATTGGTGCTTAGTCTTGAAATTTTAATACTTGAATTAGTATGTTTGGATATTGTGATATAATTTGTTTGGTCTTTTAAGTGCATGAATATTATTAAGTTTTTGATTACCCTTACTTTGATAAACACCCGACTTGTGCATATAATTGTAAAGCGTGTTTTGTATGGCTTTGAGGTAGACATATTAATGTGATAATATGTTTATCTGTACAATATGCATTTGGTTGATAATTTGAATTATGAATAGTATTTGTATTTCGATTAATAATATATGTTTGATATTAAATCTATTATATGTTTTATTTTTGAGAATATGACCTGTGTGAATATATCGTATCCGAAAGTAGTGTTGTGGTCGGTAGTGCCTCTTAACCCTAGTTCGGCGACAGAAACAGGTTAGGGGTGTTACATATTTAATCCTTATAGCTACTAGAATTCAACTTTCGCATTTTATGCAATTTAGTCCTCCTCGTAATTAAACACTTAATCGATAAAGTTTTCGTATCACAAATTTCACACGAGATGCCTATCATAATATGGACCGTATAGTGAAATAAAAATAAACCTTATTTTCGGATTGAATTTGTGGTCCCTAAACTGTTGTTTCAATTTTATTGAAAAATAGGCTATTACACTACGTATGCATCGCTCTCAAAGCAAACAAAGATTTTCTACAAAAAGCATCCGCGACTACATTCGCTTTGCCCAGATGATAATCAATCACTAACTCATAGTCTTTCAATAATTCGAGTGTAACATCTCGAAATAGGGCCTCGGAATAGTGGTTTCGGGACCACAAATTCGACATTAAAATATTTATTTTATGTTTATTATGAAGCCTAGAATATGAGTATATGCATGTGTTAAAGTTTCATGAAGAAATTTTGAGCATAAGATGTCCAATTGGAAATTAGGGACTAAATTGAATAAATTACAAAACTTGGTTTCTAGAAGTAATTCGTATGAAATTGCTATAGATTATGAATTAGAAGGTCTTGGAGAGAATTTACCCAAATTCTAAATTTTTGGACAAAAATGGGCTTGCATGGATGAAATTTTAAAGAAAGGGCATAAGGGCATTTTGGTCATTTGCCATTTTAAAGGATTAAAATGGGAAAAATCAAGCCAAAATCAGTAATTTTCTTCTCCATGGCTACCGAAAATTGAAGAGACACCATAGCTAGGGTTTTCAACACTTTCAAGCTTAATAGTAAGTGCCCCCAAGCCCCGTTTTTAATGTTATTTGTATGGTAGTTTGATCTCTCCATTTCTACCCAAATTTCATGCTAGGGTTCATATTTAAAAATTTACCCATGCATGAGTTGCTTGTATTTTGATAGATTATGGAGGAATATGAAATATTAATGTGTGTTAAACATCTTTTTGTAGTTGATTTTCATAAGAAACCCTTACAGGGACCATTTTGCAAAAGATGTAAATGTGTGGTAGAAATGAGAAATTAATGGATAATGTGGGCTACCATAAGAAGGAATTGGCTAGGCTTGGGTAAGATAGAAAGTGTATGTGTTTCATTATCCGAGCCTAGGGACTAAATCGTAAAAATGTGATAGGTTAGGGGAAAAATGGTCATCTGGATCGGGGGTAGATATTAAACTAAAAATGTATAATGTAGTGTATAATGAGTTAATTTTGTTGTTATAGACCCCGACGAACAAATTCCGTAGGTCGATCGAGGTAAACGCAAGGTTTCGGAGTAACCGAAACATAATCTCGAAAAGAATACCAGGTAAGTTCGGATAACTTAAAGTGAACCCCTAATATGTATAATTGCATGATTTATGAATGCATTATATTTGCAATTATTGATGGCATGAAAAAGTATGAAATGCATCTTTGATAATGAATTGTTGATAACTGTCTCGGTTGAGGTTAAAAAGGGAATTCGATGGATCAACCATGTTTTACATGTGGAATAAGATCCTGCATGTGTTGCAGTGTAACACCCCTAGCCCGAGTCCGATCGCCGGTTTAGGCTATGAGGTATTACCAAGCTAAACATTTAATTTCAATCACATAATCTATCAACAAGAGCAGAAATCGAACTGATTACATACAGATTTATAAGTTATAAAATGCCATCTTCATCCGGCCAAGATATTTACAATTACAAAATGTTTTTTGTCAACAGTCCAAACTATACATGCCATATCAGGACCAAAATATAACTGTACCAACAAGATCGATAGTAAGATGAACTGCTGACGATCCCCGAGTCGGTGACCAAAATCAACAATCTATAAAATAGAGAAATAAGAAACAGAGTAAGCTTTCGAGGCTTAGTAAGTTTTAAGCATTTCAACAATTAAAAACATATCATTTAAATCGAACAATGAATATTACCAAATTCATATTCTAATTACAATCACTAGACCAAATATGCACAAGTATACCACACATAAAGACTATTGGCCGAATATAATACAGAAAGAAATTTTTAGCACATGCTTCACTTTACTATATGGCCCATACAACTAATTTAATTCACATAATTATATCGTTGTTTGATACTAATGACTCACTTTGCAATCAATTCACATAACGATATATAATACGTACCTGGTCATTACCATGTATCATACATATTCGATAATAGTTTACTTTGAACATTTGAGTTTGTAATCTCATTCGAATCACCGGCGTTAAGCATGCTAGGTTTCAAACCCGATTCCAGTTACTAGCTCAAAGTCTGCGGAACTTTAAGCCGGATATAATACCAGCACTAAGCTGCGGATTTAACCCGATATACATTACCAAAGACGAAGCTCGAGATTTGACCGGATATACATTACCAAAGACGAAGCTCATGGATTTGACCTGCATATATATAATATATCGAGAGCTAAGCATATTTACCCACATGATAATTCGTCTCATACAACATATCACATTTGTACTTCACTTTATTCATTCGAGTATGAGCACACAACGAAAATACACATTCAATATATCTTTCGGTTCAACACTTTTACGCAAGAGCAACTCTTAATATCTATTCGATTATATTCCATATACTTAAGTTATTTATTAAACAACCTTATTCAAGTAGAGACAATAGATTGCAAATCATTTATCATGCTTATCTCATTACATCAATTATGTAATAACTGTAATTACTCAAAACTTACCTCGGATATTTTTGAACAGTTACGGATAGGCTATTCGATCGCTTTCTCCTCTCCCTTATCTGGTCTAGTTCCTCTTTGCTCTTGATCTTAAATTAGGATAGCCATGGCCGAATTCCTTGGTTTCCTCTTCAATATTTCCTTTCCCAAATTCGATAAATCAAGAAGAAAGATGAGTATATATATATATATATTTTTATCATCTTTTATTGTTTTACTAATTAATTTATTTTAAAAATAAAGCCATCACTTATTATAATACTAAAACAAAACATATATTATACGTCAACCATCATTTATGGCGGCCACTAAACAAAATTGGTGCATTTGACAGCAAATCCTCATGTCATCATTTCATGCATTATTTGGTACTTTAAAATTTACCTATCACACTTTCAATTTTATCACATGAGTCCTATCTTAAAAATTTCACATACAAATAACCAAATCAAAGCATGAAACTTTCACACATGCATTTACACATATAATAAACACAAAATTTAACATTAATTATTTTTATGACTTCGGTTTTGTGGTCCCGAAACCGCCGACCGAGGTCAAATTAGGGTCATCACAACTCTCCCCACTTAAGACATTTTCGTCCCCGAAAATCTTACCGGTGAATAAGTTAGGATATCTATCCTTCATAGAGTCTTCTAGTTCCCAAGTAGCTTCTTCAACCCCATGCTTAAGGCACATTACCTTCACTAATGAGATTTTCTTATTTCGTAGTTCTTTTACTTCACGAGCCAAAATACGAACCGGTTCTTCTTCGTAACTCAAATCAGTTTGAATCTCAATCTCAGATAGATTAATTATGTGCAATGGATTGGATCTATAACGTCGAAGCATCGAGAGATGAAAAACGTTGTGAACCTTTTCAAGTTCAGGGGGTAAAATCAATCTGTATGCGACTGGCCCAATTCGTTCAGATACTTCATACAGTCCAATGAACCTCGAACTCAATTTTCCTTTACAGCTAAATCTGAGCATTTTTTTCCAAGGTGAAACTTTAAGAAACACTTTGTCTCCTACCTGATATTCAATATCTTTTCGCTTTAAATCCGCGTACGACGTCTGATGATCTGAAGCTGCTTTTAGACTTTTACAGATTACTTTCACTTTCTGCTCAGCATCTTTAACCAAATCAACCCCGAAGATTTTACTTTCACTAAGCTCAGTCCAAAACAACGGTGTACGGAATTTACGACCGTATAAAGCCTCGTAAGGTGCCATCTTAATGCTTGATTGAAAACTATTGTTGTAAGCGAATTCAATCAAAGGCAAATATCGTTCCCATGAACCACTGAACTCAAGGATGCAACATCTCAACATATCCTCGAGTATCTGAAAGATCCGCTCGGATTGACCATCAGTCTGGCGATGAAAAGCGGTGCTAAAATGCAACTTGGTACCCAATGCTTCTTTCAACTTCTTCCAGAATCGCGATGTGAATCTCGGATCTCTATCCAACACAATAGAAATAGGTACCCCGTGTAACCTCACAATCTGAGAAATATACAACTCGGCTAGTTTGTCAAGTGAATAATCCGTACGTACGGAAATAAAATGAGCCGACTTTGTCAATCTATCCACAACAACCCAGATCGCATCTTTCTTTCTTGACGACAACAGCAACCCAGATACAAAATCCACCGTGACTCGATCCCATTTCCATTCGGGTATCATGATCGGCTGAAGTAATCCTGAAGGAACTTGATGTTCCGCATTCACTTGTTGACATACTAAACACTTCGAAACAAAGTCAGAGATGTCTCGTTTCATACCAGGCCACCAAAACTGATGTTTCAGATCGTTGTACATTTTCGTGCTACCGGGATGGATGGACATTCGGCTATTATGAGCTTCGTTCAAAATCATTGAAATAAGTTCTGAATTTCTTGGAACACACAATCAACTTCTGAACCTCAAACAATCGTTGTCGTCAATTTGAAACTCTAAATCCACATTCGAAACACATTCAGCTCATTTAACCAGCAATTCATCATCAACTTTCTGAGTTTCACATATTTGATGAATCAATAACGGTTTGGCTTTTAATTCTGCTACTAACACATTATCGGATAAAACGGACAAGTGAACATTTATCGCTCGTAAAGCAAACAGTGATTTGCGACTCAAAGCATCGGCAACCACGTCAGCCTTTCCAGGGTGATAGTCAATAACAAGATCATAATCTTCCAACAATTCAAGCCAACGTCTTTGTCTCAGATTCAAATCTTTTTGAGTCATTAAATATTTGAGGCTTTTTTGATCCGAATATACATGACATCTTTCTCCGAACAAGTAATGCCACCATATTTTTAAAGCAAAAACTATGGTGGCTAATTCGAGATCATGAGTCGGATAGTTTTTCTCATGTGGCTTCAATTGCCTCGATGAGTAAGCTACAACTCGACCATCTTGCATCAATACACAACCCAGCCCATGTAAGGACGCATCACTGTAAATGACAAACTCTTTACCGGATTCGGGCTGCACTAACACTGGAGCTTCCGTCAAAAGCATTCTCAGTTGGTCGAAAATTTTCTGGCACTTTTCTGACCATTCGAACTTAACATCTTTCTGAAGTAGTTTCGTCATTGGTGTGGCTATCATCGAGAAACCTTTTACAAACCGTCTGTAGTAACCAGCAAGTCCCAAAAAGCTCCGAACTTCAGTAATATTTCTCGGGGGCTTCTAATCGAGTATGGCTGAATTTTTTCTCGGATCAACTCGAATTCCCGATGCAGATACTACATGTCCCAAAAAGCTAACTTATCTCAACCATAACTCACATTTACTAAACTTAGCATATAACTGCCTATCCCGTAAAATCTGCAACACTAATCTCAGGTGCTCGGCGTGTTCAGTTTCATCGTGTGAATAAATCAAGATGTCATCTATAAACACAACTACAAACCGGTCCAAATACTGCCTGAAAATTCAGTTCATCAAATCCATAAATACTGCAGGAGCATTAGTGAGCCCAAACGGCATCACTAAGAACTCGTAGTGACCGTATCTCGTTCTGAAAGCAGTTTTAGGTATATCTGAATCTCGAACTCGCAACTGATAATAACTCGGTCTCAAATCTATCTTTGAAAACACTGAAGCTCCCTTTAGATGATCAAACAAATCATCAATACGCGGTAATGGATATTTATTCTTTATCATCACTTTATTCAACTGACGATAGTCGATGCACAATCTCATGGTTCTGTCTTTCTTTTTCACGAACAATACTGGTGCACCCCAAGGTGAGAAACTCGGTCGAGTGAAACCTCTATCTTTCAACTCTTGCAACTGAGTTTTCAATTCCTTCAATTCCGTTGGTGCCATACGGTACTTGCTATCGAAATTGGTGTAGTCCCAAGTTCAAGTTCAATACCAAACTCTACCTCCTAAACAGGTGGTAACCTTGGCGATTCCTCGGGAAAAACATCTGGATACTCACAAACCACTGATACTGATTCAAGCTTCTTTTCTGATTCTTTACTATCAAGTACGTATGCAAGATACACCTCACACCCCTTTTTGACATATTTCTGAGCCAACATCGAGGATATAACTGCTGGTAACCTGTTCATATCAGTAGACTCAACTCGGATTATCTCATCATTTGCGTATCTCAAATCAATAGTCTTTCTTTTGCAATTCACAACTTCATCATGAACGGTCAACCAATCCATACCGAGAATAACATCAAATTCATTGAACGGTAGAAGCATAAAATTGGCCGGAAAACAGGAACCTCAGATTATCAGGGGACATTTCCTGCACACTTTGTCCACTAACACATATTGACCCAAGGGATTTGACACTCGGATTACGAACTAAGTAGACTCAACAGGTAGAGTCTTACTGGATGCTAAAGTCTCACATACATATGAATGAGTAGAACCAGGGTCAATCAAAGCAATCACATCAGTATCAAAGAGAGTAAAAGTACCAGTAATAACATCAGGCGAAGAAGCATCCTCGTGTGCGCGTATAGCATAAGCTCTAGCAGGAGCACGAGCCTCGGATCTAGTTGTAGCATCTCTAGACCCTCTCTGACCGCCACTAGCATTCCCCGTATTCTTAGGTGGTCTACCTCGTGCTGTAACACTCGGTTTCCCACTCTGGTTCACATTTTGCTCGGATAATCTCGGGCAATCTTTAATAAAATGGTCGGCTGACCCGCATTTATAATAGGAGTGGTCATGAAATCTACAACTCCCCGAATGCCATTTACCACAATACTTGCACTCTGTCCTGTCCCGACGATCATTTCCAACACTGGCAACTAAAGTGGCTCATGTACTCACAGGGGGTCGATCGTGGTCTCGTCTAGAAAAACCCAAAATATTCTTTGAGCGGCTAGAATCATCTCAAAATTTCTTCGATGATTGCTGAAAAGACTTTCCTGAAGATCTTTTACAAAATTCTCCAGCTTTGACATCAGCTTGTTAAGGATACTTATTCTTAATCGTAACCTTGTTAAGTTGACGATAGTTGTAACAACCCATTTTTAGTCAAATTGAAACAGTGGTTTTGGGACAAAAAATATGAGGTTGAAATAATTATTTTATAATTATTTTAAAGTCTAAAGCATGATAGAATGATTGTGTGAAAATTTAGTTAAGAAATTTTATCGTTTGAGTGCTTAATTTGATAAAAAGGACTAAATCGTGTAAAGTGTAAAACTTGTGTTCTATTAGTTAAAGGTGTCTAATAGCTATAGAAATTTAAAGTGGAGGTCCTTATGTGGTAATTAAACCATTAATATTATGATTGGACATTTATGTGCATGGTTAAGTGGATTTTTAATGTTTTATAATAAGGTTAATTTAGTAATTTAGTAAATAAACTAATTAAAACAAAAGAAGAAAATAGGTATCATCTTCCTTAATGGATGATACCATTAAAATTTTGAAAGAGAAAACCTCCATGAAAGCTTAAGTGTTTAGCCTTCACTCGTAGCCTCGCATATCAAGAAAAGCGAAGTTCAGATCTAGATTTGGGGAAAAACAAGGTTTTGGACTAATCGATCTATTTTGTCATTTTTGCAATCGAGGTAAGTTTGTATGTTAATAAGCATTACTATAATTATATTTTAAATGCTTTATTATTGAATTTAATTGTGAATACAACCTTTTGAATATATTCTACGAAGATTTGGCAATTGAAAATCCTATTTGAACCTTAAGAATAGATTAGGATACGAATGACATGTCATTAAGGGTTTTGTGGTTTGGGTGTTGGTCCGTACGTCCTACCGATGGTTGAGTTATTCGGCATGTGTTGCAGATTCTCGACAGCTTATGTGAGCAGCACTGTGTAGCTACGTCATTACCGTCAGCTTGTGTGAGTAGACTCATTGATAGCTCGAGATTGAGCATTATATGAGATATGAGATATGAGATTGATATAGCTTCGGCTATATATTTGGCACTTAGGGTGTGAGATTCCCGAGTATCTAATATTATTTCGAATGGTTCAACGGGTATATCAAGGATATGGATGAGTATGAGACTGATACGATTGGTACATATATGTACATGATGTAACACCCCAAACCCGGCCCAGACGTTACGGCCGAATTCGGAGTGTCACATTGAAGTGTTTTTCGAAAACCATGTTTTCATTGAAAACCCTTCTTGATGTAAAACTCATTGGAGCGTTATTGTAAAACTCATGTTTTAATTAAAAATCTTTGAAAAGAATATTTTTGTTATAGATTAAAGTGAATGGAAGCTGTGCACCAGGTAGGAAGCCAAAAAATAGGAGGTGAGTCTGTTGGACTGCTTAAGTACCAAGCTCTTCATGGATCCAATCCTAGACATGCACACATCCATTGCCACACTTAAAGCATATTACTTGTCCACGAACAACAAATTAAGTTTAAGTCTATTTAAAATATTTATTTCCTTTGAAAACATTTACGTTGCGGAAGCTTTGCTCGATAATCGTGATATTTTGAAAATAAGTAACTTTTATAAAACGCGCCCTAGAGCTAACCAATTTAATGACCCAAAATATTAAAAATAATAAAAAGAGCAGCCTTATTACAACTTAAAATAGAATAAATCAAAATAATAAATGCGAAACTTATTTTAAAGAAAACAGAAACTTAATCTTCGTGGCCACTCTGAATCACGCCTAGCTCCAAGTCCACCAACTTGGGCTCACCTGCAAGGATGGAAGAGAAAGGGGGTGAGTTTGGAAAACTCAGTGTGTAAAGATTCCCAACCAGAGCCCAAATAGTTCAAGCTTTATTGGGCCTAAGCCCTATTCAGAAATCAGTGTTAACTGGGCCTTAGCCCATATCAATATTAATCTGGGCCATAGCCCCTTACAGTATCAGAGTATATTGGGCCTAGCCCATATCAGTATCAATCTAGGCCGTAGCCCTATTACACGTCGAGATATATTGGGCCTTGCCCATATTAACATAGTTGGGCCCGCTTCAATACAGTTGGCCCATAACAAAACAGTCTCTTATGATTAATGCATGATAACCCCATCCAAACCTGCACTTGCCTCCGTCTATCCCTACACTTCCTGTGGGGAATAAATCACCCACGCCATCCCTACACTTACAGTGTTAGCATCGGTTCATGACTAACTATAATCCGCAAAGAAAGTCGCTTATATCGATTATGTGGCACGACCACCGTAACGGTTCTTCCTCCATAACATAACCCAGATCCCATGCAATAGATATATATGTCATGGCGTACAACAAACAAAATCAGAATATCATGCATTTCAGTCAAAATTAACCCTAGGGGTATAACGGTCATTTTGCACCTAATGGTAAAACGGTAATTTTCATACTTAGGGGTGTTTTAGTAAAATTCACTATTTTAGGGTTTACATACATCCTACAATCATTAACGCATCAACAGAAACACTTACCGAGCATCTTTACTAAATTGGGCCCGTTGGCCCATTAACTCGTTTTCGACCCATTAAGCCCAAATATACCGAAGTGCACGAAATTGTGCACTTTACAATCATACCTCTTTAGATTACCAAAACTAACAAACAACCATCTCACGAGCGCTTGCACGCTCGCAAGTTCACAAATGCTGGCTTTCCAGCATTTTGGCTTTTCGGCTTTTGCCGATCTAGTCTATGAGTGGGTGTCGTTTACACTCCTGTTTGCGACGATATGCTGACGAGTTCCACACATGATTTTCCTACAATCAATCACTAATATGTTAACTATGAATCCAATCGCGACTTATATATAGAATCCCTTACCAAAAAATTCGGCCATTAACACCTTAGGCACTAGCAATCGTACCTTTGCCGAAATTAGCGACTGGGTTTAGATCCAGTCGTTCCACTTGTCCAAGTCTTCGATCAGCAGTCTCTAAATCACACTATTATAACAATAAAATAATTGTCACAACCCTTAGAGCCACAGAGCCCAAATCAATAGCCTCCCTAAACCTTTAGGGGTTTCGGCTTTTCTAAAACCTGAAATAAAGAATAGGTTCAAAAACTTACCATCGGTTCCTTCGGTTAATGATTCCAGTTATTCCTACTCGATTTTTATGCAGATCTAACCCCGCAAATGTTAACAAAAATCGAGCCTTTAGTGATCTTAAGAATTCGGCTATGCCCCTTTGACTATGTGTTTTCGGCTTTTTGTAACTGTGTAATGAAAGATGGAATATGGGAGTTTTTCTGTGGTCTTGTCGATAGAAACTTGGGGTTTAGAGGATTAGAGAATTGGTCACAAAGATGGAGGAGAATCAGAGGGCTTTTGCTAGGAGAAATCGGCACAGAAGAAATATAGTCTTTCGGGATTTCAGCTTTTGTGTATAAAGCTTAGGAATAAATGATAAGAAAGTGGAGATGAGTAGAATAGTAAAAAGATTCGGCTATAGGGGAGAAAAGAAAAACAAGAAGAAGAAAAATAAAAGAAGAGAAAATGAAAAAAAAAAGAAAAGAAAAATATAAATTTGCAACTTAACAAAACAGGAACCGATTGAAAGGGAATAAGAATTAGCCAAATTAAAATACCCCAACTAACCCAAAAAGAAAAAAAGAATCCTAAAGGCCAATGATATACGGCACTTACTAGATATGGCTGAATGAATGTATTTTGGCATAGTAATTCTTTTTAAATTCCAATTCCCTAATTTGCTCCTTGATTTCTGGCAAATTCGAAGTTTGAATTTCATTCAAACTCCCAACCGATCAACAGCCTTATCCACTTGCTTGCACCGCTTCAGCATACTGCCAAGAGTCCTGGTCAGACCCCAACTCCTTCCCCATGCGTGCAGCAAAAACCCAGCCTTTCCTGCGCGAGATGAGGCTCGAAATCCAGACCTCGTCCTCCCATGCGCCTTCACCTGAGCTGCTGGCCACTGCACCACGCTTCTTTCTTTACTAATATAGGGTCACAATTAATGTTAACCTTTACCTACTGAAGCCTCAGTTACTTGTGAAATAAAAATGAAATTTTGCCTGCTATACATCTCAAACTCGCGACCTTCTAACCCCACACCCACGCTTCTTGCAACTGCACCGAAATTCCTTTCATGTCACGATCTTCTCATAATTATTTATAAACCTTACCTACTTCAGTTCTAGCCCGTTTAAAAATAAAACATAATTCGCCTTCCCCTGGAATCGAACCCATAACCTCTTGATAGCCCTAGCACGCTACTGCCACTGCACTGAAGCTCTTCTCATGAAATAAACTGCTCACAATTAATCTTAAGACTTATCTGATGCAGTCCCGATTCGTTTAAAAACAAAATATGCTACTTACCAGACTCGAACCCCTAACCACATGCACACTCTTAACGCCTCCTTGCCACTTGACCACGTGCCTCTTTTGTGTCGCCTTTCCTCTTGAAATATTTATAAGGCCTCCTTGCGGAAATTCTTGGTTGTAAAAAAAACAACCATTTGCATGCCGTGCCTTGAACCTGTGCACCTCCCATGCCTTCCTAGCGTGCTTAGCCATCGGGCCAAGTGCTCCTTTATGCTAAAACGCAGCCCAAATTATTAGTAAGGCCTCTTCGCCTGATTCCCTAAGGTAGCATAAAATTAAAATTTTTCTAGAGTCTTAAATCGAACCCAAGCCTTTTCCCACACAATAAATCCATCGTATTTATTTAATTACTAGACTAAACATACTAAATAATAATAATAATAATAATAATAATAATAATAATAATAATAATAATAATTAAAACATCCAAATTATTTGGGCTGTCTTCCACCTGAACCTAGACTCAAGGCCCAATACTTCTAAGCCCAAAAATCTGGGAGTTACACATGAACCGTACAAGCATTGAATCGAAGAAACTTGTGAATTTCATATCTAACCTTGTGAATGAATATGTGCTAGGTTTGTGGATCAATATAAGATTATATTATGATATGTTTAATTGCATAAATTGTGCATGTATGGAAAGTTGAGTTTATTACTATACGAACTTACTAAGCTTTATAGCTTACTTTATTTACTTTTTTGTGTTTTATAGTGTAATTGAAGCTTGCTCGGATTTGGGAGTCGTCGGAAGTCTCATCACACTATCAAACTTTCACTTTGGTACCTTTGAAACTTATGTATTTGGTTATATGAGATTATATTTTGGTATAAGTTAGTAATAGATTTAACCATCTGAGTTGGCTTGTAAATGATGAAAGGTTTATTATGTGCATAGCCATATGATTTGGCTTATTTTGGCACGTTTGGTGATGTATGTATATATGTGGGAAAGGCCTTTTGATATGTTATGCATTTGATAGTTGCTATGTAAATGCTTGTGGTGAATGGTTGTTTATGAATTGGTAAATTGAGTATCAAATAGTTGATAATTGAGAATTGGTATGCTTGTGATTTTAGGCAAATTGGTGCATAGATAAAAGTGACCATTTAGGTGATGTGGGAATGTGAATTTGGTATGAAAATGAATGGCATATTGTGGTACTTGTGTACTTTGTAGTTGTTGGTATTGAAATGGCATGAATTAGGTTTAATTGAGATTGGTTAGATTGTCTATTGATGCTGTGATATATGCCAATTGATGTGTTTAGATGGATGCAAGTTTGGGTGAGAAAAATGGCTTGGTAACTAGCCTATTTTTGTCCACACAGGCAGAGACACGGGCGTTTGTCTCAACCATGTGTGACAAACAATCAGGTGAGATGGCCGTGTGTTCCTTGGTGTTTAATTAGAAATCATGTCAGTATACTCTACATGGCTCAGCACACGTGTATGTGACTTAGCCGTGTGGCATAAGTTAGTATACCCTACAGGTTTGGCACGGCCTGGCGCACGAGCGTGTGAGGCCATTTTGAAGGGCACACGGGCTGGTCACATGGGCATGTAGCTGGTTGTGTGACCTAATTTAGAGAGTTACACGAGGTTAGACATGGGCTGGGACATGACCATTGTGACAGCCCAAAATTGACCCTAGTCGGAAGGTGGTCTCGGGACCACAAAACCGAGGCATAAAAATAATTTAAAATTTATTTCGATGCCTATAATATGTGTGTATTCATGTATGACATTTTTTGATGATTGATTTAGTGTTATAAAGGTGAATTTCACTAGAAAGGACCTAGTAGTGAACTTTGAAAGTATGATGGGAAATGTGTGATGACTAATTAAAGCATGCATGCAAAATAATGGACTTGCATGTCAAATTCCCTTTGTACAAGTGATGGCCGGCCATGACAAAGAGATATGGGCTAAACATGTCATGAAACATGTTTTGTTGGGCATTAGGGAGAAATAATAAACAAATAAGCATGGGTAAGAAAAGAATGAAAAAAAATGTGTGTGAGTGTGGTAATCCCCCTTGCCGTGAGTTGAGAAAGAAGGAAGAAAAAATTTGTTGTGTTCATCCTTTCTCATCTTTTGGCCGAAAATCATAAGGAGGAAGAAAGAGGATTTTTGCTTCATGCTTGGTTTAGAAGAGATCTAGAAGGTGATTTGGCTAAATTGGCATCAAGATTAAGGTATGTATGAGGTTGTGTTAGGAGTTTCATGCATGTTTTGGTTGCTAACTTGATGTGCATGTTAGCCATGGCTCAAATCTTTGTTATGCCATGGAAATGGTATTTGGCCAAAGTTGTTATGGTGATAAAGCCATTGCATGCTAAGTGTGAAGCTTGATGATGATGCATGCAATGATGGATTGTCTACTCATGAGTAAGATTTTGAGTTTTCTTTTGTTTAACCATGATTGAAGTTGAAAAGGGCATGATTGTCATATTCGCCATGATGCATTCATGAGCATGGTTCATGCTTCTTGCATGTTAGTTAAAATTTGTGTTTTGGATGGCTATGGACACCTTGAAATTCGCCATGCTCATATATGTATATATATGTTTGCACATGATGTTTTGGTTGTGAACTAAGTGATGAATATGTTTGTTTAAAGAAGAAGATGTTGAAGAATGATTGTGAAATTGCAAGCACATTCTACCGGCACACATATGAGTGCTTGATGCTATAATATAAGTTTTGAGCTACAATATGCAAAGCATTAACTAGTAAAATGCATGTTGTTTTGTGAGGTATTAAGTGCATAATTGGCCTCAACATGGACATGAATATTCGCCTTGGGTAGCCTATTGAAGGCCTTAGCTTTTCCTTGATGCTCGAATGAATTGTATTGAATTGCTTGATGTAGTATAAAATGTGCATGACCATTGTGTATTCAAGCTAAAGGGTGGCCATATGACCATTTAAACTCCTTGTCATATTCGCCATAAGCTAGCACAATGAGGTTTTAATAAATTGAATTTGTTTGAATTAGCTCAAGAGCTTAGAGGGCCACAATTGGACAAGGGAAGGAAAAAGTGATCGAATAGCCGTAAAAGCCGTTCGACAACATCCGAGGTAAGTCCTCAAGAAGTGACCTTAATTGAATTATGTGGAATGAAATATGGATGTATTGATTATTGATTTATGTGTGTATGAGTATTCGAATGATACCCGGCTAAGTCCCAAGGCGATTATGCTAATGATTATAATTGTGTTTGAGCCTTAGTAACTAAAAAATGAAATATGTATGTCCAATGATTATTGATGTATGTGTGCATGAGAAATTGAATGATATCCGGCTAAGCCCAAGACAATTATGCTGAAATTATAACCGGTTAAGACCAAGGAAATGGTGCTAGTGGCTATATCCGGCTAAGACCAAGGCATTCGTATGAAGTCATTCTATCCGGCTAAGACCAAGGCATTTGTGCAATCGTGATATCCGGTTAAGTCCCGAGGCCTTGGTGCGGGTTACCATATCCGGCTATGTCCCAAGGCGTTTGAACGAGTAGCTATATCCTGTTAAGCTCAAGGTATGTGATTTGAAAATTATAAGCTTGCTGGAAAATTTCAGCTAATACACTTGTGAAATTTCCCAATAACAAGGTAAGTGTGGTGTGTGCTTTGCGCTCTAGGAGTAAGAGCGTATGCATATCCGCTCCTATGATGGAACGAGTTATCGGCCTTAGCAAAGCCGTTATTTGTGTATGAACCTAAGAGTTGGGGTGGTGAAGTAAGTATGATTATCTGAATGTGTATTAGTGAAATGATGTATTTGGTTATGAGAATGTAATGCTTTAATTAAAGCTGATTTTATTCCTTGAGACTTACTAAGCATAAAAATGCTTACCCCGTTGCTTTGGCTCTCTGTCTTATAGATTTTGCTCGATAGCAATCGGATTCGGGATCATTAAAGTCGAAGTCATCCACACTATCAACGCCTCTATTTTGGTATAAATTTTGGTTGAACTTTGAAATGGCATGTATAGGACTACCCTTGTTGGTTTAAAAATGTGGTGATGTATATGTGTACGGCCATGCAAAACGGCTCGTAAAAGTGAAGAATGAACTTAGACTATTTGCGTTTGTATATATATATATGGTGTCATGATGTGACTATGAATTGGAAATGGGAATGTTGGTCACATGATCAGCCATTGGCATGGTTAAAATGATCATATGTGGACCTATGTATGGCAAGACTAGTTGGTTCATGGAGACTACAAAATAGGTAAGACCTACCTTAAAAACAGATGCTGCCAGCTGCAGTAACGTGAATGTGAAAAATCACCAAAATCACCTTGATGAGTCTATTTTCATATGGAAGAAACGAAATGGTCATAGGAGTTACTTGTTAAGAGATATTAAAGCTATTGTGAGACAGGGCGAATGGTTTCGGGTCCCCTGTTGCAACTTTAAAATTTACTATAAATTATCCAGAAAGAATTAGGAGTCATGCCTTATATGTGAAGATTCCATTTTGAGTATAGTTTCATTAGAAACAAACGGCACTAGTATTAAAGCCCTGTACAGAGAGATATTCAAGTTGTAACACGCGAAGGTCAGAGCAGTCGATCCCTGTAACAGGGGTGACTTTAACTAATATACTGTACCAATTGGCCCGACCAAAAATTATAGAAATAAATCCGTTGATGGATATGTGAGTCTAAATTCAGGGAAAATTTACGAAACCAGTTTCCGAGTTTTGAAACTCGAGATATGATTTTTAAGGCGATAGTGACGCAGTTTTCCAGCCCGACTGGAAATGTCAAATTGGTGGGCAAAATATGTGGACTTGACTTGTTAACCCCTCGTGTCCGACACCGGTGATGGTCTCGAGATCGGGGTGTTACAACCATGTGATCCCATTTTGAATGTCCACACGACTTGTGACACGAGTGTGTCTTTGGCCGTGTGTGTGTCTTTGGCCGTGTGAGACACACTGCCAGGCCACACGAGTGTGTCTCCCTTGTATTTTGTAAAATTTTCTAAGTGTACCAAAAACTTCCTGAGATATCGGTTGAGTCCCGAACCACTCCTAATACATGTTTTGGGCCTTGTAGGCTCGTATTAGGGACAATGTGATTGATTATGAATGATTTATATTTGAAATGGAAAAATGTATGAGAAATGTACGTTAATTTGTGTAATAAGCACGGTAATGCTCTGTAATCCTATTCCGGCATTGAATATGACTGAGGGGTGTTATATTTATTCGCATCAGAGCTATAGTTTAGTCGATTCTAGGACTAACGTAGCATGTGTGAGAGTCTAACTCTACATGTCGTATATAACTTGTGATTGTGTGATATCTCCTAACAGATTAAAACATGTTTTCTCATAGTATGCGCTAGCCTTTGTTCACAGAGTAGCGCAATTTGATTCAAGACACGATCGGGTAGTCAGGGAGGAGAGGCCAAAGAAGCCTTCTTCCAAATGATTGACGAGTGGTTTATTGAGTTTGTTTGAACTAATTTGCCTGCTCAGCAACCTCCAACCCACCTATTCCCCAACCGTTACCCATAGCTCCTCAAGGTTTGGAACCTTTGCGGTTGAATAAGCTGCCTGTTGATAAAATTTGAAAATACGAGGCTGAAGAGTTCAGAGCTACAGTTGATGACAATTCTGAGAGAGCCAAGTTTTGGCTTGAGAATACAATCAGAGTATTTGATGAACTATCTCGCACACCAGTTGCATGTGTAAAATGCACCGTCTCACTTCTGAGAGACACTGCATATCAATGGTGGAATACTCTAATATCTGTGGCGCTGAGAGAATGGTCATGTGGGAATTCTTTCAAACCGAGGTCTAAAAGAAATACATAAGCCAGCGTGTTATCAATCAAAAGCGAAAAGAGTTTCCAGAGTTGAAATAGGGTTGAATGTCTGTGACCGAGTACAAGAGAGAGTTTGTGAGACTTAGTAAATATGCTCAAGAATGTGTTTCCATTGAGAAAATTACGTGTAAACTATTCAAAACGGGTTAAATGAAGATATCAGCTGAGGAACTTGGTAAAGAAAAGAGAAATGCTGATTTTGAGGCTAGAAATTCAAGAAAGAGGCCAATGAGTAAACCATATCACTCTTCG
Source organism: Gossypium arboreum (assembly GCF_025698485.1). Lineage (NCBI taxonomy): Eukaryota > Viridiplantae > Streptophyta > Magnoliopsida > Malvales > Malvaceae > Gossypium > Gossypium arboreum. The sequence continues at coordinate 83,449,258 of NC_069080.1, forward strand.
TCAAAGAAATCATGGGATTCGTATAGTCGTCTGAATGCTTCAGTGGGATATTCTACTAGAGATCGTGGGAAGCAATATATGAGTCCTAAAGCTTAAGCTACTTCAGTCTCGAGTGTTGGTAGTGTAAGAAACAACAAACCCAAGTGTCAACAGTGTGGGAGACGGCATTTTGGTGACTGCTGGATGAACAATAAAGGTTGCTTCAAATTGTCTTGCTAGATTACTTCATTCGGGATTGTCCTGAGTTACCCGAGAAAAATAGATATCAAAATGCAAGACCAAGTAACACACCTGCTAGAAGGAGACCACCTAGAAATACTGGAAATGTGACCAGTAGCAAAGGAGAGAAAAAGGACTCTACTGTGAGATCCGAGGCTAGAGCACCAGCCAGAGCTTATGCTATTTGCACTTGCGAAGATACGTCATCACTAGATGTTAACACCTGTACATTTTCTCCCCATGACACTAATGTAATTGCCTTGATTGATCGCAGATCAACTCATTCATATGTCTATATTAATTCAGTGTCTAGTAAGAGTTTGGCTGTTGAGTCTACCGAATTTGTAATTAAAGTATCGAACCCCTTAGGCAAGTATGTCCTAATTGATAAAGTCTGCAAGAATTGTCCTTTGATTACTCGGGGTTACTATTTTTTGGAAAATTTGATGCTTTTACCGTTTAATAAATTCGATCTAAGTATCCATTTTTGTATGTTTGTTACACAAATGTATTTCTGCTTCAGTGTTTAAGTATTCTGGGTGTGTTTGAGAGGTCTTGGGTTCAAGCCTGGGCATATGTAAAAAAGTTTTGTTTTTTTAAGGAATTAACCCTATCTTTTTTCAGTAGGCTTTTAAATAAATGTGGGTATTTTATGACATAACTGGTCTAGGGGGTAAGTGGTGTGTTACCTATGCCAGAGGTCTGAGGTTTGAATCCTGGTGGGGGTAGATGGGTGTTTTATTTTGCTGCTATGCAGTGTAAGTGGTTGAATGTCAGTGAACCTCTAATGCTAGTGGGAAGTTAGAGTGTTTGAGGGGGTGGGATTGTGTAGCCGAATTTTTAGGAGGAAATATGGGAATTGGATAGAGGAGTGATTGGTTTGAGTGTGTTGATGAGGGATTTGGGGAGAAAATCGTGGGAGGTTGACGTGAGAGGGAGTGTTGTGCCGAAATTGCATTGTAGGCAGACAGGCTTTTCGGTTGAGTTTGGCTACTCTCTCACGTTTTTGGTTTCTGTCTGCTCTTGGGGTTTACTTTTGCTTGGTGGCCGATTGTGTTGGGGTTCCATTAGGGTAACTTGCGGTTTTCCTACTTCGATTTTGGCAGTCGTTTCTACTATTGCTTCCTCCCTTCTTCGGCCGAAATCTGTAACACCCCTTACCCTTATCCAAGGCCAGAAAGGGTACGAGATATTATCAGACTTAACCATACACATAGACGAAAATCTGGCCATAAAATTTCATTTAATTCAAAACTTTTCGAACACATGCATAGACTAATATTTAAAGACATATAACGTGGCATAAATGAGCACTTACACATCCATAATCACACAGTAACAAACAAAGCTAACTATATCATCACAGCAAAACATAGGACATGGCATGATTAATTAAACTTACAAACCATAATGGATAAGGACCACATCTCATGATCATATACGATAACTCAATGCAGACCGATACGTATGGTCAAAGTCATAATCATAATACATATCACAAACCAACTTCCTATACATGTCCCTCACTTGATATTTCTGATATTTAAATTAATTCTCCTAAAAATGATAGCTTGATAGTGTGATTTTGCCTCCGACGATCTCCAACCCCGAACCGACTTGTCAAAACTGAAGAAGTAGAGAGGAGGGGTAAGCTTTACGCTTGGTAAGTCCATATGAAGTTAATAAGCAATTACCCACATGTTTGTTTTAAGGTAAAACATCATAATTGTACAATTTACTCTTGTTCAAAGTTAAGCTGTTTTATCGAAAGTCTGATTACTAATTCATTTATATCTGGAGCTACGAGACTCCAAATTAAGTTTCGTTAATTTTCGTTGAAACTAGACTCATATACCTTCTCCCATAAAATTTTTAGAATTTTTGGTTTAGCCAATTAGTACAGTTTATTCATTAAAGTTTCCCCTGTTTTGCTGTCCAACAATTCTGACCTCTCTTCACTAAAAATTATTTTACTCATAGTACATAATTCGGATAATGCTCTTATCTAGCTTTCCCTTTTTTAATTCCTTTAATTATTAGTTTACCAAAATATCCCTAACTTAAAAATATTTTATTACACCCATTTCATGTCTATTTTTGTCCAGCAATTAACCAATGGTCTAATTACCATTTAAGGACTCTCAATTTAAAATTTCATAACAATTAGACACCTCTAGTATGTAGAACTTAACTTTTGTACTTTTTACGATTTAGTCCTTTTGACTAAATTAAGTGCCCGAACGTCAAAATTTTCGAACGAAATTATTCCGTGAATCGTAGACCATAAAAATATAATAAAAAATAAAATTTTCATCGTCAGATTTGTGGTCCCGAAACCACTGCTTCGACTAGGCCCAAAATCAGGGTGTTACAACTCTCAACCCTTTAGGGATTTTCGTCCCCGAAACTCTTACCGGAAAAATGGTCTTCACTTAGATTCCCCGAAACTCTCAAGCCTCTAGATCATATTATTATCAAGACAAAACAGTTATCACAACCCCTTAAGGCAGCAAGTCCAAGTCGACAGCCTCTCTAACCTTTAAGGGTTTCGGTTTTTTCTAAAATACGAAATAAAGACTAGATTGAAAAGACTTACCACTGGTTCCTTCGGTCAATGATCCCAATTAATTTCTACTCAATTCTGATGCCGATATAAGCCTTCAAATGATAACAAAAGTCAAGCCTTCAGTGATCTCACTATTCGGCCAAGTCCCTAAGAAAGTGGGGTTTTTGGCTTTTGTTGAAGCTGTGTAAAGAAAGATGAAATAGGAGGGTTTTGCTATGGTCTTGTCGACAGAACTTTGAGGTTTAAAGAACTATAGAATCAGTCAAGAATGATGGAAAAGATAATAAAATTAGCTAGAAGAAATTGGCACAGAAGAAAGTATGGGTTTCAGGATTTCGGCTTTTTATGGCAATGGCTATGAAGGTTTTTAGGAATGTTTGAAGCAAAAGATAGAGATGCACAGGTGGTTAGAGAGATTCAGCTATGGAGGAAAAGAAGAAAAAGAAAAAGTTGAAGGAGAGGAGAAAAGAAAGAAGAGGAGAATGGTCAAGAACGGCACAATTTTCCCCTAATGCCGAATTTATACTGGCACTTAACCTTGCCGAATTTTGCCCCCCCCAAAAGAAACCCTTGGCCGGCCAACTCTTGCTCCTCAAGAGTCCACTATTCGTCCATCACTACTCTCCCCAATCAGCTCCTAAATCCTCTACCTTATCCCCTCCTTACTCAATCCCTTGAGCAATTTAAACTCCTCCTGACAGTCTTTCACTTAGGTTTCATTACTTACCTTTTCTGCACATAAAAATTAATATCACTAATTTGCTTACCTTGCGACTCGAACCTTAGCTCTCCTTGGTCATCCACACGCCACCTCTCAAGCCCCCAAGTGACGCCACAAGCCAACTTACCACGGGCTTCCTTGTGTTTTATTTTACCCAACTAATACCTTAAAGCCCAGCTAACCAGAACCCCTTTCTCTATAGAATTAAAATTAACTAAAATTACCGGATTTAACTTAAACTTGGGCCTTCTAGAGACCCACTAACCTGATTAAATCTACGCCAAGCAGACAGAACACCAAAATTTAAAATTTGCCAACGCTCACAGAATTCCCGAAAATTGGGGCGTTACAACTTTCACTTTGTGTATCATCATTTACATATCATTACAATCATATAATTCAGTCCAAACAATTTAACATAGATAAGTTCATTTCATTATAATTCTTTATCTCATAAAAATATCATTAACATTCATCAACATTCAATGTCCAATCAAGACAATGACATTTTCATTCGTATCATGGTATTATGAACCCTTATTCATACCTCTACGAATTTCTATTTATCCCATTCAACTTGTCAAGTAAGCCAAGTACACTACATCATATGAGTATTAAGCAATATAGATATTTATCACAACATAAACTTTCATATCACGTGTTATCACATATATATCATAAACTTTTATTCATACTTTTTTGAACCGAGACTTATCATAATCATAATTTTACTCAAATACCTTCAATCACCTTGAACATGGTCAGTGCAGTTCGGTTGGAGAGTACCTTGGTCTAAATAAGACGGTACTCTTACGCATCGAGAGACATCACACTATCACGGATCCGTGGCATGTATAACTATACTTTTACACATGCTAGGTTAGTTTGAGAATCGACTAAACCATAGCTCTGATACCACCAAATGTAACACCCCTTACCCGTATCCAAGGCCGGAACAGGGTATGAGGCATTATCAGACTTAACCATACACATAGATGAAAATCGGGCCATAAAATTTCATTTAATTCAAAACTTTTCAAGCACATGCATATACTCATATTTAAAGACATATAACGTGGCATAAATGAGCACTTACACACCCATAATCATGCAATAACAAACAAATCTAACTATATCATCACATTAAAACATAGGACATGGCATGATTAATTAAACTTACAAATCATAATGGATAACGACCACATCTCATAATCATATACGATAACTCAATGCAGACTGATACGTATGGTCAAAGTCATAATAATAATACGTATCACAAACTAACTTCCTATACATGCCACTCACTTGATATTTCTAATATTTCAATTAACTCTCCCCAAAATGATAGCTTGATAGTGTGATTTTGCCTCCGACGATCTCCAACCCCGAGCCGAGCTGCCAAAATTGAATAAGTAGAGAGGAGGGGTAAGCTTTACGCTTAGTAAGTCCATATGAAGTTAATAAGCAATTACCCACATGTTTTTTTTAAGATAAAACATCATAATTGTACAATTTACTCTTGTTCAGGTTAAGTTGTTTTACCGAGTTACAGTTACTAATTCATTTATATTTGGAGTTACGAGACTCCAAATTAAGTTTCGTTAATTTTCGCTGAAACTAGACTCATATACCTTCTCCCATAAAATTTCTAGAATTTTTGGTTTAGCCAATTAGTATAGTTCATTAAAGTTTCCCCTATTTTGCTGTCTAATAGTTCTGACCTCTCTTCACTAAAAATTATTTTTCTCATAGTACAAAATTCGGATAATGCTCTCATCTATCTTTGTAGAGAATAGACTCAATAAGGATTTTAATAATATAAATTACAACCCATAATAATATTTATACAGTTTTTAATGATTATCTCAAATCGAAACAGGAGATCACGAAGTCATTCAGACTCTGTCTCACAACAATTTAAACATCTCATAATATAAGTTTCGATTGCATATACTATTTCTTCTATGTGAAAATAGCCCTAATTAAATTTCCACAATTTATGGTGAATTTCCAAAGTTGCACCACTGCAGTAACCCAACACTGCCATGGCTAAATTTACTCATTCATTACTATTATTCACCAAATCCATACAATATCATTTCATTCATAATGGTAAGAACACATAATTATGCTTCATAAGCATAAACCCATAATATCAATGCCATCGAGTATCAAGGACTTATTCCAAATCATGTCATTTTCATAATATTCACCAAATACTATATACATCATAGATATCACATGTCAAGGCATCACACATAAGTTTAGTGTACATACCTATACAACTTGTAACATAACTCAAAGACATACTCACCAATGGCTTATCTCATTGGGATCATCAATGAATACTTTGCCAAATTACCCTTTGAACACTTGAAATATAATCAGATACACGGAATGCATGCACATAAGTGTCATGCCCACAGCTAGACAAACTCAATAGCCTGCAGAATATATGTGTAGCCAAGCTACCATGTAACCCACCCATAAGTGAACTCGGACTCAACTCAACGAGCTCGGATGTTCGCATCCATAAGTGAACTTGGACTCAACTCAACTAGTTCAGATGCCTAGTTATATCTCACGAACTCGGACGCAACTCAATGAGTTCGGAACTCAAATATCCTAGTGACATGTCACTTGTATCCTAATCTATTCCTAAGGTTCAAACGAAATTTTCCTCGATCACACATCTTTGTTGTCTTCCACGGAATGTTGGAATCAATACTTGGTAGCATTTCATATTTATCAAGTAGCTCACATAATTTGCATATTACTCAATAATAACCACAAAGCATAATATTTCATGATAATAATCATCATATCAAATAAATATCATTAAATTACTTAAAATGAAAATTATGTTACCACATTTATACATGAACTTACATCTCATTTAATATCAAGGCAATAACATTAAATTACACAGTGCATTATTAAAAATCATATGAACTTACCTCGTATGCGAAAATGGTCATTTTAACCATTTCGTCCACAACCTAATATTTTTCGATGGAATTTTGATTTTTCCTTGATCTATCATTTCAAATATAGCCTAATTATGACTCACATTATTCAAATTAACCCAAAATCATATTTTGGAAAAATTACAATTTTGCCCCTAAACTTTGTCAAAATTACATTTTTCCCCTAGGCTCGTAAATTAAACTTCATCATATTTCCTTATGTTTTATGACATGCTGATCATTTTTCCCTTCTTTAGAAACCTCAAATTCGCACTCTAACATGTACTTATGAACATTAGGTATTTTTACCGATTATGTCGTTTTACTCGTTTTCACGTAAAATCGCTTAGTAAAAGTTGTTTAACACAATTTCAAGCTTCATATTCTACCATAAAACATCAAAATAAACACATTTCACCTATGGTTATTTTTCCAAATATAAATGCTAGGTTAAATTATTGCTAGAATAAGCTTAACCAAGTTACCGGGATTTCAAAAATGTAAAGAACTTTAAAAACGGGGCTAGAGAGCACTTACAATCGAGCTTGGGAGTTTGAAAAAACCTTAACCATGGCTGATGCTGGTAGAAACAGTTGAATGAAGAAGATGATAGCTAATTTGGCTAATTTCCCTTTTTTAATTCTTTTAATTATCAGTTTACTAAAATACCCCTAACTTAAAAATATTTTATTACACTCATTTCATGTCTATTTTTTTCCAAAAATTAACCAATGATCTAATTACCATTCAAGGACCCTCAATTTAAAATTTCATAACAATTGGACACCTCTAGTATGTAGAACTAAACTTTTGTACTTTTTACGATTTAGTCCTTTTGACAAAATTAAGTGCCCAAACGTCAAAATTTTCAAATGAAATTTTCACGAAATTATTCTGTGAAATCGTAGACCATAAAAATATAATAAAAAATAAAATTTTCATCATCGAATTTGTGGTCCCGAAACCACTGTTCCGACTAGGCCCAAAATCAGGGTGTTACAAAATGTTTCTCTTTCTCTCTTTCTCAATTGTGCCCTTATTTGACCGATTGCTTCTAACTCTTTTCCCCTCTCAAAACTTTCGGGGTTGACAAGTTTTTTCTCTCGGTTTTCTTGAGCTTGTGGCATTTCTTGACCGATTTCTCCATCTTCTCCCTCCCTCAAATGGTTTGATGTTTGATCGAACACTTTCTCTTCATTTTCTCTTCTCCTCTTTCTCAACCCTCTTAATTCTGTCCTATCTTCACCTTGTACCTTGGCCAAATACTGCATCTCTTCCTTTCACTCGATTGTTCTTCCTTTGGTTGAATATTGTCAAGTAAGCCTCTGCCCTACTTCTTTCTCCTTTCGGCATTCACTTTCTGAGCACCGTTTCCTTTCTTCTCCTCGTCTTAATCGTTACCCCCTGTTTACTATTTCAAATCAATCCTCCCTCTTCTACCAATTTCCTTTTCTTAAGTTGTTGGTTCTATCCAACGTAAATTGCTTCAGGGTGGTAAGTCTTTTGATAAGGGTGGAATTTTTACCTCAAACGATTGAGAGTTGTTATTTTGTATTAATTTTCTACATTTCTAACATTCGATCCTATCAAATGGTGGTTGGCAACTACTAATCGTAACGAAAGGGGTATATCTTCGAAGCTGTAGACTACATCCTTTTCAAAGAGTAGTAAGGTAAACAACACGAATATAGATAAATTGTTTTTGGTCTGGTTCCCAAGTGTGACTTAACATTGGATGAGAAATGGTCATTTGTTTTAGGTACGATTCATTTTAGATGGGGGTGCATACTTAGAATCCTATCAGATGTGTATCAACACTGCCATAAATGTAAATCAGCAAAAGCCGAAATAAGTGATCGTCGACGCTACACGAGCGTGCGCTCGCTCGTGTGGTAATCTAAAGGCCTAAACGTGGGTGTAAGATCGTTAGGGCCGACCATGAGCGATTTCATGGTCTGAGATCGATTTGGGCCATGGTGGGTCAAAATGGGCTGTGTGGACCCCACACAGGTAAACCACATGAATGTGTGCAGAATAATGGGACAGGTTGTGTAATCCACATGGCCAAGGCTATATCTGGGCTTTGTGGGCCACACAGGCGTGTGGGCACACATGGGCCTTATTATGGGCTTTGAGCCCATTTTCACTGTTTGACTGTTAAGGTTGCACGGGTCGCCTGAGACGTCTGTGGACCTACAGTTGGGTTGGTCAGTATACCTAGACCCAGATTGATAAATGACTATTATGCCCTTAGAGGTAAAATTACTATTACGCCCTTATGAGATGTATGACTGGTTGAGCATGCCACTTTATATATATTGCATACATGTACGATATTATGATATGTTACATGGGGATGGGTTTATTATGATTGGAGGAAGTGTACTGTACTGGCAGCTCTGCTGCAAATTACTGTTTGGTGCCGCAATCGATGCTATTTTGGAGTGTACTGGAATAATCTATTTAGGGTAAACCAAAACTGTAGTAAGACTTCAATCCATGAAAATGAACCATGAATTACTGATATTGTATTTCATAAAATATCCATTAATAAACACTAGAACTGTAAAGTGATGCATAAAATTGTTAATACAAATAAAGTGTAAATCGATAATGAGCACCAGAGGCCGTGGAGGTGCTCAGGCTAGGTCTTCGTCATCTGGCCACATGCCTAATGTTGAAGCTAGAGAGGCACCAGCTTCCCCTGTGACGTGACTGGGTCTCACGATTGTACGGGTGGGGACGACGCACTGTCCCAAGCTATGTTTTGAATTTTAGAGAAGGTCGCTCAGCCCAATACTGGTACTGTGGGCCATGGGTCAGTTACGGAACGACTCTGGTCTAATGAAGCTGAGATTTTTGTGGGTATTGCTGGAGTAGCCCCTAATGTGGCTAAAAATTGGATTGAGGCCACGGAGAGGATAATGGATGACTTTGACTGCACCCTCGAGCAGAAACTAAAAGGTGCAGTGTCATTGTTGAGAGATGAGGCCTACCAGTGGTGGCTTACAGTTAAAGAGGGTACTTAGCCCGACCAGCTGACATGGGAATTCTTCAAGACCACTTTCTAAGGAAAATATCTGGGCACTAGTTATGTGGATGCCTGAAGGAGAGAGTTTCTAAATTTGACATAGGGGGATAAATTAGTGGCTGAATATGAGGCTGAATTTCTACGATTAAGCCGCTATGCACATGGGATGGTGGCAACTGAATATGAGTACTGTGTTTATTTCGAGGACGACCTCAGGGATAGTCTAAAGGATTTGATAGCTTGTAACACCCCAAACTCGGCCTAGAAGTTATGGCCGAATCTAGCGATGTCACATTGAAGTGTTTTTCGAAAAACATAGTTTCGTTGAAAATTCGTTCTATATTAAAACCTCTTTGTGATCTTAACGAAAATTTAAAATATCTCATTCATTGTTAAAACTCAAGTCTTTTAAGAAAAATGTTAATCATGTTAGATTGTTTTTACACTTTAAAACATTGTTTGTTGCGGAAGCTTTTAAAGTATGTTGCGTGAACGTGGTGTTTTGAAAAGCATTTATCCTTTTGAAAATACGTGTCCTACTACTAACAGATATAATTCAAAATAAATAAAATCCTAAATTAAAATTTAAAACTTTTAAGAGGCCTTATTACATAAAAATACCCAAATTTTAATTACTTATAAATTAAAAATCCAGTATAAAGGCATAAGCGGATGTGTGGCCACCTTCGAGTCCTTCGCAGCACCGATCTGCCTAAGGATTACCTGCGCAGCAAAAAGGGTGAGTTTATGAAACTCAGTGTGTAATCCCATATAAGTAAAAGTCAAAAATCAAGCACCGTCTAGGTCTAAGCCCTTTTTAACAACAGTGACAATATCAGTTTGGGCTTTAGCCCATCTCAATATAGAAACAGACATGTGTTCGGGCCTTGGCCCGTTATAGTAATAATAATCAGTGTAGTAATAGTTTAAACAGTATACAAATCCTACCCATCCAGCCTCTACACTCCATCTGCATCTAACCCTTGTGGGGATATAATCAACCCACTCATCCCTACACTCCAAAATTAGCACCGGTTGCGGCACTAATCAGTAATATGCAGCTGGGCTCCAGTAATATAGGCTCGAAGCCTTTCAGTTCACTTCCTCCGATCAGTATAAACCCATCCCCATCTATGCATCATATAGTCATGTCATGTCATATCATAGAATCATACATGCATCCATTACAGTTTAAATAACATGCTAAAATAAAGTCATACATGCACATATATATATACATCACATAGGGCAAAATAGTTATCTTACCATATAAGCACAAAATAGTCATTTTACCATATAAGGGCAAACCAGTCATTTTACCACATAAGGGCAAAACAGTCATTTTACCATAAGGGCAAAAAAGACATTTTATCAATTAGGGGTCTAGGCACACTTACCGACCTAACAGTAGGTCCACAGTCATCTCCAACGACCTGTGCAACCTTAATAGTCAAATAGTGAAAATGGGCCCAATGCCCGTGTGGCCCACATAGCCTAAAGATGGCCTTGGCCGTGTGGGTTACACAGCCTGGCCCAATATTCTCCACACGTCCGTGTGGTTCACCCATGTGGGGCCCACATACCCGTGGGGCACAAACAGCCCATTTCGGCCCACCATGGCCCAAAACGGCCTAATCCCACGAAATCGCTCATGGTGGCCTCTACGATCAAACGCTCGTCTTTATGCATTTGAATTACCAAACAAGCGAGCGCACGCCCGTGTAGCGTCAATGCTTACATTTCCTGGCTTTTGCCGATCTATAATTTGGGTAGTGTTTACACACTTGATTTCAGAAAGACGTACGTAGCCCTTGAGCACTCCAAACCTTGATCCAACACACAAACATTCACTAAATCACGAGGTAATCAAATTAATACTACTCCTTTCCAAAACACTTATCCAAAGATCAATTGTCACATACCTTAATTCAAACCCCCAAGCCCTTACATACACCTAAACCGTTGCTCAAGACTTATTTTCCCCCTTCTTCGGTTATTATCTGCATACCAATTAGAAACCTTATGAACAACTATTCATAACCATAGTTTGATCTCTAAATGAAAATACACACTTACTGAAACCACAGAATTACAGAGTAGGAATTGTATACAAAATCGGTACAGAGAGAGTAGAAAAGAGAATTGGGCACGATGAGGGTAAAAGAAATAGTAGTATTCGGTCAAATGGAAATCGATTGGAGGTGAGGGTGCTAAGGAAGATTTGATCAAGAAAGGACCAATTGAGAGAGAGGGAAGAAGAGAAGAATCGGTTAGGAAAAGTCGAAGGCATTTGAGAGACAGAATAGGGAGTATTCGGCTAAATGCGCAAAAGAAAATGATGACTGATCAGAATTGATTAAGAGGGGAAGAATGGTATTCGGTTAAGCACAAAAGGAGAACACGAGGGAGAACAATTCGCTAAAAGAATAAGGGAAAGGAGAATTTGATGTAAAAAGAGGCACTGCAAAGAAGAGAAAAATTAAGATATACCTGAAATGAATGATACCCGAGTGGTGAATACCAATATTCGATCTCAACAATAAAAGAAAGATGGGAAAAAGCAAAACTTCCAGCACAATTTTGGTACCCCGTGAGTAAAAGGCCCTATGACCGAATTTGGCAACTTGCAAATCCCTACATTTGGCATGCTACTCCCTCTCACTTCAACCTCCCATGATGTTCTCCTTAAATCCCTCCTCAAATCTCTTAAACCGATCACACCTCCCTCAACCACACAATTCGAATTCCCCTCAACCATTTTAGTGTTTCGGTCAACCAAGGACACTTCCATAGCACTTGCGGCAAAATAAAACACTCCACTGCCCCCACCAGATTCGAACCTCAGTCCTTTGGAATAGGTAACACCCCACTTATCCCCTAGACCAGCAGGATTTTTACGTCATGTTTCACCTATTTTTATTTAAAAGCCTACTGCTTAGAGACAGTGTTTATTCCTTTAAAAACAAAACTTTTACGCAAGCCAAGGCTTGAACCCAAGACTTGTCAGACACTTCCAGAACACTTAACCACTGAGGCAAACACTCATTTGTGTCATTTCTTTCACAATTAAACATTTATGTACAGCATTCTAACTGTTCTTATGCTCAAGACCTAATACTTCCAGGCCCAAAATTTGGGGCATTACATAGCTCTATAGAGGGAGCGAGATTTTGCTGCTTTGGTCGATAAGGCAAAGATAGCCAAGGATGTGAAGCGAGCTGAGCACCAGAACCATGAGAAGAAATAGGGTAGGAAGAAGAGGGATTTGGAGCCCTCAAGTTCATTTCTGAGGCCTAGGAAAAAGGCTAGAGTTGATGGGCCAGTCAGAGTTGGGGTTTCTGTTGCTGTTACTAGACTGCAGCCCTGTGCGACTTGTGGAAGATGCCATCAAGGCGAGTGCTTGAAGAGGATTGGGGCATGTTTGAGGTGTAGATCATTGGAGCACTGCATCAGAGAATGTCCACGGAGGCCCAATCAGATGCGAGCTACTAGTATGGGTACAGTACAACCGCCAAAAGGTGCTCAGCAGCTACCGAGAGGCTGTGGTCAAGCCAAAGGTGGTAATGGATTGGGCCGTGGTCAGAGGGCACTGGGCAGAGGTGCTAGTCATACTGAGGCGAGGCAACCAGCTCTGGTTTATGCTGCACGTTGCCGAAGGGATGGAGATGCTCCAGATGTTATCACAAGTACGTTCTTCATTTATAATGTACCTTATACTGCACTGATTGATGTTGGATCTACTTATTCCTATATAGCATGCACTAAATCTGAGACTTTGGGTATAATGGTTGAGAGCACTACCAATGAGGTTACCATGTTGAGTCCATTAGGGCAGTCAGTGAGGGTAAATAAATTGTTCAGAAATGTACCTTTGGAGGTACAAGGAACTATCATTTAGGCAGATTTAATGGAAATCCCTTTTGGAGAATTTGACTTAATTCTGGGAATGGACTGGCTAGTTCAACATCAAGTGAACTTGGATTATGCTACCAAACAGATGGTACTAAAAACTGTAGAGGGTGTCGAGGTAGTTGTAATTGGGGAGCGTCAGAATTATTTGTGAAATGTATTCTCTGTACTAGGGGTCGAGAAATTGGTTCATAAGGGTTTCAAGGCATATGTAGCCTACATCGGTGTTTTAGATTCTGAAGGTTCTCCTGTTAAGGATATCAAATAGTTAAAGACTTTCCAGATGTTTTGCCTGATGAGCTGCCTGGATTGCCTCCAAATCAGGAAGTTGAGTTTGGGATTGAGCTTCCGCCTGGTATAGCTCTGGTGTCTATTGCCCTTTATAGAATGGCACTAAAGGAGCTTGTGGAGCTTAAAGCTCAGATTCAGGAGTTACTGGATAAAGGGTTCATCCGCCCTAGTGTGTCTCTGTGGGGAGCACTGGTTTTATTTGTGAAAAAGAATGATGGATCCATGCATATGTGCATCAATTACCGGTAATTAATTAAATTTACTATTAATAATAAGTACCCTCTACCGAGAATTGAACCAGTTTCGTAGAGCTTCGATTTTTTCTATAATTGATCTTTGATTGGAGTACCATCAACTGAGGGTTAAAGAGATTGATGTTTACAAGACAGCGTTCAGGAGTCATTATGGGCATTACGAGTTTCTAGTGATGTCATTTGGATTGACGAATGTGCCAGTGACTTTTATGGATATGATGAACCGAGTGTTCTAGCCCTACCTAGACCAGTTTGTGGTGGTTTTTATTGATGACATTCTGGTGTATTTGAGAACTGAAGATGATCATGATGCACATCTCCAAGTTGTTCTGCAAATTCTGAGGGAGAAACAACTATACGCCAAGTTTAGTAAATACGAGTTCTGGTTACGGGAAGTAACATTTTTGGGCCATGTGGTATCTACCGAAGGGATTAGGGTTAATCCTTAAAAAATCAAACCCGTTTTGGATTGGAAGCTGCCTAAGACAGTATCTGAGATTCGTAGTTTTCTGGGACTGGAAGGGTATTACAGATGATTCATTGAGGGGTTTTCATTTATTACTGCACCTCTGACTAAGTTATTGCATAAAGGTGTACCGTTTGACTGGATTGATGCACAGCAAGAGAGTTTTGAGAAGCTTAAGAAAGTTCTAACTGAGGCTCCTGTTTTGACACAGCCAGAGTTTGGGAAAGAATTTACAATTTACAACAATGCATCACATGTGGGGTTGGGATGTGTGTTGATGCAAGATGGTAAGGTGGTTGCATATGCGTCTTGTCAGCTTAAGACTCATGAAGTGAATTACTCGACGCATGATTTGGAGTTGGTTGCGGTGGTATTCGTACTGAAGATTTGGAGGCTTTACCTATACGGTGAGAAGTGTATCATTTACACTGATCACAAGAGCCTCATTTATCTCCTCACTCAAAAGGAGCTAAATATTAGGCAGCGTAGATGGATTGAGCTGCTAAAAGACTATGACTGTACAATTGAATACCATCCTGGTAAGGCCAATGTGGTGGCCGACGTACTGAGCCGTAGGGCTATGATTGATCTAAGGGCAATGTTTGCTCTTTTCAACTTATTTGATGATGGTAGCTTGTTGGCCGAGCTCTAAGTTAAACCGACGTAGATTGAGCAGATTAAGGGTAAACAGTTAGAGGATGAGTCACTAGGTCCTCGATTCTGACAAATTGAGAGTGGTAACACATCCAATTTTGAACTGAATAGTAAAGGGGTACTTTGTTTTCGTGGGAGAATCTGTGTACCAAAGAATACTGATTTGGGATAGTCTATACTGCGAGAGGCACATAGTAGTCCTTATGCTATGCATCCTGGTGGAAATAAGATGTATAGAGACCTTTGTAAGTTGTATTGGTGGCTAGGTCTTAAGTGTGAAGTTACTTATTTTGTGAGTAAATGTCTGACTTGCCAGCAAGTTAAGGCTGAACATTAGTTACCTTTAGGGTTGCTTCAACCAATTAAGATTCTGCTTTGGAAGTGGGAAAGAGTGACTATAGACTTCGTTAGTGGGCTACCCCTAATGCATAATAAGAAGGATTCAGTATGGGTCATCGTGGATCAGTTGACCAAGTCAGCCCATTTTATACCAGTTCGTATTAATTACTCTTTGCAGAAGCTGGCTAAACTGTATATGGCTGGGATAGTGAGACTACATGGGGTATCGGTTTCCATAATATCTGATAGAGATTCTCGCTTCACATCTTGGTTCTGGAAGAAGTTATACGAGGCTTTGGGTACAAGGTTGGACTTCAATACTGTGTTCCATCCTCAGACAGATGGTCAGTCAAAGAGGGTGATTTAGATACTAGATGACATGTTACGGAGTTATATAATTGATTTTTGAGGCAGTTGGGAGGATTACTTGCTATTAGCAGAGTTTGTGTATAACAATAGCTACCAGTCTAGCATTCAAATGGCACCTTACGAGGCATTGTATGGTGATAGGTGTCGTACTCCTTTGTGTTGGACTAAGTTGGGCGAGCGGCGTGTTCTGGGCCTTGAATTAGTTTCTGATACCGAGGCTAAAGGATCGACTAAGTATCCTATGGGGGATTATGTAGATCTGAAGGTAAGGAGATTGAGGATTCTGTGGGGGATTTTGTTTTCTCCAAGGTCTCGCCATGGAAGAAGGTACTGAGATTTGGATGGAAAGGCAAGCTTAGCCCTAGGTTCATTGGGCCCTACCACATACTAAAGCGTGTGGGACCAGTTGCCTACCAGTTAGAGTTACCTCTAGAGTTGGACCGGATTCGTGATGTGTTTCATGTCTCTATGTTGAGGCGCTACCACTTTGATCCTGTGCATGTTATCTTGGTTGAGGAGATTGAGGTTAGGCCAGACTTGACTTTCAAAGAGAAACCAGTTCAGATATTAGAGCGTGATGTAAAGGTTCTAAGGAAGAAGTCCATTCCAATGGTTAAGGTACTTTGGCGTAATCACAGTTCTGAGGAGGCTACGTGGGAACTCGAGGAGGCGATGTGACAACAATACCCTCATTTATTTTGATCAGGTAAATTTTAAGGCCAAAATTTTCTTTTAGGGGGGTAGAGTTGTAACGCCCGAAAATCTAAGTACCCATTTTTGTATGATTGTTACACAAATGCATGTCTGCTTTAGTGGTTAAGTATTCTAGGTGTGTTTGAGAGGTTTTGTGTTCAAGCCTGGGCATGTGAAAAAAGTTTTGTTTTTTTTAAGGAATTAACCCTGTCTTTAGTCAGTAGGCTTTTAAATAAATATGGGTATTTTATGACATAAAGGGCCGGCTGGTCTAGGGGTAAGTGGTCTGTTACCTATGCCAGAGATCTGAGGTTTGAATCTTGGTAGGGCCAGTGAGGTGTTTTATTTTGCTGCTATGTCGTGTAAGTGGTTGAATGTTAGTGGAACTCTAATGCTAATGGGAGGTTGGAGTGTTTGAGGAGGTGACGATTGTGTAGCCGAAGTTTTAGGAGGAAATATGAGAATTGGATAGAGTAGTGATCCGTTTGAGTGTGTTGAGGAGGGATTTGGGGAGAAAATCGTGGGAGATTGAGGTGAGAGGGAGTGTTGTGCCGAAATTGCATTGTAGGCACAGAGGCTTTTCAGCTGAGTTTGGCTACTTTATCAAGTTTTCAATTTTTATCTACTCTTAGGGTTTTCTTTTGCTTGGTGGCCGATTGTGTTAGGGTTCCTTGAGGGTAACTTGCAGTTTGCCTAATTCGATTTTGGCAATCGTTTCTGCTATTGCTTCCTCCCCTCTTTGGCCGAACTCTTTCTCTTTCCTTCTTTCTCAATTGTGCCCTCTTTTGACCGATTGCTTCTAACTCTTTCCCCTCTCAACACTTCCGGGTTTGGCAAGTTTTTCTCTCGGTTTCCTTGCTCTGCTTGTGGCCTTTCTTGACCAATTACTCCATCTTCTCCCTCCCTCAAATGGTTTGTTGTTTGGCTGAACACCTTTTCTTCCTTTTCTCTTCTCCTCTCTCTCAACCCTCTCAATTCTGTCCTCTCTTCACCTTGTACCTTGGCCGAATACTGCATTTCTTCCTCTCACTCGATCGTTCTTCCTTTGGCTGAATATTGTCAAGTAAGCCTCTACACTACTTCTTTCTTCCTTCGACTTTCACTTTTCTGAGCACCATTTCCTTTCTTCTCCTCGTCTTAATCATTGCCCCCTGTTTACTATTTTATATAAATCCTCCCTCTTCTACCGATTTCTTTTTCTTAAGCTATTGGTTTGGCCCAACATAAATTGCTTCAGGGTGGTAA
This sequence comes from Gossypium arboreum, assembly GCF_025698485.1. Classification (NCBI taxonomy): domain Eukaryota; kingdom Viridiplantae; phylum Streptophyta; class Magnoliopsida; order Malvales; family Malvaceae; genus Gossypium; species Gossypium arboreum. The sequence goes on from NC_069080.1 coordinate 83,466,981, forward strand.
GTCTTTTGATAAGGGTGGAATTTTTGCCTTAAACGATTGAGAGTTGTTATTTTGTATTAATTTTATACGTTTATAACATTCGATCCTATCAAATGGTGATTGGCAGCTACTAATCATAACGAACAGGGTATATCTTCGGAGTTGTATACTACATCCTTTTCGGAGCAGTAAGGTAAACAACACGAATATAGATAAATTATTTTTGGTCTGCTTCCCAAGTGTGACTTAACATTGGATGAGAAATGGTCATTTGTTTTAGGTATGATTCATTTTAGATGGGGGTGCATACCTAGAATTCTATCAGGTGTGTATCAACAATGCCATAATTGTAAATCAGCAAAAGTCGAAATAGGTGATCGTCAACGCTACACGAGCGTGCGCTCGCTCGTGTGGTAATCTGAAGGCCTAAATGTGAGTGTAAGATCGTTAGGGCCGACCATAAGCGATTTCATGGTCTGAGGTCGATTTGGGCCATGATAGGTCAAAATAGGCCGTGTGGGCCCCACATGAGTAAACCACACGAATGTGTGGAGAATAATGGGACAGGCTGTGTAATCCATATGGCCAAGGACATATCTGGGCTTTGTAGGCCACACAGGCATGTGTGCCCACATGGGCCGCATTATGGACTTTGAGCCCATTTTCACTGTTTGACTGTTAAGGTTGTACGGGTTGCCCGAGATGACTGTGGACCTACTGTTGGGTTGGTAAGTATACCTAGACCCCAGATTGATAAATGACTGTTATGCCCTAAGAGGTAAAATGACTATTATGTATGACTGATTGAGCATGCCATTTTATATATATAGCATACATGTACGATATTATTATATGTTGTAGGGGGATGGGTTTATTATGATTGGAGGAAGAGTACTGTACTGGCAGCTCTGCTGCAAATATTGTTTAATGCCGCAATCGGTGCTATTTTAGAGTGTAGGGATGGGTAGGTTGATTTTATCCCCACATGGAGTGCAGGGTCGGATAGAGTGGAGTGTAGGGGCAGGATGGGTAGGATTTTTGATTGCATATCTGTACTCTTACCGACATTGAAAGGGGCTACGGCCCACACTGGTACTGATACTATAATGGGCTAAGGCCCTAACTGAAACTAAACTGTTACTAATACGAGCTTAGACCCAGACTGTGTTTGCTCACTTCATGAATGACTATTTGTTGATTAAGGGATTACACACTGAGTTTTCATAAACTCACCCAACTTTTGTCTGTGCAGGTAATCCCTAATCTTAGACTGATCGGTGCTGCGAGGGACTCAGAGGTGGCCACACAACCGCACATACCTCCTTATTCGACCTTTAATTAATAAGTAATTTAATTTGGGTATTTTGATGTAATAAGGCCTCTTTAAATTTTTAATCTTTAATTTGGGATTTTATTTATTTTGATTTATATCTGCTAGCAGTAGGGGGTTTCAAAAAGATAAATGTTTTATAAAACACCACGTTTACGCAACATATTTTAAAAGCTTCTGCAACAAACAATGTTTTAAAAATTAATTATAATTTAATATGATTAACTTTTTGTTAAACGACATGAATTTTAACAAGGGACAAAACATTGCAAAATCTTTGTTAAGATCACAAAGAGGTTTAATATAGATCGGGTTTTTCGACGGTAATATACTTTACGAAAAACACTTCAATGTGACATTGCCAGATTCGGCCATAACGTCTGGGACGGGTTTGGGATGTTACACAGGGTATGGATTGGTTGACTCTGTATGATGCTGTTTTGAATTGTAGGCGACAGACTATTGAATTGAAATGTCAAAATAATGAAACTCTTCAAATTGAATCTAATGAGTCGAGTGGATTACCTGTTGTGATATCGTCGATGTTAGCTCAGAAATATGTGCGAAAAGGTTGTGACGCTTACCTTGCGTATGTAGTGGATACAAAACTGTCTAAATCAAAGATTGAATTAGTACCAATGGTTTGTGAGTATTCGGATGTGTTTCCAGAAGAGTTGCCTAGGTTGCCACCGATCAAAGAAGTCGAGTTTGCTAATGAATTAGTATCAGGAACATCACCGATATTGATAGCTCCATATAGAATGGCTCCGACAGAAATGAAAGAGTTGAAATCTCAGTTGCAAGAGTTAACAGATAAAGGTTTTGCATGACCTAGTTTTTCGCTTTATTGTACACCAGTGTTGCTTGTAAAGAAGAAAGATGGATCGATGAGATTTTGTATTGACTATCATCAGTCAACAAGGTTAAATTTAAGAATAAATATCCTTTGCCGAGAATTGATGATTCGTTTGATTAGTTGAAATGAGCAATAGTATTTTCAAAGATTGATCTGAGATCTAGTTATTATCAGTTGAGAGTTAAAGACTCGGATGTACCGAAGACTGCATTTAGAACAACGTACGGGCATTATGAATTTCTTGTTATGGCTTTCAAATTAACTAACGCTCTTGCAGTTTTTATGGATTTCATGAATTGAATTTTTAGACCGTACTTAGATAGAGTTGTTGATGTATTTATCGATGATATTCTGATCTACTCTTGAAATGAGTTTAGGCATGCTGAACATTTGAGGATTGTGTTACAAACATTGAGAGACAAGCAACTGTTTGCTAAATTTAGAAAATGTGAGTTTTGGCTCTGAGAAGTTGGATTTTTGGGACATATTGTTTCAGTAAAAGGTATACGAGTTGATCCGCGTAAGATTTCAGCAGTTGTTGACTGGAAACCACCAAGAAACGTATCCGAAGTTAGAAGTTTTCTAGGATTAGCTAGCTATTATCAGCATTTTGTAAAAGGGTTCTCAATGATTGCTACACCTATGACTCGTTTGCTATAGAAAGATGTGAAGTTCGAATGGTCTGAGAAATGCCAATAGAGTTTTGAACACTGGAAGCATTGTTAACTGGGGCACCAATTTTAGTTCAGCCTGAATCAGGTAAAGAGTTGGTATTTTTAATGAAGCGTCATTGAACGGTTTGGGATGTGTTTTGATGTAAGAGGGAAAAGGGATAACTTATGCTTCTAGACAATTGAAAACGCACGAAAAGAATTATTTAATGCGTGATTTAGAGTTGGTCGCTATTGTTTTCACTTTAAAAATTTGGCGACATCATTTATTTGGTGAGAAGTGCCATATCCAATCACAAGAGTTTGAAGTATATAATGATTCAGAAATATTTGAATTTTCAAAAATGAAGATGACTCGAGTTGTTGAAAAATTATGAATTAGTGATTGATTATCATTCGGGTAAAGCGAATGTAGTCGCAGATGCTTTGAGTAAAAAATTTTTGTTTGCTTTGCGGGTGACGAACATGCAGTTAAATTTTTCTGTAATGGTACAATTTTAGTTGAGTTAAAAGCTAAACTGTTATTCCTTGAGCAAATTTGTGAAACTCAGAAGTGTGACAATGAATTGCAAGCTAAAAGAATGCAGTGCATGATGACTACTGATTCAGAGTATCAGATCAAATCCGATGATTGTTTAATGTTTCGAGGTAGAATTTGTGTACCAAAAAATCCCGAGCTTATTTAGAAAATTCTACACGAAGCACACAATGATTGTTGATCTGTTCATCCAGGGAGTTCTAAAATGTATAATGATTTGAAACAGTTGTACTGGTGGTTAGGTATGAAACAAGACATTTCAGAGTTTGTGTTGATATGCTTAGTTTGTCAACAAGTTAAAGCTAAACATCAAGTGCCTTTGGGATTATTACAGCTAATGATGATACCATAGTGGAAATGAGATAGAGTTATGATAGATTTTGTATCGGGATTACCCCCGTCTCTGAGAAACAAAGATGATATCTGGGTTGTTGTTGATCGTTTGACTAAATCGGCACATTTCATTCTAGTACGTACAAACTTTTCGCTCGATAGATTAGTTGAGTTCTACATCTTTGAAATTTTTATATTGCACAAGGTGCCAGTTTCTATTATTTCGGATAGAGATCCGAGGTTCACACCGAAATTTTGGAAGAAATTGCAGAAAGCTTTGGGTATGCGATTGCACATTAGTAGTGCTTTCTGTTCTCAAACTGACGGTCAGTCTGAAAGAATAATTCAGATTCTCGAAGAGATGCTTCGTTGCTATGTTTTAAAGTTTGAAGACAACTGGGAGAAATATGTATCATTAGTTGAATTCGTGTATAACAATATTTTTTAATCGAGCATAAAGATGGCACCGTATGAAGCATTGTGTGGTCGCAAATGCCGAACTCCGTTGTACTGAACCGAGCTTAGTAAGAAAAAGATTCACTGTAACACCTCTAACCCGTGTCCGTTACCAGAATAGGGTACAAGGCATTACTGAACAATACACATCATTCTAATACACTTAAACATTCATTACCATAAACCATTGTCCCTTATAAGGTTCTATGAGACCTTAAAACATGCTTTAAAGTGGTTAGGGACTAAACCGATAACATTAAAAAACTTTATGAAACTTAGAAAATTTTCTTTAATTAAGGGGTCACACACCCGTGTGAACAGGCCAAGTGCCTCACACGGTTACCAGACACGCCCGTGTCATAGACCGTGTGAAAACAAGGCATACATACTAACTTGTACCACACGGCCGGAGACACGCCCTTGTGCCTTGGCCATGGGAAAACTGGAGGGGTTACTCACTTGGGACACACGGCCAACCACACACCCGTGTGTATAGCCCATGCTCAAGACTGGCTTAAATTTGTAAGGCTACTCCAAGGGACCGTGTAACATAGCCTTGTGTTGCATACAACTGAGACACACGCCCGTGTCTCTGCCTGTGTAGACAAAAATGGGCCATTTGAAAATCCAATTTACCGCCATACAATTATGCATAAAATCAACCTATTTGGTACCATTTCAAGTCATTTATAAGCAACCAAAACCCACCAAAACATCCACATAATATACTATATATAATCAACCATTTTAACTAATCAATTCCATATTCAAATTATACCAAATCATTATGCCAAAATCACCACAACTTGCATACATTCCCTATTCAATAATTCATCATATTATCATCTAATTCATATAAAAAAACTCATCATATCATCATCTTAAACCAAACCAATTCATAAAGCATTATATACAACACATAGAATAGTTACCAAACACATAATTCAAGCCAACTTAGATGGTTATACATACCACATTTACAAGCCAAATCTCATGGCTAATATCAAGACTCAAAACATATCAAAATAACACTAGCCTATACATGCCATATACCATATATACAAGCTTCAAAAGTACCAACAAGATGATCGATAGTGTGATGACGTTTCCTGACAATCCCCGAATCCAAGCTAGCTTCAATGATCTATGAAACATAGACAAATAACACACAGTAAGCTTCATAGCTTAGTAAGTTCGTAAGTAAATAACTCAATTCATCAAATAATATAGTTCAAACATTTGTACATTACTGAATCAACATTACATTAATACAAACCTTATTCATGTCTCAAGCATGAGTAAATACCATTTCATTAAACTTACTCAATATAGTAATTGTATGAGTTCCAGACATACCCGTACCACCTCATACTAACCTCTATCTCAACTACGACATTCATTTATCCATTAAACCATTAGGGATAGAAATCAGATACTCAAGAATCACAATCGATAAGTACCTATACCATAGCCCGTAGCAAAATTAAGGTAACTTATCCTAGAGTACCTATACTATGGCCCAGAGCCAAATCGAGGTAAGTCCTCACAAACTACCTATACCATGGCCCATAGTGTAACACCCTAAATTTGGGCCTAGAAGTTTTGGGCCTTGAGCATGGGAGCGGTTGAAGGCAGCTTATAATATTCTGTTGTGCATGCAAATTTCGTTAATGAAGGCTTGTTTTAGTGGTTAAGTGTGTTGAGAAGTGTTGGAGAAGTCCTGGGTTTAAACCTGGACTCTAGCAAAAAATATGGTTTAAGGTGAATCAAACCCTGGGTGTAGTAGGTAGGCCTTAAGAATATTGTTGGAGAAATTGTGACACAAAAAACCTTATGGCTTAGTGGCAAGTGGCGTGTGGAGCATTTGAGGGAGGCATGGGTTCAATCCCATAGCAAGCAAAGAGCATTTATTTTGCTAACAGGCGGTAAGAGTTGGTGTTGAATTTAAACTCGATGTTAGAGGATCCCACATCGGAAGCTAACATAAGAGTGGATGGGAAGTCGGCTTTAAATAGAGAGAACCATGAGGAGAGTAAAGGTACCTTTCTTGGCTGATCCCTTTCGCTTTATGGCGTGCTCGTTTGGGTTGGGCGTTGGCTAAGAGTGCTCGGAGCGTGGATTAACTCCAGTCTCCAATTAGGTGTGTATTTATCACTACTCTTGTTGTTGGATGGCTACTTCGGGCCGCGATGGGCCGAAAGGGGCCATGTGGGCCCAATGGGCCTATGGGCCCAATTGGATAAGTTGTTTGATTATGTAGTAAATATTGGACTAGGCTAGGTGAATCGCATATTTGTGGCTAGGTTTGGGCTAAAAGGGCCACACGAGCGTGTGGGCCCATTTGGGCCGAGAATAGGGTTTAGGCCCATTCGTATTGTTATCCATGTTTAGAATACTTTAGTTTACCAATTACTGAAATGCCCTCGACTTGTAAAATTACCAAAGTACTCCCGATTTACAGAATTACCGTTTTACCCTCGATTTTTAAAATTACCGTTTTACCCTTGATTTACATAATTACCGTTTTACCCTCGGTTCTGAATTACTGCTTTTACCTCGATTTACGAACTACCATTTTACTCTCGATTCTGTAATTACCGCTTTTACCTCGATTTTTAAAATTACCGCTTTTACCCTCGATTTACGTAATTACCATTTTACCCCGGTTTACGTAATTACTGCTTTACCCTCGATTTACGTAATTATCGTTTTACCCTCGATTTACTGAAATTACCGTTTTACCCTCGGTTCTGAAATCACTGTTTTACCTCGATTTATAGAATTACCGTTTTACCCTCGATTTGTAAAATTACCGTTTTACTCTCGATTTACAGAATTACCGTTTTACCCTCGGTTCTGAATTACCGCTTTACCCTCGATTTACGTAATTACTGCTTTACTCTCAGTTTACAAAATTACTATTTTACCCTCGATTTATAGAATTACCATTTTACCCTCGATTTGTAAAATTACCGTTTTACCCTTAGTTTACAGAATTACTATTTTACCCTCGATTTATAGAATTACCGTTTTACCCTCAGTTTATAGAATTACTGTTTTACCCTCAATTTACAGAATTATCGTTTTACCCTCGATTTGTAAAATTACTGTTTTACCCTTGATTTACAGAATTACTAGTTTACCCTCAGTTTACAAAATTATCGTTTTACCCTCAATTTACAGAATTACCGTTTTACCCTTGATTGTGAAATTACGAAAATACCCCTGTAGGGTAGAATTTCCGAAATACCCCTATACGGTACAATTACTGAAATACCCTTATAGGATAGAATTACCAAAATACCCCTGTAGGGTAGAATTATCGAAATACCCTTGTAGGGTAGAAATACCAAAATACCCCTGTAGGGTAGAATTACCGAGATACCCTTGTGGGGTAAAATTACCATTTGCCCCTAGGGTGTTAAATGACCTGCTTTTGCCTTTGTGGGCAAGTGGTGACTTGGACCGTGTGTTTGATGGATTTGATTGTGAATATATGTTGGTGATATGAATGACTTGACTGTGATTGTTTGATTCAAATATAGGCATGACATTCTGCATACATGACATGTTGCATGGGTTGGGATTTTGTACGGAGGAAGCGTTCTGGTGGCTATGCCACAAATATCTGCTCCGGTGGCTCGCCACAATATTCAGATTTGGTGACTCTGTCACAATATCATTGACCGATCGATGGCTAAGTGCCGATCACGCTACCGAAGGTCGTGTCTTTGTTGTTGTGGGCTTCGTGCGATTATAGACCCGTTATTAACGGCTCTGTGCCAACCTAAATATGGCTTTGTGCCATCTTGACTATGGCTTCGTGCCAAACGATTTACACAGTAGCTATGTGCCTAACATATTTGTTGACAACTCGTGTCGATCATATTTACCGAAGGTCGTGTGCGAGCTTATATTACCGCCATCGATGGCTATGTGCGAAGTTATTACAGATTATCTATGGCTTTGTGCCACATATTACATTAGGTGGGTTTACCACACTATCTAATTCGGTGGCTCGCCACAATATTCAGATCTGGTGACTCATCACGATATACGCTACAGCGACCATGCTTTGCAAATTACGTAATTGTGTAGCGGATGGGTGGGTCGAGTTGTCTCCCCACATGGTGTAAGGTTGTTACGGGGTGTATACTACTGGATTGGGTTGGGATTGCATTCACATTCGATTACGATTACATCACGTAATTCGATTACGATTCGATTACATTACTATCGATTCGATTACGATTACGATTACATCGATTTCGATTACGTCACCTAATTACGATTACGATTACGATTATGATTACATTACTAATATTGATTTTGATTCGATTCTCATTTTGGTTCCAATTCGATAATGTTTCTTATTCGTAATGGGCTAAGGTCCATCTGATCTGTCTATTGTAATGGCTAAGACCCGATTGGTACTGAAATTGTAAGTAAGGTGGGGCGGACTTTTAATTCTTTTAGATGACCGATGTTCCTTTTTATAGTAGGGGATTTCACATCGAGTTTTCGTAAACTCACCCGCTTATTAACCTTTTAGGTAATTTCCACCTTAGATGGATCGGGGTTGCTAGGGGCTCGGAGGAAGCCACACACCTTGTTTATGTTACGCTTTGATTATTACCTTTAAATTATTTTAGGTGGGTTGTAGTAAAGCCGTTGTAATTTTCTCGGATTTCAAATTTGGAATTTTATTTATTGTTCTTATAATTGCTAGTATTAGAACACGATTTTCCAAAGCAACTCATCGTTATTCAAAACATCACGTAACCGCAATTGGTTTTAAAGTAAGTTTCTGCAACTACCAAGATTTTTACAAAGTTGTTAAGAATGTTATCCAGCTGAGGTTTTCTAACAAGATTTAAAAAGGGTATAAGTTTTTAATTATTAAGAAGGATTTTTAATGGAAACATGGTTTTCGAAAAACACTTTAATGTGACACTCCAAGTTCGAGCCAAACTTCCAGATCGGGTTTGGGGTGTTACATTTAGTGGTATCAGAGCCTGGGTTACAACAACACGGCTGTGGATTGGGTTTTCAAAGGTTGAATTTTAGAAAATTATTTTCAACCACGTGGTCTGTTTGAAGTATTTCTCTTAAAAAGTGTGGCACATCGAGTCTCCAGCGCCGAATCCGTAAGTCTTCTGAATACTTTTGTCTATTTAGAAATTGAAATACTATGGATTCCTTAGATATTGGTCTGAATTTAAATTTGGTATTTATTTTATGTGGATGTGATGTTTGGATATAGAAATTGTATATATGTGTGATAAATATGTGTCTACTTCAGTGAATAAGTGTTGTATGTATGAGATGTTTCAAGTTCTAGTTGAAGTGTGATAGTGATAGTAGGATCGAGTGCTTGCTGATAGCGTAGTAGGGTAGATGTTACACGACTACCTATTAGATGGAAATTCGAGGACGAAATTTCTTTAAGGGAGGTAGAGTTGTAACACCCTGAATTTGGGCCTAGAAGTTTTGGGCCTTGAGCATGGGAGCGGTTGAAGGCAGCTTATAATATTTTGTTACTAATATTGATTATGATTCTGTTACTAATATTGATTCTGATTCTGATTCTCATTTTGGTTCCAATTCTGATAATGTTTCTTATTCTGTAATGGGCTAAGGTCCATCTGTATTGTCTGTTGTAATGGCTAAGACCCGATTGGTATGAAATTGTAAGTAAAATTTGGGCAGGACTTTTAATTCTTTTAGATGACCGATGTTCCTTTTTATAGTAGGGATTTCACATCGAGTTTTCGTAAACTCACCCGTTTATTAACCTTTCGGTAATTTCCACCTTAGATGGATCGGGGTTGCTAGGGGCTCGGAGGAAGCCACACACACTGCTTTATGTTACGCTTTTGATTATTACCTTTAAATTATTTTAGGTGGGTTGTAGTAAAGCCGTTGTAATTTTCGGATTTCAAATTTGGAATTTTATTTATTGTTCTTATAATTGCTAGTATTAGAACACGATTTTCCAAAGCAACTCTTGTTATTCAAAACATCACGTAACCGCAATTGTTTTTAAAGTAAGTTTCATAACTACCAAGATTTTTACAAAGTTGTTAAGAATGTTATTCAAATTGAGGTTTTCTAACAAGATTTAAAAAGGGTATAAGTTTTAATTATTAAGAAGGGTTTTAATGGAAACATGGTTTTCAAAAACACTTCAATGTGACACGCCAAGTTCAAGCCAAACTTCCAGGCCGGGTTTGGGGTGTTACACATAGCCAAATGAAGGTATTATTCACACCCGAAGTGACAATATCATGGCCTGAAGCCAATTCATTGAATTATTGACATTACATTATCATCGTAACTGTACTTAAGGTTTAACCAAGAAGTTTTGCTTGTCGATTTCTTTGTCAAACACTTCCGTATAGTAGGATTCACAATTAAATCACTATCCACAATCTCATAAATACATTTTATGCAATATCAAAGCATATAACATTCATCTATAATGAAATTAACATCTACGAACTTACCTCGGCCGTAGAAACAACGAAACTAGCCGATTAATCGAGTACTTTGTTCTTGCCTCGATCTAAGTCCGAGTTCCTCTTTTCTTAATCTACATGTATTCAAAATTAACTCATTTAATCACCTATTCATTCAATTTCATCCAAAAATATACATTTGGGCATTTTTGTACTTTAGCCCCTAAACTTTAGCATCTATTCAATTTAGTCCCTATTTCACAAATACACGAAATTCACAAAATTCAACTAAACTCATGCTTGGCCGAATTACCATAGTACCCCTAGCAGCCCATATTTCTCATTTATTTCACATTTCATGTAACACCCCTAACCCGTATCCGTCGTCGAATTAGGGTTACAAGGTATTACCAGTCAAGAACACAAATTAAAACGATTACATACATGTACTTGAATTTCAATAGTCAATTTAATCTCTACTACCACATAGCTGATTATACTTTTAATTTAAACTCATAATACATATAGATAAATAGACTTCATTACACTTTAGTCGCATACTATAACCAAACACAAATGGATTACATGAAATGTACTACTTATAATCATTTGATAAAGATCATTTCATTTTCAGATTCATTTAATATTAAGTTAAACATTTATACATCACATAAAACACATATAATTTTCATAATAGTAATTGAAAAATGTTACTATTTATTTGGTTAATTTCATCTTATTAACGAATATGCACATAATTTTCATCATTTTTCCTTCCAACTTTGTTTCATCACAAACAAATATACAATTGCACATGGAAACATGTATAAACGTTTTATAATATGCATTTTCTAAACACATCATTAAGCCATTTTCAAACATATAACATTTATCACATAGACCATTCATGTATAATATATATAACATCATAACCAAAAGTGACCTCAAACCATAACCAAAGTATGACCAAAATTATCATGGAGATTAAGCCATTTTCGCATGGCTTAAGTTATACATATTCAAGGTCGAACAAAATACATATTAGCCTATACTGCCATAAGTTCGAAAATAGACTTTTAAAAATACCCAAGGTTGAAGATAGTGTGGATGACTTTGATAACGATCCCCGAGCTCGTAACTTACAACCAAAATCTATAAAACAGAGTAACAAAAACACACAGAGTAATCTAACTTAGCTTAGTAAGATTTAAGCAAATTAAACAACTCAAATGAATAATCAAAACATTTCAAACAAGTCGAATTGTGTCATTAATGCTATACTTTAACACAAATAAGTTACCTTGGCCGAATACTAATATTTCTCATTTAGCATAATATTATTCAACATTTCATTCCCAAAATAACACTATCTCAATTATGCTTACATTCAAACATATATACTCATGAATGAAACTCAACTTTATAAACCAACATCATTCATTTAGTCTATTATAGAAAATCAAATATAATATCACATATATACACACCTATTTGGCCTAATATTCAAGATCCAATATATCATCTTATAAATACTTACTTGTATGGTCGAATACTTAAGGTTCATTATATCATCACATATGGCCAAATATACAAGTAAAATATATCATCATATATGATCGAATATACAAGCTCAATAAAATATCACATGTAGTCAAATATTCAAGTTTAATATAACATCACATGTGGCCAAATATACAAGTTCAATATATAATCACATATGTAAATACCTATGTGGCCGAATATACAAGGTCATATAGATCAACTTACATGCACAATTTCCACATCAATGTGAAGTCTTATAGGCATAGGCTTGAAAATAAATCACTGGTATAAAACCTGCTAGGCATAAGCCTGAATCACACACCGGCACAAGGCCTGCTAGACCCAAGGTCTAATATTTATTCATCGGTAATAAGCCTGCTAGGCACAAGGGCTGATCAAATTCACCAGCACAAGGCTTGCTCGGCTCAAAGCCCGAATATCACTATTATAAGTTCATAAAACTTTTAGACGTTTTAACTCAATCGAATAAACTCATCCACATTAATTCAATGTTAAACCACATTCAGCTACCCTACTATACAACTATAAAATTTGAATCATCATAGTAAACCATTTTATATTCGAAATAAATGATGTTTAATTGCTTAAAGACTTACCTCAAATATCGACGAACGTTATAAATCGGCTATTCGACTATTTTTGCTTTTCCCCGATCCAAGTCCAATTTCTTTTGTTCTTGATCTATATAATTTCAAATTAACCTCATTTAAACACAATTTCATTCAAATTAATCCAATAACACATAAATGGGAAAATTACCATTTTACCCCTGATATTTCATACTTTTACTAATTAGTCCTAATTGCATAAAACACAAAATACACAAAATCTCACCACATGATAGTTAGGCCGAATCTTCCTTATACTCATACTAGTCTATATATTTCATTTATTTTTCATTTTAGTTCTTCAATTTATTTTTTTTGCAATTTAGTCCTAATAACTCAAAATCATCAAAAACTCCAATACAAGACATGTTAATCTAAAACATATTTTTGATATTTCATCATCAAACATCACAAAAAACAAATATTCATCAATGGCATAACTCAAAATATTCACCAAAATAAAAAATTCAAGCATGGGTCGAGTAGTATTTGAAGCAACGATCTCTAAAACGTAAAAATTATCAAAAACCGAACAAAAACTAACCTTTAATCAAGCTTCCAAAGTGTTGAATGCTTGAAACTTTCTAAAGCTTTATTTTTCTTTTAGTTTTAGTCAAAATGAACGAAAATGCATGGCTATATTATGTTTGTTTTATTTTATGTACATAATATTTCATAACTTACTTTAAGAACCTTTATAATCAAATAATAAACCATAATTTAATAAGGCTACAACCGTTCAAGGCATAATATCATGGGAAATTTGCAACATAAACACCCCATATTAAAAACCTACTAACAATTCAGCCTTTATGATTTAAACTATCAAATTTCCAATTTACTCGATTAAGTCCTTTTTATCAAATTAAGCACACAAACAATCAAATTTTTGTACAAAACTTTCACACATGCAAATTCACATATAATAAACATGGAAAATAATATTTAAATATTTTTTTGACTCAGATTCGTGGTCCCGAAACCACTGTTCTGATTAGGGTCTAAATCAGACTGGTACAACTCTCCCCCTTAGGGATTTTCGTCCCCGAAAATCTTACCGGTGAATAGGTTTTGGATAACACTCTTTCATTGTATCCTCTGGCTCCCACGTTGCTTCCTCAACTCCGTGTTTATGCCATAGTACTTTAACCAACAAAATTTCTTTATTTCGTAACTCTTTAATCTCATGAGCTAGAATACAAATCGGTTCATCCTCATAAATCAAATCTGAATGAATCTCAATCTCTGATGGACTAATCTCATGTGAGGGGTCGGATCTGTAACACCCTAAACCTGGTATAGAAGTTAGGCCCGAATCTGGCATGTCACATTGAAGTGTTTTTTGAAAACCATGTTCTCATTGAAAACCCTTCTTACTATGATGGACACGTAGTCATCAATAAGTATGTTAGGCACATAGCCACAGGTAAACACGTTTGGCACACAGCCATAATCATGTTGGCACAGAGCGATATGTAGGTTGGTGCAAAGCCATAATTAGAATAATTGGCGTTAAGCCATCGGTAACTATATCATGTTAGGCGCATAGCCATCAATGACGGTAATATAGTCGGCACACAGCCTCGGGTAAATATGATCGAAACAGAGTTGTTAATAATCATATATTGGGCTTAAAAGCCATCGGTGGATCCACGGTCGTCAAGCAACCATGCGATCCTAAATTTTTCTTCCGTTTCATAATCCCCACCCATGTCCTTAATATTATACGAATGCAGCAAATATACACACGACATACAAAATCATACAAATCACAGTCACAACAGTCCAATCACAATCATACATTCTCAATCAAAACATAGTCAAATCAATCAAATTGTATTATCAGTGAGTCATATACCTTAGAGGGGCAGAACGGTCTTTTTACCTATCAGGGGTATTTTAGTCATTTCACCCTACAAGGGTGTTTTGGTAAATCCACAAACCAAGGGTATTTCGATAATTTTGCAAACCAATGGTATTTTTGTAATTTTTGAAAGTCAAGGGTATTTCTGTAATTTTGTAAATTAGGGTATTTTTGTAACTTTCCAAATCAAGGGTATTTTAGTAATTTTGTAAATCAGGGGTATTTCTATAATTTTCCAAATTAGGGGTATTTTGGTAATTTTACAAATCGAGGGTATTTCGATAATTTTACAAGTCGTGGGTATTTTGGTAATTTTACAGGTCAAGGGTATTTTAGCAATTTCAAAAATCAGGGGTATTTTGATAATTTTACAAACCAGAGGTATTTTGGTAATTTTGTATACCAAGGGTATTCAGTAATTTTGTAAACCAAGGGTATTTCAATAATTCTACCCTATAGCGGCATTTTAGTAATTCTACCCTATAGGGGTATTTCAGTAATACTAGCCTACAGATATGAGATTCACATAGTCCAATCCAATATTTACTACACTATCATACAATTTATCCACTTGGGCCCATTGGCCCATTGGGCCCACATGGCCCATCCCGTCCCAAAGCAACCTAAGCCCACGAGAGCACTCATGATGGCCTCAACCATCGCGTCAAGCTCCCACTCGTTCACTCGCACGTTCGTGTGGCTTCCATCGTTGTGTGACCGGCATTTCAGCATTTCGGCATTTGCCGTTCTATAGCTAGAGTAGTGCGAAATACACACCTGTTTATGAGAACGCGCTGAAATCCACGATCACTAACCTTGGCACATCCTGCATTAAGTCTTATCACTTTTTTCCCCTCCAACTCATCTGGTTCACTCTATTTAAAGCCAGCTTCTTGCCAATACTTATGTTAGAATCCCGATGTGGGATTACTTGCAACCATTAGGAAAATTCCTTATTTATTATGACCACTTCAACCAGAGAGTTCCAGTCCAACTCCACCTCCTACATAGCTCAGATAGCAAAATAAATACCCCATTGCGCATCCCAAGACTTGAACCATAGACCTAACAGTTACACAACACGTCACCTTGCCACTCCACCACAAGGCTCTTTGTGTGTCATATTTTATCCTTAATTAATTATAAGGCATATGTGCTAACGTCCAGATTCCTTTAAAAGTGAAACCAAAATAAATTGTAAGAGCCAAGACTTGAACCCAGGCTCCCTTGCAACCTTAATGATGCCACAACCACTAGACCACATGCTTTCTTACGTAATTTATTTACCATAATAATTTAAAAGGCCTTCATCCATGCACCCAGGGTTTTATTCACTTAAAACCAAATTTTTTCCTAAAGCCCAAGTTTGAACCCGAGATTTCTCCAACACTTCTCAGGGCCATTTACTACCAAAGCAGATATTTAATTGTGTCATTTCCTTGTACAATTAAATGCTTATATACAACCTCCTTACGGACCCATACTTAAGGCCCAATACTTCTAGGCCCAAATTCGGGGCATTACAATTCTACCCGTTAAAGAAATTTCGTCCTCGAAATTTCCAACTATCTGAACAAGCGCTTAGCTCAATCTACACTACTATGCTCCCGTTGCATACTCTAGTTCTAAACTACACTAATACACTTTTAACTTAATCTCAAAACCTCTCATACCCAACCAAACATATTACCACAGAAGCAAACAAATATTTACCACACAAGCATACAATTTCTATATTCAAACATCACATCCAAACAAAACACACCTAACTTAAAAGAAACTGTGCAATCCCAAAGCCAATGCTCTTTAGACCCACATTGGAGACACGCTCCTAACTTCCTCTAGCATTCACCCAGATGGCGACTTTTGCAATGTTTGTAAGCCGAAAAGTTCAAACACGTCTTAACGTGTTTCACAGAACGAGGCTTCTGCCTCAGAGGACTGTGATCCCTCTCCCTGCTGCACTCCAAGCGCCTAGCCTGAAGTGTTTCACCATACGCCTTAACTCTTGCCTCAAACACTTCTTCCAACACTTCCCTTACCAATCGGGTCAGTGCCTCTGTACCAAACTCTGGGTTATTGTTACCCGAAGTTGGCAAACTTACCTTCACTACAGTTTCCTGAACCATCTCATGTTCTGGAGAGACGGGCAACTTCTTGCGAGCTTGCTTGCCTTCGGAATCCATCACAGTACTGTTGCTAACTTAAAAAAATATGATTTCCAAAACATACATTGAATAAATACAAAATCTAACTTTAAGTACAGTTTAACAAAAAACTTACGGATTCAGTGCCGGAGATTCAGTAACCACACTTTTAGAAAAATATTCAAAAAAATATTTCAAATACTTCAAATATTTTCAAACCTTTTTGAAACAATTCTTTCAGAGATCCAATTTTAAAACCCATTCCACAGCCGAGTTTTGCAACCTGACTATGATACCACTAAATGTAACACCCCAAATCCAACCTAGAAGTTAGGCCTAAATCTGGCGTATCACATTGAAGTGTTTTTCAAAAACCATGTTCTCATTGAAAACCCTTCTTACTATTTAAAACCTATGGCCATTTTAAAACTTGTGAAACGTTAATTCCCTTAAAACTGTACTTGCTACGGAAGCTTAATTTTAAACAGTTGCGGAAACGTGATATTTTGAAAACCAATTGTTCTTTTGGAAAACCGCGTCCTACTTCTAACAGATATTAAGCATACTAAATAAATTTCCCAAATAAAATTTTAAGAAAATAAAGAGGCCTTAATACAACCCAATTGAAACACCAAAGTGCTTAACTAAATAAACGAAATAGAAAAACATGTGCAGTTGTGTGGTCGTCTCCGAGTCCCTCTGCGACACTGATCCACCTAACGCTGGGGATTACCTGCAGAGTTAATAAACAGGGTAAGTTGATGAAAACTCAGTGTAATCCCCTCCTAAACTAAAATAGTTAGTGAACCGCGAATTGAGAATCGATGCAGGTGGGGCCCATTACGATGTGAGAACAATGTATGTGTGGGCCAAAGCCCAGTACAATTTCACTCGGGTCTCAGCCCTCATCAGAATCAATTAGGCCTAGCCCATTCTCAAAATCGATAACAGTTCATACAATAATGGTCTGGGCCTAAGCTTTATTCAAAATAGTGGCTTTTGGGCCTTAGCCCATATTAGCCTCAGATGGACCGAAGCCCACATCGCAATAAAATCACGATAATATCATACATGCAATGTTGTGCAACCCACCCTAATAATCCAGCCGCTACACACCAGCTCCTTCCCCCAGTACACATCATGTGGGGATATAAATATCGACCCACCCATTCGATACACATCAATGGTAGCCCGGTTGCGGTACTACCTACATTGCAGCAAGTTGCTAATCAAATATTAGGCTTAATAGCCATCAGCGATGGTAATATAATCGGCACACAGCCTTCAGTAAATATGATTAACACAGAGTCATCAATAAGTATGATAGGCACATAGCCACAGGTAAATACGTTTGGCACATAGCCATAATCAGGTTGGCATAGAGCCATATATAGGTTGGCACAAAGCCATAATAGAATAATTGGCTTTAAGCCATCGGTAACTATATCATGTTAGGCACATAGCCATCAGCGACGGTAATATAGTCGACACACAGCCTCGGGTAAATATGATCGACACAGAGTCGTTAATAATCATATATTGGGCTTAAAAGCCATCGGTGGATCCACGGTCGTCAAGCAACCATGCGATCCTTAATCGGTGGATCCACGGTCATCAAGCAACCATGCGATCATTAATCAGTGGATCCACAGTCGTCAAGAAACCATGCGATTCTCAATCGGTGGATCCACGGTCATCAAGCAACCATACGATCATTAATCGGTGGATCCACAGTCGTCAAAAAACCATGCAATTCTCAATCGGTGGATCCACGGTCATCAAGCAACCATGCGATCCTCAATTCTTCCTCCGTTTCATAATCCCCACCAATGTTCATAATATTATATGAATGCAGCAAATATACACACGGCATACAAAATCATACAAATCACAGTCACAACAGTCCAATCACAGTCATACATTCTCAATCAAAACATAGTCAAATCAATCGAATTGTATTATTAGTGAGTCATATACCCTAGAGGGGCAGAACGGTCTTTTTACCTATCAGGGGTATTTTAGTCATATCACCCTACAAGGGTGTTTTGGTAAATCCACAAACCAAGGGTATTTCGGTAATTTTGCAAACCAATGGTATTTCTGTAATTTTTGAAAGTCAAGGGTATTTCTGTAATTTTGTAAATCAGGGGTATTTTTGTAACTTTCCAAATCAAGGGTATTTCAATAATTTTGTAAATCAGGGGTATTTCTATAATTTTCCAAATTAGGGGTATTTTGGTAATTTTAAAAATCGAGGGTATTTCAGCAATTTTACAAGTTGAAGGTATTTCGTTAATTTTACAAGTCAAGAGTATTTTAGAAATTTCACAAATCAGGGGTATTTTGATAATTTTACAAACCAGGGGTATTTTGGTAATTTTGTAAACCAAGGGTATTCAGTAATTTTGTAAACCAAGGGTATTTTAGTAATTCTACCTTACAGGGGCATTTCAGTAATTCTACCATATAGGGGTATTTTAGTAATACTAGCCTACAGATATGAGATTCACATAGTCCAATCCAATATGTACTACACAATCATACAATTTATCCACTTGGGCCCATGGGCCTATTGGGCCCACATGGCCCAAAGCAACCTAAGCCAACGAGAGCACTCATGATGGCCTCAACCATCACGTCAAGCTCCCACACGTGCGCCCGCACGCTCGTGTAGCTGCCATCGTCGTGTGACTGACATTTCGACATTTCGACATTTGCCGTTCAACAGCTAGAGTAGTGCGAAATACACACCATTTTTTGAGAACGCGTCGAAGTCCACGATCACTAACCTTGGCACATCCTGCACTCAGTCTTAATCACTTTTTTGCCCTCCATCTCATCCGGTTCGCTCTATTTAAAGCCAACTTCTTACCAATTTTTATGTTAGCTTCTCGATGTGGGATTAATTTTAACCATTAGGAAAATTCCTTGTTTATTATGACCACTTTAGCCACAGAGTTCCAGTCCAACTCCACCTCCTACATAGCTCAAATAGCAAAATAAATACCCCGTTGCGCATCCCAAGACTTGAACCTTAGACCTCACAGTTACAGAACACGCCACCTTGCCACTCCACCACAAGGCTCTTTGTGTGTCATATTTTATCCTCAATTAATTATAAGGCATATGTGCTAACGTCTAGATTCCTTTAAAAGTAAAACCAAAATAAATTACAAGAGCCAAGACTTGAACCCAGGCTCCCTTGCAACCTTAATGACGCCACAACCACTAGACCACATGCTTTCTTGTGTCATTTATTTACCACAATAATTTAAAAGGCCTTCATCAAAGCACCCAGGGTTTTATTCACTTAAAACCAAAATTTTTGCTAAAGCCCAGGTTTGAACCCAAGATTTCTCCAACACTTCTCAGGGCCATTTACCACCAAAGCAGACATTTAATTGTGTCATTTCCTTGTACAATTAAATGCTTATATACAACCTCCTTACAGACCCATACTCAAGGCCCAATACTTCTAGGCCCAAATTTGAGGTGTTACAGGATCTATATCACCGAAGCATAGAAACATGAAATACATTATGGATCTTTTCTAGCTAAGGTGACAATAGTAGTCTATATTAAACCGGTCCAATCCTCTCTATAATCTTGTATGATCCAATAAATCTCGGTCTCAATTTGCCTTTACGATAGAATCTGAGTATTTTCTTCCACGATGAGACTTTCAAAAACACTCTATCCCCGATTTGAAACTCTATGTCTTTATGTTTCAAATTTGCATACGATTTCTGATGATCTGATGCTATTTTTAAACTTTCGCGGATCACTTTCACCTTCTATTCAGTTTCTCTGATCAAATTGACCCTGTGTATCTTATTTTCACTGAGCTCAGTCCAGTACAAAGATGTATGACATTTATGACCGTACAAAGCTTCGTAAGGTGCCATTTTGATACTCGATTGAAAGCTATTATTGTACGCAAATTTAACCAGAGGTAGATATCATTCCCACGTACCTTCAAACTCGAGAATGCAACATCTCAACATATCCTCAAGTATCTGAATGATTCGCTCAGACTGACCGTCTGTCTAGGGATGAAAAGCAGTGCTAAAAACATTTTAGTACCTAATGCGTCTTGCAGTTTCTTCCAAAGCCACAATGTAAACCTTGGATCTCTATCTGAAATAATAGATATAGGCACATCATGTAACCTTACGATCTGAGAAACATACAATTCTGCTAGTTTATCAAGTGAGTAATCTATACGAACTGGAATAAAGTGAGAGATTTTGTCAATCTATCTACAATAACCCAGATTACCTCTTTCTTGCTTGGTGTCAACGGTAAACCGGATACAAAATCCATCGTGACTCTGTCCCATTTCCATTCAGGTATCATGATTGGCTGAAGCAATCCAGAAGGTACCTGATGCCCAGCGTTTACTTGCTAACAGACTAAACATTTTGATACAGAGTCAGAAATGTCTCGCTTCATACCTTGCCACCAATAGTGCTATTTCAGATCATTATACATCTTCGTACTACCCGGATGAATAGACAATCAACTGTTGTGAGCTTCATTCAAGATCATCTGAATCAACTTTGTATTTCTCGGAACACATTTTCGGTTTCTGAATCTCAAACAATCATCAACATCAACTCGAAACTCTAAATTCGCATTAGAATCACATTGAATCCGTTTCACTATCAAATCATTGTCGATTTTAGGCTATCACAAATCTGCTGAATAAATAACAGTCTTGCTTTCAACTCAGCTATTATCGTACCATCATCTGACATAGCCATATGCGCATTCATTGCACGCAAAACAAATAGTGATTTTAGGCTTAAAGCATTAGCAACAACATTAGGCTTTCCCGGGTGATAGTCAATCACTAACTCGTAATCTTTTAAGAACTCTAACCATTGACGCTGTCTCAAATTCAGATATTTTTGAGTCATCAAGTACTTCAAACTTTTATGATCAAAATAAACATGACATTTTTCACCGAACAAATAGTGGCTCCAAATTTTCAACGCAAACACAATAGGTGCCAATTCTAGATCGTGTGTTGGACAATTCTTTTCATGTGGCTTTAACTGTCTTGAGGCATAAGCTATAACTTTGCCTTCCTGCATCAAAACACAGCTGAAACCATTTAAAGATGCATCACTATATATAAAAAATTATTTACCCGATTTTGGCTGAACTAACACTAGAGCTTCGGCTAAAAGAGTTTTCAACTAATCAAAACTTTTCTGGCACTTTTCTGACCACTCAATCTTAACATCTTTTTGCAGTAGTTTGGTCATCGAGGTTGTAATCATTGAGAACCCTTTAACAAATCGTCTATAGTAACCAGCAAGTTCTAAAAAACTTCGGACTTCAGAAACGTTTCTCGAAGGCTTCTAGTCAAGTATTACTGAAATTTTACTCGGATCAACCCGAGTTCTTGATGCTTAAACAACATGTCCTAGAAAACTAACTTCGTGTAACCAGAACTCACATTTACAAAACTCCGCATACAATTGTTTTTCTCACAAAGTCTGTAGCACAAGTCTCAAATGCTCGGCATGTTCGATTTCATTATAGGAGTAGATTAGTATATCATCAATGAACACAAGGACAAACCAATCTAAATACTGCCTGAAGATCCGATTCATCAAATCCATAAAAATAGTAGGTGCATTAGTAAGTCTGAACAGCATAACTAGAAACTCATAATGTTCGTACCTCATTCGAAAAGTAGTTTTTGGCACATCAGAGTCTCTGACTCGCAACTGATAATAACCCGATCTCAAATCTAACTTTGAAAACACTGAAGCCCCTTTCAGCTGATCGAACAGGTCGTTAATCCATGGCAACGAGTATTTATTCTTTATAGTCACCTCATTTAGCTGGCGATAATCAATACACATTCTCATAGTTCCATCTTTCTTTTTCACAAATAGAACTGGCACACCCCAAGGAGAAAAACTTAGTCGTGCAAAACCTCTATTTGTTAACTCTTGCAAATGTGCTTTCAACTCTTTTAATTCAGTAGATGCCATCCGATACGAACCTATTGAAATCAGAGTCGTCCTCGGTACTAACTCAATACCAAACTATACATCTTGGATAGGTGGAAAACCCAACAATTCTTCAGGAAACACGTTCAGATACTCGCACATAACTCGTATAGATTCAATCTTCTTTTCAGTTACTTTACTATCAAGCACATAGGCAAAGTAAGCTTCATAACCTTTTCTCACATACTTTTGAGCTAACATCGAAGATATTACTGCTGGTAAACCATTCAGATCATTAGATTCAATCCGAATATTTTCGCTGTTCTGGCATCTCAAATCAATGGTCTTTCTTTTGCAATTAACAACAGCATTGGGCAAAGTCAACCAATCCATACCCAAAATTATATCAAACTTGTCGAAAGGCAACAACATCAAATCGAGCGGAAAGCATAAATCTCAAATCATCAACGGGTAATTTTTACACACTTTGTCAACCAGAACACACCGGCCCAGGGGTTTGACACTCGAATCACAAACTCAGTAGACTAAACTGACAAAGTCTTACTGGATACTAATGTTTCACACACATATGAATGAGTCGAACTAGGATCAATCAATGCAATAACACTAGTATCATAAAGAGAGAAAGTACCGGTAATAACATCTAGGGAAGAAGCATCCTCACGAGCGCGTATAGCATATGCTCTGGCAGGTGCACAAGCCTCAAATTGAATCACTGTATCTTTCGTCCCTCTCTGACTACTACCTACATTACTTGAATGTCTGGGTGGTCTGCCTCGCATTGACATGTTCTTCGGTCTCGCGTTCTGAACAGTGTTTTGCTCAGCTAATATCGGACAATCTCAAATAAAATGTTCCATTGATCCACATTTAAAACAAGACCAATCATGCAATCTAAAATTTCCATAATGCCATTTAAAACAATGCTTGCACTCGAGTCTATTCTATAACACCCCAAACCCGGCCCAAACGTTATGGCCGAATCTGACGTGCCACATTGGAGTTGAAAACCCACGTTCCGTCTTAGTGTTTTAAAAACCATATATTTTGTTGAGCTAACAAAGTGTATGGAAGCTGGGCACCAGGTAGGTATCCGAGACAGAGGAGGTGAGCCATGAAGGCTGCTTAAGTACCAAGCTATTTGATTGGATCCAATCCTAGACATGCCCACAACCATAGCCACACTTTGTTATATCGAGTTTAAAATTGTTTAAGTGGACGTCTTTGATAAATCGATTAATCGTGGCGTTGAGCTATTTTGAAAAAAGTATCATTTTGAAAACACGTCCTAAGTCTAGCCCATTTGAATAATTATCAACCAGGTTTAAAGTTATTAAAAATAAAATAATCCTGAAAAGAAATAAAAGGAAAGTTAAAATGGCCTTATTACAACCCAAAAATAAATAATAATTAAAGGAAGTTTAATGAAAACCAACGCTTATTTAAAAGTCCAAAAGCGATTACCGTGGCTACTCTGAATCCCTTCCAATCCAAGTCCCCACATCAAGGCTCACCTGCAAGGTTAAGGAAAGGGGGGTAAGTTTGGAAACTCAGTGTGCAACAAGCCCCTTTTAGAGCCCAAAACAATAACAGCCTGTTGGGCCAAAGCCCAAATCCAATCTCAACATGTACTGGGCCATAGCCCTTTTCATATTTCATATTTCATAACACTAGGCCGAAGCCTTTACTGTAAACGGTATGGCCCATAGGCCCATTTCAATATCACATATAATGTCAATGAAAGAATGCAAGCCCATTTGGGGAGACTACTCAACCCACCGTTTGCTACTCTTTACCCGTACCAACCAACACACCATGTGGGGATTAACTCAACCCACCCCGCCATAACTCTCCACTAGCAGCATAGCTGCTTTATCATATAACTGGAGGCCCAACCTCTTTTAATAACTGGGGCAAAAGCCCTTTTAATAACTGGGCATAAGCCCTTTAATAACTGGGGCATAAGCCCTTTAATAACTAGGGCATAAGCCCTTTTTCACTTCCTCTATTCATATAAAAACCCAACCCAATGCATTTATGATTACATCATGTGCATATCATACATATCATGTTTATCAAAATCCCATGTTTTAAATTCATACATAAACCCTAGGGGTATAATGGTCATTTTTACCTAGGGGCAAAATGGTCATTTTCATGTTATAAGGGTAATCTTGTAATTTTACCAAAAATTAGGGTTTCCATGTTCATTAATGATTACTAACAATTCATGTGTGCAAACAATGAGTCTGGCCCATTTTTAGCGAAATTGAGTTATTGGGCCTAAAAACCTCTAATGGGCCCTACTTAGCTGATTTTGTCATCTAGGCCCAATTAGCCTATATTCCATAACGGTTTTATCAGTCATGATGCACAATTTAACAGGTTCTCCTTTTCTACCAATTTTACCCAAATGGGCCCAAAAGCCTAATGGGCCCCACTTCGGCCCCTCGAGGCCCAACTTACCGAGAACGCCAAAAATCACATTCTTACCGTTTCCATTATTCCTGATCATCATCTCAGCGATTCTAACTAACTAGTGAGCGTTCGCTTGCTCACCAGTCCTCGAAATGCCAGAATTCCGGCATTTTGGCTTTTCGGCATTTATCACTTTAAGCTATGAAAAAGGGTTCGTTACACACCTGTTTGGCGATATTCCTCGACGAGATCTCCTACACGATTCCTCCTATAATCCATCGTTAATAATCAGCTTCCCATAATTGAACCAAACCAAAAATCATCTAATGCTAATACTTACACATTCGGCCACCATCCATAATGGCCTTAGGAATCTTACCTTTGTTGCAATTGATGACTAGGTCTAGCCACACCGACACAAGGCCTGTTAGACCCAAGGTCTGATATTTAGTCACCGGCAATAAGCCTGCTAGGCACAAAGCCCAAGCACAAGGCTTGCTAGGCTGAAAGCCTAAAATCGCTATTATAAAGTCATTCCATAAACAGTTCATAAAACTTTCAGAGGTTTTAACTTTGTCAAATAAAACTCAACCACATTAATTCAATGTTAAACCACATTCAGATACCCTACTATACAACTATAAAATTCGAATCATCATAGTAAACCATTTTATATTCAAAATAAATGATGTTTAATTGCTTAAAGACTTACCTCGGATATCGACGAACGTTCTAAATCGGCTATTCGACTATTTTTATTTTTTCCCGATCCAAGTCTGATTTCTCTAGTTCTTGATCTATATAATTTCAAATTAACCTCATTTAAACACAATTTCATTCAAATTAATCCAATAACACATAAATGGGCAAATTACCATTTTACCCTTGATATTTCATACTTTTACAAATTAGTCTTAATTGTATAAAACACAAAATACACAAAATCTCACCACATGATAGTTAGGCCGAATCTTTCTTATACTCATACTAGTCCATATATTTCATTTATTTTTCATTTTAGTTCTTCAATTTATTATTTTTTCAATTAAGTCCTAATAAATCAAACTCATCTAAAACTCCAATACAAAACATTTTAATCTAAGACATATTTTTGATATTTCATCATCAAACATCACAAAACACAAATATTCATCAATGGCATAACTCAAAATATTCATCAAAATAAAAAATTCAAGCATGGGTCGGGTAGTATTCGAAGCAACGATACCAAAAACGTAAAAATTATCAAAAATCGAACAAAAACTAACCTTTAATCAAGCTTCCAAAGTGCCGAATGCTGGAAACTTACTAAAGCTTTATTTTTCTTTTAGTTTCGGTAAAAATGAACTAAAATTCATGGCTATATTATGTTTGTTTTATTTAATGTACATAATATTTCATAATTTACTTTAAGGACCTTTATAATCAAATAATAAACCATAATTTAATAAGGCTACAACCATCCAAGGCATAATATCATGGGCAATTTGCAACATCAACACCCCATATTAAAAAGCCACTAACAATTCAACCTTTATGATTTAAACTATCAAAATTTTAATTTACGAGATTAAGTCCGTTTTATCAAATTAATCACACAAACAATCAAATTTTCGTACGAAACTTTCACACATGCAAATTCACATATAATAAACATGAAAAAAAATATTTAAATATTTTTTACTTAGATTCGTGGTCCCGAAACCACCGTTCTGATTAGGGTCTAAATCAAATTGTTACATTTCAACCCCTAAATTTACAAATTTCACAATTCAATCCTATTTAGTCAATTTCATCAAAAAATCACTTTACAAAACTTGTATATCTATCATTAAACCTTCATAATATATCATTAAACATTTAAATTCTTAAGCATTTAACAATGGAGTCATTCAAAATCTATAACAATCTCAAAAAGTGAAGGTACGAGCTAGCTAGATTAAGCTGCAACGAGCTCGAAACGTAGAAATCATTAAAAATCGAGTTAAAACTGTACCTTAATCAAAAAATGAAGCTTGGCCAAATATAGCCCTAAAAATGGCTGATTTCCTTTGCTCAAAATCGTTTTAGGAAGATGACAACAAATTATGATTTTATTTTTTTATTTTAATTAACCTTTAATAACCAATTTAAAATTTTAACCTTAATGAGCTTTAATAATTACAATTATACCAAGCCATTATCATCCACTAAACCTATAATGGTATAATTACATATTAAGGACCTTTACTTTAATCAACCATAGCAATTAAACACCTTTAACAAATAAAATGCCACTTTTGCATTTTACACGATTTAGTCCTTTTTCTCAAATTAAGCTATTAAACGATAAAATTAGCTCACAAAATTTTCACACATACAAATTCACATGCTATAATCACATCAAATAATATTAAAATAATTTTACGACCTCAGATTTTTGGTTCCAAAACCACTATTCTGGTTTAGCTAAAATCGAGCTATTACATTTATGGGGTTGATTTGGTTAGAGAGATCGAGCAGAAAGTGAAAGTAATTCGTGACTGTTTGAAAGTAGCTTCAGATTGATAGAAATCTTATGTGGATTTGAAAAGTAATGACATTGAATTTCAAATCGAAGACAAAGTATTTTTGAAAGTATCCCCGTGGAAGAAGATTTTTTGATTTGGTCACAAAGGCAAATTGAGTTCGCGATTTATCAGGCCGTATAAGATTATCGAAAGAATAGGGCCAGTGGCATATCGACTAGCTTTACCATCAAAGTTAGAAAAGATTCACAATGTATTTCATGTTTTGATGTTGCATCAATATAGATCAGATCTGTCACGTGTAATTTCTCTGACAGAGATTAAAATTCAGCCCGATATGACGTATAGCGAAGAACCGATTAGAATTGTAACTCGAGAGTTTAAAGAGTTGAGTAATAAGAGCATAGATTTAGTTAAGTTCTCTAGCAACGTCACGGTGTCAAAGAAGCTACGTGGGAACCTGAGGAAGCTATGAGAAAACAGTACCCTAATATCTTTTCTGGTAAGATTTTTGGGGATGAAAATTTCTAAGGGGGAAGAGTTGTAACAACTCGTTTTTAGTCAAATCAGAACAATGGTTTTGGGACCACAAATCTGAGGTCAAAATAATTATTTTATTATTATTTCAATGTCTACAGCATGATAGAATCATTGTGTGAAATTTTCGTTAATAAATTTTATCGTTTGAGTGTTTAATTTTATAAAAAGGACTAAATCACATAAAGTGTAAAACTTGTGTTCTATTAGTTAAAGGTGTCTAATAGCTATAGAACTTTAAAGTGGAGGTCTTTATGTGGTAATTAAACCATTAATATTATGAGCGGACATTTATGTGCATGTTAAGTGGATTTTTTATGTTTTATAATAAGGTTAATTTAGTAATTTAGTAAATAAACTAATTAAAACAAAAGAAAAAAAATAGGTATTATCTTCCTTAATGTATGATACCACCGAAATTTTTAAGGAGAAAACCTTCATGAAAGCTTAAGTGTTCGGCCTTGACTCCTAGCCTTGCATATCAAGAAAGGTGAAGTTCGGATCTAAATCGGGGGAAAAACATGGTGTTGGACTAATCGATCTATTTCATCATTTTTTGCAATTGAGGTAAGTTCATATGTTAATAAGCATTATTACAATTTTGTTTTAAATGCTTTATTATTGAATTTAATTGTGAATATGACCTTTTGGATATATTCGACGAAGATTTGCCAATTGGAAATCCCGGTTGAACCTTAGGAATAGATTAGGATATGAATGACATGTCATTAGGGGTTATGTGATTTGGGTGCTGGTCTGCACGCCCTACCAGTGGCTGAGTTATCCAGCATGTGTTATAGATTCTCATCAGCTTGTGTGAGCAACACCGGGTAGCTAGGTCATGACCGTCAGCTTGTGTGAGGAGACCCGTTGATAGCTCAAGATTGAGTATTATATGAGATATAAGATTGAGATAGCTTTGACTATATATTTGGCACTTAGGGTGAGAGATTCCCGGGTATTCGATATTATTTTGAATGGTTCAATGTGTATGTCATGGATATGGAAAAGTACGAGATTGATACAAGTTGGTACAGGTATGTACTAGAACCTTACAAGCATTGGATCGAAGAAACTTGTGAATTTCTTATCTAACCTTGTGAATGAATATGTGATTGGTTTGCGGATCAATATGAGATTATATTATGATATGTTTAATTGCATAAATTGTTCATGTATAGTAAGTTGAGTTTATTACTATACGAACTTACTAAGCTTTATAACTTACTTTGTTTACTTTTCTGTGTTTTATAGTGTAATCGAAACTTGCTCGGATTTGGGAGTCGTCAAAGATCTTATCCCACTATCAAGCTTTCACTTTGGTACCTTTGAAACACATGTATTTGGTTATATGACATGTATAGGAGTTATGGTCATTTTGGTATAAGTTAGTAATGGATTTAGCCATTTGAGTTGGCTTGTAAATGATGAAAGGTTTATTATGTGTATAGCCATATGATTTGGCTTATTTTGGCATGTTTGGTGATGTATGTATATATGTGGGAAAGGCCTTTTGATATGTTATGCATTTGGTAGTTGCTATGTAAATGCTTGTGGTGAATGGTTGTTTATGAATTGGTAAATTGAGTATCAAATAGTTGATAATTGAGAATTATTTTGCTTGTGATTTTAGGCAAATTGGTGCATAGATAAAAGTGACCATTTAAGTGATTTGAGAATGTGAACTTGGTATGAAATTGAATGGCATATGGTACTTGTGTGCTTTGTAGTTGTTGGTATTGAAATGGCATGAATTAGGTTTAATTGAGATTGGTTAGATTGTCTATTGATGCTAAATTATATGCCAATTGATGTGTTTAGATGGATGCAAGTTTGGTTGAGAAAAATAGCTTGGTAAATAGCTTATTTTTGTCTACACGGGCAGAGACATGGGCGTGTGTCTTAGCCGTGTGTGACACACGGTCAGGTGATACTACCGTGTGTCCCTTGGTGTTTAATTAGAAATCAAGTCAGTATGCTCCACACGGCCCAGCATATGGGCATGTGACTTGGCCGTGTGGCATAAGTTAGTATACCTTATAGGTTTGGCACGGCCAGCACATAGCCTGTCACACGGGTGTGTGAGGCCATTTAAAAGGGCACACGGATTGGTCACATGGGCATGTGGTTGGCCATGTGAGCCAAGTCAGAGAGTTACATAGGGTCAGACACAGGCTGGGACACAGCCATGTGGTCCCATTTCAAATGTCCACACGGACTGTGACACAGGCGTCGCACACGGTCAGGCACACGAGTGTGTGTCCCCTATATTTTGTACAATTTTATAAGTGTTCCAAAATTTTCTTGAGATATCAGTTTAGTCTCAAACCATTCCTAATGTATGTTTTGGGCCTTGTAGGCTCGTAATAGAGACAATGTGATTGATTATGAGTGATTTATGTTTGAAATGGAAAAATGTATAAGAAATGTATGTTAATTTGTGTAGTAAGTCTAGTAATGCTCCGTAACCCTATTCCAGCGTTGAATACGAGTGAAGGGTGTTAATATAGTCGATACACAGTTTCATTGATCCATCTTTCTTTTTGACGTATAAAATTGCTCCACCTTAAGGTGAGAAACTCAGTCATGCAAAACCTCTATCCGTTAACTCTTGCAACTGAGCTTTGAACTCTTTCAACTTTGTCAAAGCCATCCGGTACAGAGCTATCGATATCGGTGATGTTCCCAGTACTATTTCAATAGCAAACTCAACCTCTCTGATCGGCGATAATCTGGGTAACTCTTCTAGAAACACATCTAGATATTCACAAACCACTGGCACCAATTCAATCTTTGATTCAAACACTTTTGTATCAAGTACATAAGCAAGATAAGCATCGCAACCCTTTCTCATATATTTCTGTGCTAGCATCGTTGATATTACAATAGGCAATCCACTCGAATCATCAGATTCAATACAAAGAATTTCACTATTCTGACATTTCAATTCAATATTCTTTCGTATACAATTTACAGCGGCATCATGCAGAGTCAACCAATCCATACCTAATCAAATGATAAAAGCATCAAATTGGCCAGAAAACAGTAACCCCCTGTCATCAAAGGACAATTCTTGTAAACTTTATCAACTAGGACATACTGGCCTAAGGGGTTCGATACTTTAATCATGAATTTAGTGGACTCAATAGGTAAACTCTTACTAGACACTAAATTTATACAAACATATGAATGAGTCTATTCAAGATCAATCAAAGCATTTACATCAGTGTCATAAAAAGAAAATGTACCGGTGATAACATCTAGTGCTGATGCATCTTCACAAGCACGAATAGCATAGGCTCTAGCTGGTGCTCAAGCCTCGGATTTCACAGCATAATCCTTTGTTTCACCTTTGCTACTAGTCACATTTTGTAACACCCCTAGCCCATATCCATCGCCGAAATAGGGTTACGAAGTTTTACCGATCAAAACATAACACATAGCTTACATTTATCAAACTCAAGCAATCATTGTCATACATCATTCAATACAATCACATTGTCTCTTATGAGGGCCTACGAGGCCTTAAACATGCTTTAGAAATGGTTTGGGATTAAACCAATAACATACGAAAACTTTAGAAAACTTAAAAATTTTTCAATCATATAAGGCTCACACCCCTGTGTGAACAGACCGTCTTCCTTACACAGCTAGTAGACACGCCTGTGTCTTAGGCCGTGTGGAAACAGGGCATACATACTGACTTGTATCACACGGCCGAGGACACGCCCGTGTGCTAGGCCATGTAAAAACTAGAGGGTATACTGACTTAGGTCACACGACCAACCACACGCCAGTGTGTCCAGCCCGTGTACCCTATGAAATGGCCACACACGCTCATGTGCTAGGTCTATCCCTTTTAGGGGGTATACTAACTTATACCACATGGCCTGCGACATGTCCATGTGTGAGACCGTATGGAGCATACAGACTTCAGTTCAATTTCAACACCAGGGGACACACGGCCATGAAGCATGACCGTGTGTCGCACACCGCTAAGACGCACGCCCGTGTCTCTACCAATGTGGACAAAAATAGGCCATTTACAAAGCCAATTTTCCATCCATTTTGCACATGCCTACACAAGCTCATATGGTATCATTTTAAGTCACAAATATGCTGCCAAAGTTCATCAACCAATACACAAACATACCGAATCCAAATCAACCATTTCAATACTCAAATTCATATTATTTACCTATTCAAATATCAAGCTATTTAACTTGCTTTTCTAAGCATAATTCACATGTATAATTCATTTCATTATAGGTCTATTACCAAACATTATAAGTATATCCATTTGTACATTCATAACCATCATCAAGTTCATCATTTTATGCCAACTCAAATGCCCAAAGTACATATACATCAAACATACCAAATTGACTCAAGCCTATACATGCCATATACCATAAATACATAACTTCAAAAGTACCAAAATAGATGATCGATAGTGTGTGACATCCCTAAAGTGACCCTAGTCGGAAAGCGGTTTCGGGATCGCTAAACCGAGTCACTAAATCATTTGAGTATGATAGTTACTGTCTAAATATGTGAAAATGCATGTGTGAATTTTTAATTCTTTGATTTAGTTAATTTGAATGTGAATTGAAAGAAAAGGGACTCATGTGAAAGGATTCAATTATATGTGGCTAATTTTAAGAGGTTAATAAAGGAATGAAGTAAAATAAATGGAGTTGCATGTCAAATAATCCATTTGACAAGGATAGTGGCCGCCATGACAAAATTATGGGCAAGGAAACATGTTTCCAACATGTTATGTTAGTGGGGTATGTAGAAAACAATAGAATAAAAGCTAGTAATAAAGAAAGGGAAAAAAAAAGGAAAATGATGATAGCAAAAAAAAGTGTGTGGATGCCTCCCCCATTTGCCGTGAAGTGAACAAAGAAAAAGAAAAAAAAGTGTTCATCTTTGAACATGCTTGGCCGAATTGAAGAAGAAAGCAAGAGAAGGTTTGGTCACCCTTGAGCTTGAATTAAGGTAAGTGAGTTCATGTTGGTTCTTGAAAGGTTAGCATACTTTAAGCTAGCTACTAAAATTTCCTACTTAGCCATGTCAAAATCTTGGTTGTGTGGTAATATTGGGTAATCGGCCATGGAAGAAATTGAGGAAAAGGATTGTTGAATTATGGGTTGTAAACTTTAAGCCATGTGAAAATGGCCTATGTGGTCGTTGAGTGGGATGCTAGAACCTATAGCCACGAGTCTTAGAAACTTTAATTTTGATAAGGTGGCCATAATTTGTGTCATGTATGATGGATGATTAGTAAGGTCAAGGAAAGATTCATGAAATTGGCATAGTTTACTGCAGTAACTGTTGCGGACAGCAGCAGTGATATGAGATTGAAAAATCACTAAAAATAGTAGAAGTATAATTAAATAGTGAATAAATTATGAAATTGAACCTTGATGAATCTATTTTCATATGGATGAAACGAAACCACCATATGAGCAGTATACTGAGAGATATTAAAGTTCTCGTGAGACAGGGCCAGAACGGTTTCTGGATCCCCTGTCTTGACTTTGAAAATTTACTATAAATTATCCAGAAATAATTAGAAGTCATGCCTTATATTTGAAGATTCCATTTTGAGTCTAGTTTCATTATAAATAAACGGTACCAGTATTAAAGCCCTTTACAGAGAGATATTGAAGTTGTAACTCACAAAGGTCAGTGTAGTCGACCCCTGTAACATGGGTGACTTTAACTAATAAACTGTACCAATTGGCCCGACCAAAAATTCTAGAAATAAATCCATGGATGGATATATGAGTATAGTTTCAGGGAAAATTTACGGAATTGGTTTTCGAGTTCTGGAACTCGAGATATGATTTTTAAGGTAACAGTGACGCAGTTAGCTAGCCTGCCTGAAACAAAAATTTCATAATTTCCAAGAGGGAAATAAGGGAAGTAAGCCCGGTAACACCTCGTGGTCGAATCCGGTGACGGTCACGGGTTTGGGGTGTTACATAGTGCGATGAAGTCTTTGACGATTCTCGAATCGAGCTAGCTTCGGAAATATATAGAACATTGAAAATTAAATAGAGTAAGCTATAAAGCTTAGTAAATTCGTACGTTAACATGAAAGAATTACAACATTCATTAACAATTGAAAATAGATATTATCATAGACATTTAAGTCATCAATTCATAAGCTAATATAAGGTTTATCCATATCATCATTCATCAATTCTCAACTTTCACTAGTTCGATATTTGAATAGTTTTCCATACATACTTGTACCAAGACATTTCTATTTCTCATCAATACTTTTATCAAATCACTTCGGTTCACAATTGCTTACAATACAGTTTCATTGATTTTCCGATGCCATAGTCCAACTATGGTCTTTCATATATACATTGCCAAGGCCCTGTCGTGGTCTTTCATTCACATGTCATAACCAGGTTATGGTCTTATTATCGATTGCCATAGCCCAACTATGGTCTTACTAGGCATCTCGCCTTACTCAGCTCGTACATTTCATTTAATATATCAATATTCATCTAATAGAATAAGTACCATCTCAATTTCATCCATTCAATAAATAGATACACATTTAAGTTCATTTATACGAACTTACCTTGTATACGAAATTAACAGATCGGATTGATTACTCGCCAATCTAAATCTGAATTCTTTCTTTCTTGATCTAAATGTATTCGAAATTATTCCTTTTAATCACCAAGTCAATCAATTTAGTCCAAAAATATACATTCAGGCATTTTTAGACATCAACCCCTAAAGTTCCACATTTTTACAATTTAGTCTTTAACACATAAAAACAGAAATTGCACAATTTGTTTCTAAATTCATGAGTGCCAAATTTCTATAGGGTCCTTAGTAGCCCTAAAATTTCATTTATTTCACATTTCAACCCCTCAATTTAAACATTTCACAATTTAATCCATTTTTGACATTTTTGTAAAAAATCACTTTACAAAACTATTAAATCTATCAACAAATAATCATTTTCCATTATCAAACATTCAAAATCTCAAGTATTCATGAATGGCACTTCACGTAATCATTAACGAATTCAAAAATTAAGGAACAGGCTAGCTAGAATACGAAGCGATGATTACAAAAACATAGAAATCATCAAAAACTGAGGTAAAATCGTACTTTAATCAAACCAAGAATGTGCCGAACCCTAGATGGACATGGAAGCTTTCTTTTTCTCTTCAAAATTTGACTAAAAGATGATGATAAAACATAATTTTGATTTTGGTTTTATTTATTATATCATTTAACTAATTACATTATTAACCTTATTAATAAACATTTAAAATCACTTAGTATAAGGCCATCTATGTCAAATTCCACTATCAATGGTCTAATAACATCATAAGAACCTTTCATTTAATAAATCATAGCAATTAGACACTTTTAACAAGTAGAATGCAACTTTTGCATTTTACACTATTTAGTCATTTTTCTCAAATTGAGCAATTAAACAATAAAATTAGCTCATGAAAATTTCACACATACATGCTATCATGCTGAAAACATATAAAATAATATTAAAAATAATTTTTTAACCTCGTATTTCTGGTTCCGAAACCACAGTTCTGATTTAACGAAAAACGGGTTGTTACACATTTCCAGTATTTTAAGGCGGTCTCTCTCTGGTAGCTATATTACTCGGACTTGCATTCAAAAATTTGTCTTTCTCTGGTAACTTAGGGAAATAAAAAATAAAATGATCTTGTGAGCCACATCTAAAACAAGCTTTATTATTCATCCAACAATCTCCAAAATACCATCTTCTACATTGTTGACACTCAGGTTTGTTAGTTTTGACACTACCAACACTCGATACTAAAGTGGCTTGAGCTTTCAGACTCGTGTGTTGCTTTCCATGATCTCTATTGGAATACCCCAATGAAGCAGTCAAACATCTATAAAAATCCATTGATTTCTTTGAAGAAGAATGATAGGGTTTACTCATTGACCTCTTTGCCTCAGAATCGGCTTTCCTCTTTTGTTTGCTAAGCTCCTCGCCTTTGCAAGCTCTATCAACCAAAACAAAAAATTCTTTCAATTCAAGAATCCTGAAAAGAATCTTAATATCTTCATTCAATCCATCTTTGAATCACTTACACATAATTTCTTTAGTGGATACGCATTCTCGAGCATATATACTCAATCTCAAGAATTCTCTTTCATACTCGGATACGGTAGTATGAACCTATTTCAACTCTAGAAATTCTTTGCACTTTTGATCAAGAAATCATTGACTTATATATTTCTTTCTAAATTCAATTTGAATGAATTTCCACATGATTTATTCTCTAAGCACCATAGATATTAAAGTATCCCACCACTGTTATGCAGTATCTTTCAGAAGAGATACAACACATTTAACACATTCCACTGGCGTACAAGATAGTTCATCAAAAATCGAATTGTATTCTCTAGCCAAAACTCAGCTTTCTTAGGATCATCATTAACTGTAGCTCTAAACTCTTTAGCCCCATACTTTTAAATTTTATCAACAGGTGGCTTACTCAAACACAAAGGTTCCAAACCTTGAGGAGCTATGGGAACAGGTTCGAGATAGGTGGGGGTGGAGGTTGCTGAGCAGCAGGATTCATTCAGAAAAACTCAAAAAACCACTCATTCATTTGGAAGAAGGCTTCCTTGGCCTCTCCTCCACAACCCTCAGATACAGGTCTCGATTCAAACACCGCTGCTCCTTGAACAGAGGCTAGCACATTACTTTCTACATCATCAAAAACTGCTCGATTGGGATCCATTATATATGAAAACATAATTTAAAGCTGTCAGTGTAACACCCCAAACCTGGCTCGGACATTATGGTTGAATCTGGCATGTCACATTTAAGTGTTTTAGGAAAAACCTTGTTCTCATTGAAAACCCTTCCTTAAAATGTGAAACCTTAATTAACTTATAAAAACTCTTTTTCAATCGTGAAAGCTTGTTTAAAACATATGATTTATGAAAGCCCGTCATTTTAAAATTTAGTTGCAAAAACGTAGAAGAACAATCTATGGTTTAGGAAACCCATGTTCACCTTCTCATAATTACGACGCATAAAAATAATAATCCAAATAATAATAGAAGGGAAGGCCTTATTTCATTCCAGTTTGAAATTACTTAATAAGGTAGAAACTATATGTTTTCTTTTAAAATAAAACAAGTCCAAGTCGTCTAGCTAGCTAGCCACCTCCGAGTCCCTCCAAACATAAAACCTTCTACTGAGCATCACCTGAGAAAAATAAAAGAGGGGGTGAGTTTTTGAAAACTCAGTGTGTACGACCCTCGACGAGTAATAAGCATTCATCGATCCACAAAAATCATACATGCAATGCAATACAGTGCAACCCACCCCAATAATCCAACCAGTACACATCAACTCCGTCCCTCGATACACATCATGTGGGGATATAAATATTGACCCACCCATCCTATACACATCAATGGTAGCTCGGTTGCGGAACTACCTTCATTGCAACAAGCTGCCAATCACATATTAGCCTTAAAAGCTGTCGGTGGACCCACGGTTGTCAAGCAACCATTCGATCCTCATATACTTCCTCTGTTCCATAATTCCCAACCCATATGCAACCTAAATAGAATATCGTATGTATGCAGTAGATATACATGAACATCCATAAGTCTTACGTTCCACACATAGGGGTATTTTAGTCATTTTTGCCTTTAGGGGCATTTCGGTAATTTCTCTTTTTATGGGTTTGTTACTTACTTTGGCCCATTAACAAGTCCCCATTGGCTAAAGTGAACAGATACTATACACCAGGTAGGATTCCAAAGAAGAGGAGGATAGTCATTAAGACCGCTTAAGTACTAAGCTCTCTCTAGATCCAATCTTAGATATGCATATACCCATTGCCACACCTTAACCTTATGACTCGTTCACGGTCGCAATTAATTAATTAAGTTTTATGTCAATTAAACAGTTATCAGATACTAGGCCCAAAACCCGTTATAGAGCCCAAACAAGTCTACATATATGCATATGGCCCACTAGGCCCAATCTCATTCATATGGCCCACTAGGCCCAAATCACATTCGTATGGCCCATTGGGCCCAAATCACATTCATACGACCCAGTAGGCCCAAATTACATTCATATACATGCTTTCATATAATTTCCATCACTTAACATCAAGTTGCCAATTTTGCCTATTATGGGCCCAACAACCCATCGGGCCCACTTAGCCCATCCTGGCCCGATGGCCAAAACATGACCCAAGTTCATGGAATTGCCCATGGGGCCTCAGATAACCTATCAGTTTCTCCCTTACGAGAGTTTGCGCACTTGCAAGACTACCATAACCAAACTTTCGGCTTTTCAGCATTTCGGCTTTTATCGATCTACTGTGTTTGTAGTGTATGTACACACCTGGTAATAGAACGTGTTGCGATCCCCCTTACCAAGAACCTACAATCGATATCACTCAATGAATACTCACATATACTTATCGAATACTTTACCAAAAGCTGAAGTCTCACTTTAACCTCACCTGAAACGCCAAGCCTTATTAGCTTTCCCTTTATCACCAATCATGAGTGCTACCCAGATCTACATTAACCTTTATCGTCAAAAAACATATTGAGTGACTTGTATCAATTATATGTCACCCTTTACTACTAATGTAACATCTTGATTTTCGGATTTATTCGCAGTTTTCAATATTTTGTGAAGATTTTAAAATCTTCTATTTGGATGTGAAATTAATATTTTGAGTAGGTAAATGGGCTTATAGAAGGCCCATGTGTTGGCCAAAACCCGGTTGAATTTTTTAATTTTGGACTTAAAAGGTTAGGGGTTCTGGCTAAGTGGCCTTAAGTGGAGTGATGGGTAAATTGCATCACAAAAAGAGCCTTGGTAAAGTGGCCAGGGTGACGCCACTAAGCTCCTAAAAAGGTGGCGTGTGGAGCTTTGAGGGAGGCATGGGATCGATTCCCTGTGTTGACAAATAGATGCATTTATTTTTAAGTGCAAGAGGGGTAGTGTTGGAGTCCAGGTGGATTCTGCTAAAGGAGAGTTTGGATCAGTCCAAATGCTTGGATTAAGGAGTGATAAGGGGAGAGATTTAAGGGATATGGAGAGAGGCTAAGAGTTGGCCGAATATAGGGAATTGAAGAGAGTGACAGCCTTAAAACGACCCTAGTCGGAATGTGGTTTCGGGACCACAAAATCGAGGCATAAAAATAATTTAATATTTATTTTATTGCCTATAATATGTGTTAACTCATGTGTGACATTTTTGATGTTTTAATTTAGAGTTATAAATGTGAATTTCACTAGAAAGGACCTAGTAGAAAACTTTAAAAGTATGATGGGGAAATGTGTGATGACTAATTTAAAGCATACATGCAAAACAATGGACTTGCATGTCAAATTTCCCCCCCTAATGGCTAGTGGCCGGCCATGACAAGGAAATATGGGCAAGACATGTCATGAAACATGTTTTGTAAGTGCATTATGTAAGGAGAAATAAAATAAGATGCATGGGTAATAAAAAAATAAAAAAATTTGTGTGTGAAGGCTCTCCCCCTCCCCATTGCCGTGAGTAGAGGAAAAGAGAAGAAAAAAATTGTTGTTCATCTTTTTTTCATTTTCTTTGAGCTGAAATTCTAAGGAAGAAGGAAGGGGTTCTTGCTTCATGCTTGGTTTGGAGGGGGATTAGGAGGAAGTTTGGCCATACTTGTGTCAAGATTAAGGTATGTTTGAGGTTGCGCCATGGGATTCATGCATGTTTTTAGTTGCTAGCTTGATGTTTTTATTA
The DNA here is from genome assembly GCF_025698485.1 of Gossypium arboreum. NCBI lineage: Eukaryota > Viridiplantae > Streptophyta > Magnoliopsida > Malvales > Malvaceae > Gossypium > Gossypium arboreum. The sequence goes on from NC_069080.1 coordinate 83,507,034, forward strand.
GCCCATCGTTCAAATCTTTGCTATGTCATGGAATGATATTCGGCCAAAGTGGATGTGGTGTTAATGCCATTACATGCTAAATATCAAGCTTGATAATGATACATGTGATGGGGGATTGAGGACTCTTAGATTTTCTTTTAGCATTTTTGAATGAGATACTAAGTTCTTTGTTTAACCATGACCAAATTGAAACGGTATGGTGTGGTGGTGTATTCGGCCATGGTATATCCATAAGTACGATTCATGCATGTTGCATGGTAAGTAAGATTTGAGCTTTGGATATGTGTTTATATTTGGATATAAGCAACTTGAGATTCGGCCCTTGCACCTACATGAATATATGTTTGCACATGATGTATTGGTATGACATGTATACTATTTCAAGGTGTATATTTGCTTGTGATGATGTTTCGGTTATGAAGGAAATGATAGATGTGTATTGAGTTACAATATGGAATGCGTTAGTTAGTAAAATGTATGCTGTTTTTTTTTGTGTGGCATTAAGTGTATAATTGGCCTCAACATGGACATGCATATTCGGCCACATGAGGGGAAATGGTGTGCATGGATTCGGTTAGAGGCAAGCATATTGATGCCTATTCTTGGCTTAGAAAATCTAGCTAAGGAGAGTACTAACTAATGTGTTGAGTTGATTCATGATTTCCGTACATATGTGACTTTAATGTCTAATGAAAATATGTGGGCTAAGTACCTTGAATTCCTCTTTCGATGCTCAAATGATAAAACCAATTTATTTGTTAAATTAAGCTCAAGAGCAAAGGGAGCTAAATCCGATAAGGGAAGGAAAAAGTCGTCGAATAACCGTCAAATCGTTCGACCACGTCCGAGGTAAGTTCTCGAGTAATGGAACTTAGATTATGATTTGATTAGATCATGCTCTTTGTGTGTGGCTATTGAGCCGAAATTGCAAATGTGATAAGTGACTTGTGTTTGAATTTTGCTAATGAGAATGAAATACGAATGTGTCATGATTTATTGATAATTGTGCTTGGCTATTTGAATGATGTCCGGGCTAAGTCCCTGTAACACCCCGAACCCGAGACCATTGCCGGTGTCGGACACGAGGGGTTAACAAGCCAAGTTCACATGGTTTGCCCACCAATTTGACATTTCCAGTCAGGCTGGAAGACTGCATCACCGTCGCCTTAAAAATCATATCTCGAGTTTCAAAACTCGGAAACTGGTTTCGTAAATTTTCCCTGAATTTAGACTCATATATCCATCCATGGATTTATTTCTAGAATTTTGGATGGGCCAATTGGTACAGTTTATTAGTTAAAGTCACCCATGTTACAGGGATCGACTGCTCTGACCTTCGTGCGGTATAACTTGAATATCTCTCTGTACAGGGCTTTAATGCTGGTGTCGTTTGTTTCTAATGAAACTAGACTCAAAATGGAATCTGTACATATAAGGTATGTCGCCTAATTCTTTCTGGATAATTTATAGAAAATTTTTAAAGTTGCGACAGGGAACCCAGAAACCGTTCTGGCCCTGTCTCACAATAGCATTAATATCTCTTAACATGTAACTCCTATGACCATTTCGTTTCTTCCATATGAAAATAGACTCATCAAGGTTCATTTACATAGCTTATTCACTATTTAATTCCATTTCTACGAATTTTGGTGATTTTTCACATTCACGTCACTGCAGCTGGCAGCATCTGTTTTAAGGTAGGTCTTACCTATTTGGTAGTCTCCATGAACCAACTAGTCTTTGCCATACATAGGTTCATATATGATCATTTTAACCATGCCAATGGCTGATCATATGACCAACATTCTCATTTCCAAGCCATAGCCACATCATGACACCAAATATATACATACAAACCACAATTATTCTAAGTTCATGTTCCTTTTGAGCCATTTTCGCATGGCCGTACATACTTACATCACCACATATTTAACAAACAAGGGGTAGTCCTATACATGCCATTTCAAGTTCAACCAAGAATTTATACCAAAATGGGGGCTTGATAGTGTGGATGACTTCGACTTCAACGATCCCGAATCCGATTGCTATCGAGCGAAATCTAGAAAACTGAGAGCCAAAGCGTGGAGTAAGCATTTTTATGCTTAGTAAGTCTCAAGGAATATAATCAACTCTAATTACAGCAATACATTCACATAGTTAAATGCATCATTTCATTAATGCGCATTCACATAATCATACTTACTTTACCATCCCAACTCTTATGTTCATACACAAATAACGGCTTCATTAAGGCCGATAACTCGTTCCATCATAGGAGCGGATATTCACACGCTCTTACTCCTAGCGCATAAAGCACACACCGCACTTACCTTGTCATTGGGAAATTTCACAAGTGCATTAGCTGAAATTTTCCAGCAAGCTTATAATTTTCAAATCACATACCTTCGAGTTTAACCGGATGTCGCTACTCGATCAATCGCCTTCGGACATAGCCCGGTTATGGTAACCCGCACCAAGGCCTCACGGACTTAACCCGGATATCACGATTTGCACAAATGCCTTGGTCTTAGCCGGATAGAATGACTCGCACGAATGCCTTGGTCTTAGCCGGATGTAGCCACTAGCACAATTGCCTTCGGTCTTAACCGGTTATAATTTCCAGCATAATTGTCTTGGGCTTAGCCCGGATATCATTCAATTTCTCATGCACACATACATCAATAATCATTGGACATACATATTTATTTTCGTTACTAAGGCTCAAACACAATTATAATCACTAACATAATCGCCTTCGGACTTAGCCCGGTATCATTCAATACTCATACACACATAAATCAATAATCAATACATCCATATTTCATTCCACATAATTCAAGTAAGGTCACTTCTTGAGGACTTACCTCGGATGTTGTCGAGCGGCTTTTACGGCTATTCGATTACTTTTTCCTTCCCTTGTCCAATTGTGGCCCTCTTAGCTCTTGAGCTTAATCTTGATGCAAACTTAGCCAAATCTCCTTCTAGATCTCTTCCAAACCAAGCATGAAGCAAAAATCCTCCTTCTTCCTTAGTTTTGGCTCAAAGAAAGGATGAACAAAATTTTTTCTTTCCTTCTCTACAACTCACGGCAATGGGGGAGATTACCACACTCACACATTTTTTTTTTCATTTTTTATCACCCATACACCTTTGTTTATTATTTCACCCTAATGCACCAACAAAACATGTTTCATGACATGTTTAGCCCATCCTCCTTGTCATGGCCGGCCACCACCTATAAAAGGGGAATTTTACATGCAAGTCCATTATTTTGCATGCATGCTTTAATTAGTCATCACACATTTCCCTATCATACTTTCAAAGTTCATTACTAAGTCCTTTCTTGTGGAATTCACCCTTATAACACTAAATCAATCATCATAAAATGTCATACATGAGCACACACATATTATAGGCATCAAAATAAATTTTAATTATTTTATGCCTCGGTTTTGTGGTCCCGAGACCACCTTCCGACTAGGGTCAATTTTGGGCTGTCACAACTCTCCCCACTTAAGAAATTTTCGTCCCCGAAAATCTTACCGTAAATAGGCTTGGATATCGCTCTTTCATAGAGTTCTCGGTCTCCCAATCAGCTTCTTCTATCCCGTGCTTGAGCCATAACACTTTCACTAGCGGAACCCGCTTGTTTCGCAACTCTTTCACTTCGTGATAGGATACGAATCGGTTCTTCCTCATAACTCATATTAGCTTAAATTTCAATTTCGATGGACTAATCACGTGCGATGGATCGGATCTATAGCGTCAAGCATCGAAACGTGAAAGACATCGTGAACCTTTTGAGTTCGGGGCAAAATCAAATGATATGCCACCGACCGACTCGCTCGATATCTCATATGGCCCAATGAACCTCGGGCTCAACTTGCCCTTACGGCCGAACCTGAGTATCTTTTTCCAAGGCGATACCTTGAGAAACACTTTATCGCCCACCTGATACTCGATATCCTTACGCTTCAGATCCGCGTACGACTTCTGGCGATCGGAGGTTATCTTCAGACTTTCACGGATTACTTTCACTTCCTGTTCAGCATCCCTAATCAAATCCACCCCGAAAATCTTGCTTTCACCGAGCTCAGTCCAAAACAATGGTGTACGGCATTTACGACCGTACAAGGCCTCGTAGGGTGCCATTTTAATACTTGATTGAAAGCTGTTGTTGTAAGCGAATTCAATCAACGGCAAATACCGTTCCCATGAACCACTAAACTCGAGGACGCAACATCTTAACATATCCTCAAGTATCTGAATTATCCGCTCGGATTGACCATCGGTTTGGGGGTGAAAGGCGGTGCTGAAATGCAACTTGGTACCCAAAGCTTCTTGCAACTTTTTCCAAAATCGCGAGGTAAATCTCGGATCTCTATCCGACACGATGGAAATAGGCACCCCATGTAATCTCACAATCTGAGAAACGTACAATTCCGCTAATTTGTCCATTGAAAAATCCGTACGTACGGGGACAAAGTGGGCCGACTTAGTCAATTGATCTACCACGACCCAAACCGCATCCTTCTTACTTGCTGACAATGGCAGTCCGGATACAAAGTCCATTGTGACTCGATCCCATTTCCACTCGGGTATCGTGATTGGTGAAGTAATCTCAAGGCACCGATGTTCCGCTTTCACTTGTTGACATATTAAACATCTTGAAACAAAGTCGAGATGTCTCGCTTCATACCATGCCACCAAAACCGACGTTTCAAATCATTGTACATCTTCGTACTCCCGGGTGGATTGCCATTCGGCTACAATGGGCTTCATTCGAATTATCGAAATGAGTTCAATTCTTTGGGACACACCGCGACTTTTGAACCTCAAACAATCGTCATCGTCGATTTGAAACTCCGAGTCCTTGTTCGAACACACGCAGCCCGTTTTGCAACCAACTCGTCAATCGACTTTCTCGAGCTTCTCGAATTTGGTGTGTCAATAATGGTTTGGCTTTCAATTTAGCCACTAACACACCGCTCGGATCGGACGGACAAGTGCACATTCATCGCTCGTAAAGTGAATAACGATTTACGACTCAAGGCATCCGCAACCATATTCGCCTTTCCCGGGTGATAGTCAATGATCAGCTCATAATCCTTTAACAGCTCGAGCCAACGTCTTTGTCGCAGATTTAAGTCTCTTTGGGTCATCAAATATTTGAGACTTTTGTGATCCGAGTATACAAGGCACCTTTCACCAAATAAGTAATGTCGCCAAATCTTTAAGGCGAATACGATGGCGGCCAGCTCGAGATCATGAGTCGGATAATTTTTTCTCATGTGGCTTTAATTGCCTCGACGCATAGGCCACAACTCGACCTTCTTGCATTAATACGCAACCTAACCCAAGTAGAGAGGCGTCGCTATAGATGACAAACTCCTTGCGGACTCGGGTTGCACTAGAATTGGGGCTTCATCAAATAAGTTTTCAGTTGATCGAAACTTTTTGGCATTTCTCCGTCCATTCAACTTAACGTCTGTTGGAGTAAGCCGTCATCGGCGTGGCTATCGTTGAGAAGCCTTTACAAATCGTCGGTAATAACCGGCAAGCCCCAAAAGCTCGAACCTCGAGAATATTTCTGAGGCTTCCAATTAAGTATGGCTGAAATTTTATTCTGTCGACTCAATACCGATGCAGATACCACATGACCCAAGAAGCTAACCTCTCTTAACCGTAACTCACACTTGTGAACTTAGCATATAATTGCTTGTCCCGTAAAATTTGCAAAGACTAACCGCAGTGTTCAGCATGTTCGGTCTCATTTCTTGAATAGACCAAGATGTCATCAATGAACACGACTACTAATCGATCCAAATATGGTCTAAAGATCCGATTCATTAAATCCATAAATACCGCAGGGCATTAGTGAGCCCAAACGGCATCACTAGGAACTCATAGTGACCATATCTCGCTCAAGGCGGTCTTGGGCACGTCCGAATCTCGGATTCGCAATTGATAGTAGCCCGATCTCAAATCTATTTTCGAGAACACCGAGGCTCCCTTCAGCTTGATCGAACAAGTCGTCAATACGTGGCAACGGATATTTGTTCTTTATCGTCGCTTTATTAAGTCGACGATAGTCGATGCACAACCGCATGGTTCCATCCTTCTTTTCACGAACAACACCGCGCACCCTAAGGCGAAAAACTCGGCGAGCAAAACCTCTATCCACCAATTCTTGCAACCGAGCTTCCAACTCCTTTAATTCGTTGGTGCCATACGATACGAGCTATCGAAATTGGAGTGGTACCAGTACCAATTCGATGCCAAATTCTATTTCCGAACAGTGGTAAACCCGCAATTCTTGGGAAAACATCCGGTATTCACAAACCACGACGCACAGATTCGGTTTCTTTTCGATTCCTTGTCATCGAGCACGACGCAAGGTACGCCGCACTCTTTTCTTACATATTTTCGGGCCAACATTTCGATATTACAACTGGCAACCCTTTAAGTCCGTAGACTTAACCCGAATTATCTCGTTATTCGCGCACCTCAAATCGATAGTCTTCCTTTTGCAATTTACGACCGCATCGCATGGTCAACCCATCCAAACCAAGAATAACGTCAATTCATCGAACGGCAAAAGCATCAAGTCCGCCGGAAACAAGAACCTCGGAACACTAGGAGACTTTTCTTGCACACTTTGTTGACAAGCACGTAATGACCCAAGGGTTTGACACCAATTACAAACTCATGAGACTCAATAGGCAAAGTCTTCTTCGGATGCTAAGGTTTCACATATATAAGATTGAGTAGAACCGGGGTCAATCAACGCAATCACTTTAGTATTGAAAAGGGTGAAAGCACCGTAATGACATCCGGAGAGGCATCCTCGCGTGCGCAGGCGTATGGCATAAGTCCTCGCAGGAGCACGAGCCTCGATCGATGGTAGCATCTCTAGATCCTCTCGACCGCCACCGACATTGCCCATATTTCTAGGTGGCCTACCTCGAGCGAAGGTAGCACCCGAGTTTCCACTCGACTCACATTCTGCTCAAGCTTCCTGGGCAATCCTTCCTAAAGTGGTCGGCCGATCCACACTTATAGCAGGAGTGATCACGAAACCAACAGCTCCCGAATGCCATTTGCCACAATGTTGACACTCCGCCTCTCTCGCGATCATTTCCACCATCAGCGATCGAAGTGACTCGTGTGGTCACAGGGGTCGATCGCGTCCTCGTCTAAAAAGCCCAAAGCGCCTCTAGACCGGTTCACATCATCTCGAAATCTCTTGATTGCTGTTGAAGAGACTTTCCGAGGACCTCTTCGAATTCTCCAGTTCCCACATCGCTTTTTTGTTTCTCCTTTCTAAGCTCTTCGACTTTACAAGCTCGCTCAACAAGTACTACGATCTCTCGTATTTCGAGAATGCCAACGAACATCCTTATATCATCATTCAGCCCATCCTCAAGCATTTACACATAATAGCTTGGACGAAATGCATTCTCGCGTGTATCGGCTAAGCCTCACAAATTTTCGTTCATAGTCGGTAACCGACATAGAACCTTGCTTAAGATCAAGAAATTCCCAAGTCACTTGCTCTCTAGGTACCACGAGTCGAGTACTCCACCAATAGTAGGTGGAATCACGTAGCAAGGAGATGGTACACTTTAAGCACTCATCGGTGTACAAGATAGCTCATCGAGCACCGGATAGTGTTGTCCAACCAAAATTCAGCTCGTTCGGCATCATCATCATCCGTAGCTTTAAATTCAGTGGCCCCATGTTTTCGAATCCTATCGATCGGGGCTTACTTGACCTTATTTGGTCATTCTGGGAGGTATTGTAGGTGCGGGGTTGCATTTGTCGGGAATGGAGGTTGTGGGACAGCCGTGTTAGTTCGAATGTATTGATTAAACCATTCGTTCATCACACTATAAAAGGCTTGCCTAGCCTCATCATTCGGATTGCTGGCCATAGGTTGAGAGTCCGCCGCGCTGTCCCTTGTCGCGGAGCAGCGCCACACTCTCCACATCATCAGCTATTGCTCGGTTGGGATCGGATCCATTGCTATAAACAAACTCAAAGTCAAATTGTCAGAAATCACCACACTATCGATTCATCATTTAATGGCATGTATAGCTAGACCCCAAACACCTCACGGTAGTCCTAGAATTGACTAAACCGTGGCTCTGATACCAATAAAATTGTAACACCCGAACCCGAGACCATTGCGATTGTCGGACACGAGGGTTAACAAGCCAAGTTCACATGGTTTGCCCACCAATTTGACATTTCCAGTCAGGCTGGAAGACTGCATCACCGTCGCCTTAAAAATCATATCTCGAGTTTCAAAACTCGGAAACTGGTTTCGTAAATTTTCCCTGAATTTAGACTCATATATCCATCCATGGATTTATTTCTAGAATTTTTGGATGGGCCAATTGGTACAGTTTATTAGTTAAAGTCACCCATGTTACAGGGATCGACTGCTCTGACCTTCGTGCGGTATAACTTGAATATCTCTCTGTACAGGGCTTTAATGCTGGTGTCGTTTGTTTCTAATGAAACTAGACTCAAAATGGAATCTGTACATATAAGGTATGTCGCCTAATTCTTTCTGGATAATTTATAGAAAATTTTTAAAGTTGCGACAGGGAACCCAGAAACCGTTCTGGCCCTGTCTCACAATAGCATTAATATCTCTTAACATGTAACTCCTATGACCATTTCGTTTCTTCCATATGAAAATAGACTCATCAAGGTTCATTTACATAGCTTATTCACTATTTAATTCCATTTCTACGAATTTTGGTGATTTTTCACATTCACGTCACTGCAGCTGGCAGCATCTGTTTTAAGGTAGGTCTTACCTATTTGGTAGTCTCCATGAACCAACTAGTCTTTGCCATACATAGGTTCATATATGATCATTTTAACCATGCCAATGGCTGATCATATGACCAACATTCTCATTTCCAAGCCATAGCCACATCATGACACCAAATATATACATACAAACCACAATTATTCTAAGTTCATGTTCCTTTTCGAGCCATTTTCGCATGGCCGTATATACTTACATCACCACATATTTAACAAACAAGGGTAGTCCTATACATGCCATTTCAAGTTCAACCAAGAATTTATACCAAAATGGGGGCTTGATAGTGTGGATGACTTCGACTTCAACGATCCCGAATCCGATTGCTATCGAAATAAATCTAGAAAACCGAGAGCCAAAGCGGTGGAGTAAGCATTTTTATGCTTAGTAAGTCTCAAGGAATATAATCAACTCTAATTACAGCAATACATTCACATAGTTAAATGCATCATTTCATTAATGCGCATTCACATAATCATACTTACTTTACCATCCCAACTCTTATGTTCATACACAAATAACGGCTTCATTAAGGCCGATAACTCGTTCCATCATAGGAGCGGATATTCACACGCTTACTCCTAGCGCGCAAAGCACACACCGCACTTACCTTGTCATTGGGAAATTTCACAAGTGCATTAGCTGAAATTTTCCAGCAAGCTTATAATTTTCAAATCACATACCTTCGAGTTTAACCGGATGTCGCTACTCGATCAATCGCCTTCGGACATAGCCCGGTTATGGTAACCCGCACCAAGGCCTACGGACTTAACCCGGATATCACGATTTGCACAAATGCCTTCGGTCTTAGCCCGGATAGAATGACTTCGCACGAATGCCTTCGGTCTTAGCCCGGATGTAGCCACTAGCACAATTGCCTTCGGTCTTAACCCGTTATAATTTCCAGCATAATTGTCTTCGGCTTAGCCCGGATATCATTCAATTTCTCATGCACACATACATCAATAATCATTGGACATACATATTTATTTTCGTTACTAAGGCTCAAACACAATTATAATCACTAACATAATCGCCTTCGGACTTAGCCCGGTATCATTCGAATACTCATACACACATAAATCAATAATCAATACATCCATATTTCATTCCACATAATTCAAGTAAGGTCACTTCTTGAGGACTTACCTCGGATGTTGTCGAACGGCTTTTACGGCTATTCGATTACTTTTTCCTTCCCTTGTCCAATTGTGGCCCTCTTAGCTCTTGAGCTTAATCTTGATGCAAACTTAGCCAAATCTCCTTCTAGATCTCTTCCAAACCAAGCATGAAGCAAAATCCTCCTTCTTCCTTAGTTTTGGCTCAAAGAAAGGATGAACAAAATTTTTTCTTTCCTTCTCTACAACTCACGGCAATGGGGAGATTACCACACTCACACACATTTTTTTTCATTTTTTATCACCCATACACCTTTGTTTATTATTTCACCCTAATGCACCAACAAAACATGTTTCATGACATGTTTAGCCCATCCTCCTTGTCATGGCCGCCACCACCTATAAAGGGGGAATTTGACATGCAAGTCCATTATTTTGCATGCATGCTTTAATTAGTCATCACACATTTCCTATCATACTTTCAAAGTTCATTACTAAGTCCTTTCTTGTGGAATTCACCCTTATAACACTAAATCAATCATCATAAAATGTCATACATGAGCACACACATATTATAGGCATCAAAATAAATTTTAATTATTTTTATGCCTCGGTTTTGTGGTCCCGAGACCACCTTCCGACTAGGGTCAATTTTGGGCTGTCACAGGTCCAAGGCTTTGTGTTAAGTGACCATATCCGGACTAAGATCCGAAGGCGTTCGTAAGAGTTAATAAATCCGGTTAAGCCCGAAGGCATTTGTCCGAGTTACTAAACCCGGTTAAGTCCCAAGGCATTCGTGCGAGTTACTATAACCGGGTTTGTCCCAAGGCATTTGAGCTAGTCGTTATATCCGTTAAATTCAAGGTACGTGATTCGAGAACGAGCGTTCTTGCTGTAAAATTTCAGTTAATACGCTTGAAAAATTCCAGCAATGAGGTATGTTCGTATGTGCTTGAAATTAGTTGATTCCTTCGAATGATATTCGCCAATCGAGTAATGAGCTTCCTTATTTGGCTAAGATGATCCCTTATGTATGAATATAGGGGTTGGAATGTGAAATAAGTATGACATTGAGAATTTGTGCATACGAAATTATCCGTTAGCTATATGATTGCTATGCTTTTGTTGTGCTGAATCCTTGCTCAAACTTACTAAGCATAAATTGCTTACTCCGCTTCTCTGCTTTCTCTGCTTTTATAGATTTTGCTCGTTAGCTATCAGATTCGAGATCATCAAGTCAAGTCATCCACACTATCAAAGCCCTTTTGGTATTCTTTTAGTTGAACTCCGGATATGGCATGTATAGGACTACCCTTTGCTGTTTTTCAAATACGTTTTGTGATGTATGTGTATACACCATGCGAAAATGGCTCGTAAAAGTGGGGTATGGCATTAGACTATTTGTGTTTATGTATATATGTATGGTTTCATGATGTGAGCATGGACTGGAATGGAAGTGTTAGGCAAATGATCAGCCATTGGAATGGCTAAATATGAGTATATGTGGACCTATGTATGACAAAACTCTAGTTGGTCCATGGAAACCACGAAATAGGTAAAGTTTACCTTGAAAACAGATACGGACAGCAGCAGTGGTGAGCATTTGAAAAATCACTAAAATTTGTAGGAATTGAATTAAATAGTGAATAAATTATGTAAATTAACCTTGATGAATCTACTTTCATATGGAAGAAACAAAACGGTCATATGAGTTATATGTTAAGAGATATTAAAGTTCTCGTGAAACAGGGCCAGAACGGTTTCTGGATCCCCTATTCCGACTTTGGAAATTCATTTTAAATTAACCAGAGATGATTATGAGTCATGCCATATATTTATAGATTCCTATTTGAGTCTAGTTTCTAAAGAAACAAACAGCATCAGTATTGAAGACCTGTACCGGAAGATATCCAATTTGTAATGCATAAAGGTCAGTGTAGTCGAACCTTGGAATAGGGGAGACTTTAACTAATAAACTGTACTAATTGGCTCAACCAAAAATTCTAGAAAAAAATCTGTAGATGGAAATTTGAGTCTAGTTTTTGGGAAAAATTACAAAACTTATTTTCGAGTTTTGAAACTCAAGATATGATTTTTAAGGCGACAGTGATGCAGTAACCAGCTTGTCTGAAAATTTTTAAATGGACAGTGAAAATGATTAAGTTAAGTTTGTGTGCACCTTGTGTTCGACTACGGTAACGGACTCGGGTACGGGGTGTTACAATTTTATTGGTATCAGAGCTACGGTTTAGTCGATTCTAGGACTACCGTAATGCGTTTGGGTCTAGCTATACATGCCATTTTATGTGATTATTTGATAGTGTGGTGATTTCTGACGTTTGAATTTGTGTTTATTTATAGTAATGGATCCCGATCCCAACCGAAGCGATAGTGATGATGTGGAGAGCGTGGTACTGCTCCGCACAAGGGACAAGCGACAAAGGACTCTCAACCTATTGCTAGCAATCCGAATGATGAGGCTAGGCATGCCTTTTATAGCGTGATGAATGATTGGTTTAACCAATACATTCGAACTAACACTACTGCTCCACAACCTCCATTCCCGACTAATACAACCCCAAGACCTACGATGCCTCCTAGAATCGACCAAATATAGGTCGAATAAGCCCCGCTTGATAGAATCCAAAACATGGGGCTACTGAATTTAAAGCTACAGATAGCGATGATGCCGAGCAAGCTGAATTTTGGTTGACAACACTATCCGCATTTTCGATGAGCTATCTTGTACGCCTGATGAATGTCTAAAGTGTACTATCTCCTTGCTACGTGATTCCGCCTACTATTGGTGGAGTACTGACTTCACAGCCCCGAGAGCAAGTAACTGGGAGTTTTTCCAAACCGAGTTTCGGAAAAAGTATATCACCAGAGATTCATGGATCAAAACGGAAGGAATTTCTTGAACTTAAACAAGGTTCCATGTCGATTCTCCGACTATGAACGAAAGTTTGTGAGGCTTAGCCAGCACGCGAGAATGCATTTCTTCGAAGTCGTGATGTGTAAACGCTCAAGATGGACTGAATGATGATATAAAGTCTGTATGTTGGCATTTTGAAATCCGAGAGTTTGTGGCTCTTGTCGAGCGAGCGTGCAAAGCCAAGGAGCTCAAGATGGAGAAAAGGAAAGTGAAGTGGGAGCAAGGAGTTTCAGAAGAGGTCTTGGGAAGCCCTTCCCATACATCAAAGAAATTTAGAGATGGCTTAGGCCGATCTAGAGACACTTTGGGCTTTACTAGACGAGACCACGATCGACCCCTATGGGCACGCTGAGTCACTTCGATCGCCAGTGTTGGCAATGATCATCGAGACAGTAACGCAGTGCCAATATTGTGGCAAATGGCATTCTGGGAGTTGTAGATTCCGTGACCGCTTCTGTTACAAGTGCGGATCAGTCGACCACTTCATTAAAGATTGCCCGAGGTTGTCTGAACAGAATGTAGATCAGAGTGGGAAACCGAGCGCTACCACGGCTCGAGGTAGACCATCTAGAAATACGGGCAATACTAGTGGTGGTCAGAGAGGATCTAGAGATGCTACGACCAGATCCGAGGCTCGGCGCTCTGCTAGGGCTTATGCCATACGCCAAGCACGTGAGGATGCTTCCTCGCCAGATGTTATTACCGGTACTTTCACTCTCTTTGATACTAATGTGATTGCTTTGATTGACCCTGGTTCTACTCATTCTTATATATGCGAAACCTTAGCATCCAGTAAGACTTTACCTATTGAGTCTACTGAGTTCGTAATTCGAGTGTCAAATCCCTTGGGTCGTTACGTGCTCGTCGACAAAGTGTGTAAGAAATGCCCCCTAGTAATTCGAGATTCCTATTTTCCGGCGGACTTGATGCTGTTGCCGTTTGACGAATTTGATGTTATACTCGGTTTAGATTGGTTGACCGTGCATGATGCGGTTGTGAATTGCAAAAGCAAGACTATTGATTTGAGGTGCGCAAATAACGAGATGATTCGAATTGAGTCTACGGACTTGAAGGGTTGCCAACCGTAATATCATCAATGTTGGCCCGTAAATATGTAAGAAAAGGGTGCGAAGCATACCTTGCGTATGTACTTGATGATAAGGAGTTAGAAATAAAACCCGAATCAGACGGTGGTTTGTGAATACACGGATGTTTTTCCCAAGAATTACCGGTTTGCCACTGCTCGGAGGTAGAGTTTGGTATTGAGCTTATACCGGACCACACCGATTTCGATAGCTCCGCATCGTATGGCACCAACGGAATTAAAGGAGTTGAAAGCTCGATTGCAAGAGTTGGTGGATAGAGGTTTTGCTCGCCGAGTTTTTCACCTTGGGGTGCACCGGTGTTGTTTGTGAAAAGAAGGACGGAACCATGAGGTTGTGCATCGACTATCGTCAGCTTAATAAAGTGACAATAAAGAACAAATATCTCATATCACAGACGATGATTTGTTCGATCAACTGAAGGGAGCCTCGGTGTTCTCAAAATAGATTTGAGATCGGGCTATTATCGCCATGTAATCCGAGATTCTGGATATACCCAAAACCGCCTTCTAAGCGAGATATGGTCACTACGAGTTCTTAGTAATGCCGCTTGGGCTCACTAATGCCCCTCAGATTTATGGATTTGA